>NC_045635.1:78351029-78660812 GCF_009829155.1 Mustela erminea | reverse complement strand
TAAGCACCTAGATGAAATGGATGCATTCCTGGAAAACTATGAACTCCCAAAATTGAACCAGGAAGAAACTGACAACCTGAATAGACCAATACAAGTAATATCTAGTAACAAGATTGAAGCAGTGATCAAAAACCTCCCCAAAAACAAGACCCCAGGACCTGACAGATTCCCTCGGGAATTCTACCAAACTTTCAAAGAAGAAATAAGAGCTATTCTCCTGAAGCCGTTTCAAAAAATTGAAGCAGAAGGAAAACGTCCAGACTGTTTCTAGGAAGCCAGCATTACCCTGATCCTCAAACAAGGCAAAGACCCACCAAAAAGGAGAATTTCAGAACAATATCATTGATGAATAAGGATGCTAAGATTCTCAGCAAGATACTGGGAAACAGCATCCTACAGCACATTAAAATGATTACCCACCATGATCAGGTGGGATTCATCCCTGGGCTACAAGGATGGTTCAACATTCTCAAATCAATCAATGTGATAGAACCAATTAATATGAGAAAAGAGAAGAACCACATGGTCCTCTCAATTGATGCAGAAAATGCATTTGACAAAATCCAGCATCTGTTCCTGATTAAAATGCTTCAAAATATAGGAATAGATGGAACATTCCTGAACTTCATATAATCTATCTATGAAAGACCCACAGCAAATATCATCCTCAATGGGAAAAAGCTTGTGTCCTTCCCGTTGAGATCAGGAACATGACAAGGATGCCCACTCTCACCACTCTTGTTCAACATCGTATTAGAAGTCCTAGCAACAGCAACCAGACAACAAAGAGAAATAAAAGGTATCCAAATTGGCAATGAAGAAGTCGAACTTTCTCTGCTTGCAGATGACGTGAATCTTTATATAGAAAACCCAAAAGACTCTCCCTCAAACTACTAGAACTCATACAACAATTCAGCAATGTGGTAGGATAAAAAGTCAAGGTACAGAAATCAGTGGCTTTCTTATACACTAACAATGAAAATACAGAAAGGACATTAGAGAATCAATTCCATTTACTATAGCATCAAGAACTATAAAATACCTGGGAATAAACCTAACCAAAGGGGTAAAGGAACTCTACTCGAGGAACTACAGAACACTCATGAAAGAAATTGAAGAAGACACAAAAAGAGGGAAGACCATTCCATGGTCTTGGATTAGAAGAATAAACATTGTTAAAATGTCTATACTGCCTAGAGCAATCTATACTTTTAATGTCATTCCAATGAAAATTCCACCGCTTTTTTTTCAAAGAGCTGAAACAAACAATCCAAAAATTTGTATGGAATCAGAAGAGACCCCAAATCACTAAGGAAATGTTGAAAAACAAAAATAAAACTGGGGGCATCACGTTACCTGATTTCAAGCTTTACTTCAAAGCTGTGATCACCAAGACAGCATGGTATTGGCATAAAAAGAGACAGATAGACCAGTGGAACAGAGTAGAGAGCCCAGATATGGACCCTCAACTCTATGATCAAATAATCTTGACAAAACGGGAAAAAATATACAGTGGAAAAAAGACAGTCTCTTCAATAAATGGTGCTGGGAAAACTGGACAGCTATATGTAGAAGAATGAAACTCGACCATTCTCTTACACCGGACACAAAGATAAATTCAAAATGGATAAAAGACCTCAATGTGAGACAGGAATCCACCAGAATCCTAGAGAAGAACATAGGCAGTAATCTCTTCGATATCAGCCACAGCAACTTCTTTCAAGATATGTATCCAAAGTCAAAGGAAACAAAAGCAAAGATGAACTTTTGGGACTTCAGCAAGATCAAAAGCTTCTGCACAGCAAAGGAACCAGTCAAGAAAACAAAGAGGCAACCCACGGAATGGGAGAAGATATTTGCAAATGACAGTACAGACAAAAGGTTGATATCCAGGCTCTATAAAGAACTCCTCAAAGTCAACACACACAGAACAGACAATCATATATAAAAATGGGCAGAAGATATGAACAGACATTTCTCCAATGAAGACATACAAATGGTTATCAGACACATGAAAAAATGTTCTTCATCACTGGCCATCAGGGAGATTCAAATTAAAACCACATTGAGATATCACCTTACACCAGTTAGAATGGCCAAAATTAGCAAGACAGGAAACAACATGTTTGGGGGGGTTGTGGAGAAAGGGGAACCCTCTTCCTCTGTTGGTGGGAATGCAAGTTGGTGCAGCCTCTTTGGAGAACAGTGTGGAGATTCCTCAAGAAATTAAAAAAAAAAAAAAAGATTCCCTATGGCCCTGCCATTGCACTCCTAGGTATTTACCCCAAAGATACAGATGTAGTGAAAAGAAGGGCCATCTGTACCCCAATGTTTATAGCAGCAATGGTCACGGTCCTCAAACCATGGAAAGAACCAAGATGCCCTTCAAGGGACAAATGGATAAGGAAGATGTGGTCGATATGCACTATGGAGTATTATGCCTCCATCAGAAAGGGTGAATACCCAACTTTTGTAGCAACATGGTCAGGACTGGAAGAGATTATGCTGAGTGAAATAAGTCAAGCAGAGAGAGTCAATTATCATATGGTTTCACTTATTTGTGGAGCATAACAAATAGCATGGAGGACAAGGGGAGATGGAGAGGAGAAGGGAGATGAGGGAAATTGGAAGGGGAGGTGAACCATGAGAGACTATGGACTATGAAAAATAATCTAAGAGTTTTGAAGGGGTGGAGTTGGGAGGTTGGGGGAACAAGGTGGTGGATATTAGGCCAGGCACGTATCGCATGGAGCACTAGCTATGGTGCAAAAACAATGAATACTGTTATGCTGAAGAGAAATAAAAAATTTTAAAAAATAAAATAAAAATAAAAAATCAAGTACTTTATGGGAAAAAAAGAATTAAGTTTGATAAGCCCCTGGCCAGACTTTCCAAAAAGAAAAGAGAAAAGAAAAAGAGAAAAGGACCCAAATAAATAAAATCATGAATGAAAGAGGAGAGATCATAACCAATACCAAAGAAATACAAACAATTCGAAGAACATATTATGAGCAACTATAAGCCAGCAAATTTGACAATCTAGAATAAATGGATGCATTCTTAGGGATGTATAAACTACCAAAACTGAACCAGGAAGAAATAGAAAACCTGAACAGACCCATAACCAGTAAGGAGATTCAAGCAGTCATCAAAAATCTCCCAATAAGCAAGAGCTCAGGGCCAAACGGCTTCCCAGGTAAATTCTACCAAACATTTAAAAAAGAATTAATACCCATTTTCCTGAAACTGTTCCAAAAAATAGAAATGGAAGGAAAACTTCCAAACTCATTTTATGAGGCCAGCATCACCTTGATTCCAAAACCAGACAAAGACCCCATCAAAAAAGAGAATTACAGACCAATATCCTTGATGAACATAGATGTGAAAATTCTCACCAAAATACTAGCCAATAGGATACAACAGTGCCTGAAGGGGATTATTCACCACAACAATGTGTGATTTATTCCAGGGCTGCAAGTTTGGTTCAACATCTGCAAATCAGTCAGTGTGATACGATATGTTAATAAAAGAAAGAACAAGAAGCATACAATCCTCTCAATAGATGCTGAAAAAGCATTTGACAGAGGACAGCTTCATTTCTTGATCAAAACTCTTCAAAGTGTAGGGATAGAAGGTACATACCTCAATATTATCAAAGCCATCTATGAAAAACCCACAGCGGATACTATTCTCAATGGAGAAAAACGGAAAGCTTTTCCGCTAAGGTCAGGAACACAGCAGGGATGTCCATTATCACCACTGCTATTCAACATAGTACTAGAAGTCCTAGCCTCAGGAATCACACAACAAAAAGAAATTAAAACCATCCAAATCGGCAAGATGATATGATACTTTATGTGGAAAACCCAAAAGACCCCACTCCAAATCTGCTAGAACTAGTACAGGAATTCAGTAAAGTTTCAGGATATAAAATCAATGCACAGAAATCAGTTGTATTTGTATACCAACAACAAGACAGAAGATAAAGAAATTAAGGAGTTAATCCCATTTACAATTGCACACAAAACCATAAGATATCTAAGAATAAACCTAACCAAAGAGGCAAAGAATTTATACTCAGAAAACTATAAAGTACTCATGAAAGAAATTGAGGAAGAGACAAAGAAATGGAAAAATGTCCCATGCTCATGGATTGGAAGAACAAATAGTGTGAAAATGTCTGTGCTAACTAAAGCAATCTACACATTTAATGCAATCCTTATCAAAATCCCATCCATTTTTTTCAAAAGAATGGAACAAATGGAACAAATAATCCTAAAACTTATATGGAACTAGAAAAGACTTCGAATAGCCAAAGGAATATTGAAAAAAAAAAAGCCAAAGATGGTGGCATCACAATTCCAGATTTCAAACTCTAGTACAAAGCTGTCATCATCAGGACAGTATGGTACTGGCACAAAAACAGACACATAGATCAATGGAACAGAATAGAGGGTCCAGAAATAGTCCCTCAACTCTATGGTCAACTAATCTTCGACAAAGCAGGAAAGAATGTCCAATGGAAAAAAGACAGCCTTTTCAACAAATTATGTTGGGAAAGTTGGACAGCCACATGCAGAAAAATGAAATTGGACCATTTCCATACACCACACGAGAATAGACTCCAAATCAATGAAGGACCTCAATGTGAGAAAGGAATCCATCAAAATCCTCGAGGAGAACACAGGCAGCAACTTCTTTGACCTCAGCCGCAACAACTTCTTCCTAGGAACATGGCCAAAAGCAAGGGAAGCAAGGACCAAAATGAACTATTGGGATTTCTTCAAGATTGAAAGCTTTTGCACAGCAAAGGAAATAGTCAACAAAACCAAAAGACAACTGACAGAATGGGAGAAGATATTTGCAAACGACATATCAGATAAAGGGCTAGCATCCAAAATCTATAAAGAGCTTGGCAAACTCAACACCGAAAGAACAAAGAATACAATCAAGAAATGGGCAGAGGACAGGAACAGACATTTCTGCAAAGAAGACATCCAGATGGCCAACAGACACATGAAAAACTACTCCACATCACTCAGCATCAGGGAAATACACATCAAAACCACAATGAGCTACCACCTCACACCAGTCAAAATGGCTAAAATTAACAAGTCAGGAAATGACAGATGCTGGCGAGGATGCGGAGAAAGGGGAACCCTCCTCCACCGTTGGTGAGAATGCAAGCTGGTGCAACCATTCTGGAAAATAGCATGGAGGTTCCTTAAAAAGTTGAAAATAGAGCTTCCCTATGACCCTGCAATTGCACTACTGGGTATTTACCCTAAAGATATAAATGTAGTGATCCAAAGGGGCACGTGCACCCGAATGTTTATAGCAGCAATGTCCACAATAGCCAAACTATGGCAAGAACCTAGATTTCCATCAACAGATGAATGGATGAAGAAGATGTGTTCTATATATACAATGGAATACTATGCAGCCATCAAAAGAAATGAAATCTTGCCATTTGCAATGATGTGGATGGAACTAGAGAGTATTATGCTGAGGGAAATAAGTCAATTGGAGAAAGACAACTATCATATGATCTCCCTGATATGAGGAAGTCGAGAAGCAACATGGAGGGTTTTGGGGGTAGGGAAAGAATAAATGAAACAAGATGGTATCAGGAGGGAGACAAACCATTAGAGACTCTTAATCTCACAAAACAAACTGAGGGTTGCTAGGGGGAGAGGGGTAAGGAGAAGGTGGTGGGGTTATGGACATTGGAGAGGGTATGTGCTATGATGTGTGTAAACCTGGTTATTCACAGACCTGTGCCCCTGGGGCTAATATTACATTATATGTTAATAAAAAAATAAAATTTTTTTAAAAAATAAATAATACTTAACATTATGGAAGTAAATAAAACCACTCAGAAAGGGAATGTAGATAGAGAAGTAAATTGAAGTTGACCTCTGTGATACTCAATATTTTATTTATTTGCTTATAAATAAATAAAATATTTATTTATAAGGATTTTATTATATAAAGATTATATTTATTTATTTGACAGAGAGAGATCAGAAGCAGGCAGAGAGGCAGGCAGAAGGAGAGAGAGAGAGGGAAGCAGGCTCCCTGCTGAGCATACAGCCCAATGCGGTATTCAATCCCAAGGACTCTGAGATCATAACCTGAGCCAAAGGCAGCAGCTTAACCCACTGAGCCACCCAGGCACCCAAGGAGTGATTTCACATTCATGAAAAATTGAATGTTTATTTTTTTAAGTTTTTTTTTTATGTATTTGAGAGAGAGATTAAGAGAATGAGAGAAAGAGAGCATGAGAGAGCACAGGTCAGAAGGAGAAACAGACTGCCCGCAACCTGATGCGGGACTTGATACTGGGACTCCAGGGTCATGACCTGAGCCAAACGCAGTTGTTTAACCAACTGAGCCACCCAGGTGCTATTCAATATTTTAGAAGTGAAGAAGACAAAGACAAATCAGGTAAGGAGAACCAGAGATATAGGAGGAGAGCTAATAGAATGGTGTTCATGAACCGTGTGAAAAAAAATAGGGTTTCATAAAGTCCGATCAATTGAGCCAAATGCTATTGATAAGTAGAAAAATGAGAACTCAGAATGATCTTTGGATAGAGCCAGCTATATAATTTTCTGAGTCTAGTGAAAAAAATAAAAATTTGAGATCTCTTGTTCAAAAGTTTCCAAGAATTTCAGGATGGCAATAACTGAACATTAAGCCAAGCCTTTGGTTCCTCTAAGTACGTAGTCTCAGTGTGACTATGCAAGTCACAAGCCATAAAACAAGACCTGCCTCAGGACTGTACATGTGGGGGTTATTGATGACAATTGCTAGAGCAGTTTTGATAAAGTTGTAAGAACAATAGCTTAACTGGATTGGTTTCTAGAGAGAATGGAAGAAGAAAGGATCTACATATCAAGGTAGATAACTTTCCATATTTTTTTCTCTTTTTCTTTTTTTTCTTTTTGAAATTTTAGTAGAGAGATGGGATAGTGGCTGAAAACAGTGTTGTGCTCAAGGAAAAGTTTTAGATGAGAGAACAACAGAATACGAAGAGATACTAATTAGAATGATCCATTAGAGATGTAAATTTTGAAGCTAGGGAATAGCTGGATTGATTATTAGAATGGTGTCCTGAAAGAGGATGAGATTCAGGATACACATGAAGGGGTGAACAGGCCTTCCATTTTAACAGAATGAAAAGCAGAATAAATAGTATAGGGTGTAGAGAGACTAGTAAATTTGAAAGTGGAACTGTGATTAAGTTCTTTTTGGGTTGTTTCTGTTTTTTTTCCAGACCATCAGCTGAGAGTAAGAAAGAGTGAGGTGTTGGAGGTTTGAAGAATGAGGAGAAGGTATATTTTCTTTAAGGTTGTACAATCTATATTAGCATAGTGTGTGGTATATATTAACCATAACTACACATAAGATGTCATCAAATTCTGTTCTTTGTACTCTCAGGATTTCTCTTGACTGTTCCTTTCTTCCCATTCTCATGCTAACTACCTTGTTTTAGGAATGCACCTTTCCTTGCCTAACTATTCTCCAATCCTTAGTTTTCTCTCCTCTAAATTATCCCCCCAAATGAGATATTATTATACTTGTTTTCCTCAATAAGATAATGTGGAATGAATAAATAAATAAATGGTTATACAAACATTAACATTTGACAATTATACACACAATGGATTTCTTTACAGAGAAAAGGCAAACTTAATGTGAAAAGGGAGATGTCAAGCTTGGGTTTTCAGAACTGTCAAGTATAAGGGTCATATACCTTGAGAGAGGAGATAAAAAGTGTAAAAAAAAGTAAAATTCTGTCACTCTAAACTCTTGACAAATTTTTGTTTGTCTCTAGAAAAATAAACATAATCGATATATAAGTCAGCATATGTTCTTCATCTGAAAATAAGCAGAAGTTTTAAACTTTAACAAAAGTTTGTTATTTTTTTTTTCAATTTAATTTAATTTAAGTAAGCTTCATGCTGGGCTTGACATGGAGCTTGAACTCATGACCCTGAAATCAAGACCTGAGCTGAGATCAAGAGTTGGATGCTTAACCAGTGAGTCACCCAGGCGCCCCTTATTATTTTATAATAACAAAACAAATATATGTTTATTGTAGAATACTTGAGAAATACAAAAATGTGTAAAGGATAAATTAAAACCACCACCAGAGATACTTATTAACATTAATGTTCATCATTTTTAGTTATTTATTTTAAATTGTGTTCTGAGTCATCATAGTTTTGTATTCTGTGTTTTTTATTTGGTTATTTTATAAGCAATTCCTCTGTTATTAAGTATTCTTTTAAAGCACTTGTTATAGTGGTCACATCATGTTCTATTATACAGGTATATCATAATTTAAGCATTTCTTTATTGTTGGTCATTTATATTAAATCTTTTTTTTAAGATTTTATTTATTTATTAGAGAGAGAGAGTACACAAGTATAGGGGAGGGACAGATGGAGAAGCAGATTCCCCACTGATCAGGAAGCCCAACATGGAGCTTGTCCCAGGACCCTGAGATTATGACCTGAGCCAAAGGCAGAACTTAACCAAATGGCCACCCAGACACCCCTATTAAATCTTTCTTTTTGGATAAGCTAAAAATATCATGAGACAAAAATGCATTCATGAGATGGGTTCAAGATGGTATCATAGGGAGATCCTGAACTCATTCCTTCCCATAAATATAACAAATATAAATATATAAATAAACATATAAATATAAATATAAAAAATATACAACTACATATGGAATAATTCCTCCTGAAAAAGGCCAGAAAACCAGATGAACATAACCTCTATAACAAAGGACAAAAAGGGCAGCATTAAGATGGGTAGGAGAGGCAGAGACATCATCTTGTCAAATAAACCAACTCCAGGTAGAGCAAACCACAATTAGGAAGGATCCCCAAAATATGGAACTTTTTTCTGAGTAGTGAGGGGTTCATGCCACCACAGGCACCCAACCCATGGATCCTACACAAAAGGGATAAGTCCCCTAACGGCCAGGCTTTGAAAACCAACAAAATTATGTAGAAAACCCAAAGAATAGCAGGGGATAGAGAACTTCCTCTTAAAGGGTTTGCACACCGACTCACTTACCCTAGGACCCAGTGCAAAAACAACTCCTTGAGAAGCACCTAAACCATATGTGAAGGAGACTCACTTACTAATATTAAAGTGCCTATTAGAGAGGCAGGAAACCATCAGTACTTTCTCCAAGGAGAGCAAAATATTAGCAACCTCATTCTACCTTGCTAATATTGACACTGGTGGGTACCATTTACAACTATCCCTCTAACCTATTAGAACTGGGGTGGGCACACAACACACAACACAATGATGTATCAAAGCCAGGCCAGATTATAGCCCAGCCCAGCACTATGCCCCAGTGGAGTCAAATGTTGCAATTGTCCAGGCAACAGCCCCACTAATCCCCACGCTCCAGCAAAGCTACATGTTGCACCCAGGGTGGGTGCCAGCCCTATCCACCCCTACACTGTAGCCACACTGTATAGCTGGGCCAGGTGCCAATCCCACCCATTCCACAGATGCAGCTCTGCCACAATCCACACAAGGGGTGTTTTTGTGCATCTAACTCCAGTGGTCAGAAGGGATTGCACTCCTGGGCTCAAATGTCATCTCTTACACAAGACCATAACTTGAAGACTAGAGAGGCCATTGATTTGTCTAATACATATAAAGAAATAAAGAGTCAGGCAATATGAGGAGACAGAGGAACATATTCCAAATGAAAGAACAAGACAAAATATCAGGAAAAGATATTAATGAAATAGAGATAAGCAATCTATCTAATAAATAGTAATGGTCAAAGTGGTCAAAATAATGGTCAAAAAGATAGTCATCAAACTTGGGAGAAAAAAATGGATAAACACAGTGAGATTCTTGATAAAGAGATAGAAAATATGGAAAAGTTCCAAACAGAAGTTACAGAGCTAAAGAACACAATAACTGAACTGAAAAAGTACGCCAAAGGGGCTCAATGGCAGACTGAATAAAGCTGAGGATCACATCAGTGATCTGGAAGACAATGTGATAGAACTCACCCAGAGAGAGCAGCAAAAAGAAAAACAAACAAACAAACAAAAACAAAAAAATGAAGAAAACTTAAGAGAACTTTCAGACATCAAGCAGAATATTTATTTACATTATAGAAGTCCCAGAAGGAGAAGAGAGAATAGAAGGGCCAGACAAGTTATTTGAAGACATAATGATTGAAAATGTCCCTAATTTGTGGAAGGAAACAGACATTCAAATCCAGGAAGTTCAGAGAGTTCAAAATAAGATGAACCCAAGGATCTAAACTAAGACATATTATAATTAAAATGGAAAAAGTTAAAGATGAAGAGAGAATTTTTTAAAAAGCAAGAGAAAAACAAATTATTCCATAGAAGGGAAATCCCATAAGGCTTTATATCAAAAACTTTGCAAGCCAGAAGAGAGTAGCATGATATATTCAAAGTGATGAAAGGAAAACAAAACAAAACAACACAAAACAAAAAACTTGCAAGCAAAAATTCTCTAACCCACAAGGTTATCATTCAGAATCAAAGGGGAGAATAGGAGTGTTCCAGATAAGCAAAAGCTAAAGGAGTTTGTCTCCACTAAACTGTCCTGACTGGAAATATTAAAGGGAATTCTATAAACTAAAAGAAAATAGCACTATTAACAAGAAAACATGCAATAGTAAAAATCTCATCAGAAAAGTAAATATATAGTAAAAATAGTCGATCAATCACTTACAAAACAAGTACAAGGGCAAAAATAGTAAAAGTCACTAAAACTACAATAATTATTTAAGGGATGCATAACATAAAATCAAAATATGACATCAAAAATATAAAATGATGAGGGAGAGAAAAATATAAGTTTTTGAAATGTGTTTATATTTATTAACTCAAAACATACCATTATATACAGGGAAGTTATATGTGAACCTCAGAGCAACCACAAAGCAAAAACTTATTGTTTATACGCAAAAGAAAGTGGGAAAGAAATCTAGACACAATAGAGAAAGTCATCAAACCATAAGGAAAGAGAGCAAGAGAAGAAAGAAGGAACAAAGAAGAACTACAAACACAGCCAGAAAACAATGAACACCATGGCTATAAGTACATACCTATCAATGATTGCTTTAAATGTAAATGGACTAAACTTTCCAATTAAAAGACATAAAATGGCTGAATGAATTTAAAAATCCATCTATATGCTGCCTCTAAGAGATTCACTCTAGAAGTAAAAACAAACACAAACTGAAAGTGAAAGAATGAAGAAAGATATTCCATGCAAATGGAAATGAAAAAAAGGTGAAGTAGCTATACTTCTAACAGAAAAAATAAACATTAAAACAAAGACTGTAATAATAGACAAAGAAGGGCATTATATAATGATAAAGGGGCCAATCCAACAAGAAGACATAGCATTTATAAATATATATACAGCCCACATAGGTTCACTTATCAATAGCAAATATCACTTATCAAAAGCAAATATCAATAGACCTAAAGGGAGAGACTGATAGCAATACAATAGTAGGAGATAGTAAGACCCCAATGGTATCAGAGAATTGATCATACAAACAGAAATTTAATAAGGAAAGACTGGCCTGATATAAATGACACACTAGACCAGATGGACTTAATACATTATACAGAACATTTGATCCAAAAGCAAAAGAATATACTTTCTTCTTAAGTGCACTTTTAAAATTCTATAGACTAGATCACATGTTGGGTCACAGAACAAGTCTCTATGAATTCCATAAGTTTGAAATCACATAAAGCATATTTGCTGACCAAAAAGGTATGAACTAGAAATCAATTAAAAGAAGAAAACTGGAAAAACTACAGAAATATGAAGATTAAATAACATGCTACTGAACAACCAGTGGGTCATTAGACAAATCAAAGACAAAACAAAACAAAAAGATACCCAGAGACAAATGAAAACAGAATTATGACATGCCGAAATCTTTGTGATGTAGCAAAAGTAGTTCTAAGAAGGATTATCATAGCAATACAGGACTACCTCAACAAATAAAATCTCAAATACACAATCTAACTTTTACTATAAAGGAAGTAGGAAAAGAGGAACAAAGAAAGCCCCTCAAGACAAAACAAATGAATAAGCAACAAAAACAAACAAGAAAACAAACTCATAGATATGGAGAACAGATTGGTGGTTACAAGAGGGGATCAGGACTGGGGAATGGACAAGTGGGTGAATGAAGTCAATTGTATGGTGATGGGTTATTCCTTTGTAGTACATGCAGATGTCAAATTATAATGTCATACACCTGAAACTTATATAATGTTATATACCAATAAAAATAAGTACAATTATAATCTTTATCTGTCAAATTTTATTCAGAGGAATGGAATTCAGTGGTCAGTTATGAGCTTTATTTTTACCTCTTGATCTTATTACCTTTTTATCTTCTATCTAATATAAAGCTTATACCCTTTCTTCTAAAAAATATTTCCAGGGAAGCAGTCAGCATTTTTTAAAACATCCGATCTCAAGAGCAGATGGTTTTGCTACTCTCATCCTTTCTTTTTTTAATCCTTTAAGATAACAGAGCAGGGACAATACACTTGAAATAAAAATAAGGGCCATCTGTACCCCAATGTTTATAGCAGCAATGGCCACAGTCACCAAACTGTGGAAAGAACCAAGATGCCCTTCAACAGACGAATGGATAAGCAAGATGTGGTCCACACACTATGGAGTATTGTGCCTCCATCAGAAAGGATGAATACCCAACTTTTGTAGCAACATGGATGGGACTGGAAGAGATTATGCTGAGTGAAATAAGTCAAGCAGAGAGAGTCAATTATCATATGGTTTCACTTATTTGTGGAACATAACAAATATCATGGAGGACAAGGGGTGTTAGAGAGGAGAAGGGAGTTGGGGTAAATTGGAAGAGGAGGTGAATCGAGAGACTATGGACTCTGAAAAACAATCTGAGGGTTTTGAAGGGGCAGGGGGTGGGAGGTTGGGGGAGCCTGGTGGTGAGTATTAAGGAGGGCACATATTGCTTGGAGCACTGGGTGTGGTGCATAAACAATGAATTCTGTTACACTGAAAATAAATTAAATTTAAAAAAAGAAAAAAAGTGTTGGTACAAAAGCTACACAATCTTTTTTAGATTATGCTCTTAGATCTCTTTTGAAATTAGACTCCACTTGTACATTACATTTTGTTGTAGCGGAATTAATTAAGATCCCATGAGGTTGGAAGTAATATGGGGAGCTAACAGTAGATATTTCCTACTTTCCTTGTCTTTATTCTTATTGCAGGTGACTTAGAACTCTGCAAATTTAGAGAAATAAAACTTTGCATTACAGAGGTTCTGAATCCCCAGAACACCTGTTTTAAAAACGTTACTCTGTTGATGAATCACCCAAGCTTTATAAAATGATTTATCATTAATCATCAATAAAAATAGGCTTAACAATTCATAAGCTCAAAATAATACTATTAGCAATATATTTATTAAAACTATATAACAGGGGTGCCTGGGAGGCTCAGTGGGTTAAAGCCTCTACCTTCAGCTCAGGTCATGATCCCAGGGTCCTGGGATCAGCCCCGCATTGGGCTCTCTGCTCAGCGGGGAGCCTGCTTCCCTTCATCCTCTCTCTGCCTGTCTCTCTGCCTACTTGTGATCTCTGTCTGTCAAATAAATAAATAAAATCTTTAAAAAAAAAACTATCCATAGTTTGGCTATTGTGGACATTGCTGCTATAAACATTCGGGGGCACGTGCCCCTTTGGATCAGTACGTTTGTATCTTTAGGGTAAATGGAT
The DNA here is from genome assembly GCF_009829155.1 of Mustela erminea. NCBI lineage: Eukaryota > Metazoa > Chordata > Mammalia > Carnivora > Mustelidae > Mustela > Mustela erminea. The sequence continues at coordinate 78,646,989 of NC_045635.1, read as the reverse complement.
AAAGAAGATGTGGTATATATATACACAATGGAATACTATGCAGCCATCAAAAGAAATGAAATCTTGCCATTTGTGACAACATGGATGGAACTAGAGCGTATCATGCTTAGCGAAATAAGTCAAGCAGAGAAAGACAACTATCATATGATCTCCCTGATATGAGGAAGTGGTGATGTAACATGGGGCTTAATTGGGTAGGAGAAGAATCAATGAAACAAGATAGGATTGGGAGGGAGACAAACCATAAGTGACTCTTAATCTCACAAAACAAACTGAGGGTTGCTGGGGGGAGGGGGGTTGGGAGAAGGGGGATAGGGTTATGGACATTGGGGAGGGTATGTGCTTTGGTGAGTGCTGTGAAGTGTGTAAACCTGGCGATTCACAGACCTGTACCCCTGGGGATAAAAATATATGTTTATAACAAATAAAAAATTCAAAAGTTTACTCCTGGAAATGACAGACCTTTTTATTCCTTCAGTGCTTTATTTTGCTCTATCTATCAAGATGATATTGATTAGCAAGAAAAATCTGTTTAATGGATTTTTTTTTTTTCTGAAGGGGAATAACATTTCTAGGTCTTTGGTCCATGTTTCTGCATAGAGTATATATTTGACTCCATAGAGAATTGTGCTTTGCTATACATCAAGTATGAGAGTCTAGATTCTTAAAATTTCCTGATACCTGGGTATGTTTTGAAGTATTACAAGTCTCCATTTCTAAGTCACAGATAAGAAAACTGAGGCCAGCATCTTTCATTAAATGAGATCAAGGTCACATCTACGATTGAACAAAGCTCACAACTCCTGAGTTCCCAAACTGTTGCTGAGACAGTGAATAACTCTGTGTTTTTCCAGACACATTATATTTCAACTCTGCTCTGCCACACCTCTGCCACACCTGCCTGGGGCTTTTTCTAATTGGTGTCAGACCAGGAGTTTTAATGTTAATTCCCACAGACTAGCATATGTCTTTATTTATGTGACCCAGAAGCATGTTACATACAAGGGAAGCTGTATACTGGGGTGAATATATAGGACTCACTGAGCTTTGTAACCACATTGGAGAAGCTATACCACTTAATGGGGTAAAACGCTTAACCTCTTTGAGACTTAGTTGCCTCATATTTAAAATGGAGTTGTCTAAGTTCCAATGTCTGACTATTTTGTAGTACTTAATAAGTTAACATTTTTATGACAACTAACACCATGCCTGGCACATAAAAAGCACTCTGTGTTTGCTCTAAAGGAATATGCATACTACTGTGCTGACAATGCTTTATACTGCAAATCCATCTTTTTTGTTGTTCTGTGATCAATTTATGAAGGTTATTTTGGTGTTTTCTATCATATGAATTGATGAGGAACTTAATTCCAGGATTAACATGGGAGGAGTAAGAATCTTAAATGCAGTTATTATTCCAGGAGCTTAATGTAATTTTCAAAATTGACTTCAAAGTTACCCTGGGTGGGGGGGAATAGTAATTGTAGAGCTTCTCTCTCATGCTTTTGTTTCATTAAGCATGAAACTAGAAATATAGGAAACGCTAGGAGAAAACACTCACTCATTTTATTGAAGCTCCCACGCCCCGCCCCAGGATGGCTTCTAACTGTTTCTTGAATAGCTCCAGTGAATTGCTTTTAAAGATGTGACTTTGTCTTTATAAAGGAATTTTCCATATCTGTGACTGTGAAGGATATAAGGTTATGCCAATTTTATACTGGCTTTTTGCTTAAAGCATGAGCTTTGCACACAACAGATGTACATAGAAAGAAAGAGCAGGTCCCAAATCAGAGAGAGCTCAACCACTTTATCACTGCACCTTGCTGTTAGCTGCCTTGGACCCTGGGTAATTTCTCTTAAGGGAGAGAACATCAGAGCTACAAGACATAGGATTAATTACTTTAACCTACTTCTATTTACAAATGTAAAATTCCTGTGGACTGCTCTCAACCCCACTGCTTCTGAATAACAAAACAGCATAATTTAGGTGCACCCAATTAAGTCCTGTCCTCATTACTTCAAACTGGACCAAGAACAATTCTGGTCCCAATGATGGCCTTTTCTTGGCCGTTTTGGTATTGTTTCAAGAAGATATTAAGATAATTTTTCAGTAATTGTCAAAAGACACTTTATAATTATTTCAAATTCTATACTAAAAAGAATGTATCAAACTCTTCAGAGGAATGGAACCTTAGAATGTATAGCTACTGAATATATAACTTAGTAAGTATGTGAAGGTGGCAAGGAAAATTCCCTTGCCAAGCAGATCAGTAATGATGAAGTTTTAGAATATAAGTGAGGTTCAGTGGGGTGAGGTCCAGAACCGATGAACAAGAAAGAATTCTTGAGACATCGTTGGTGCAAAATTGTGGTTTATTAAAGCATGGGGACAGGACCCAAGTGCAAAAATTTCTGCTGCCCCAGGGTTGTGAAGGGTGGCAGGTTATGTACAATGGGGATAGGGGAGATAAGGAAAAGGGAGGTTTGTTGGGCTCCCTGCCGAGGGGAGGAGGCGCCCGGGCCAGCCGGAAGCCTCTCCTTGGGGCTGAGCGGGATGGCGAGTGTCACGAACCCGGAATGCACCCACAGAAGACACCGGGCTCGGGAGGTCTGTCGAAGCAGGATCTCGCTTTATTGAGCAGGGCAGCGGCTTATATGGGGTGAGGGAAGGGAAGTGAGGTCCGCAAAGTGGGGGCCAATGGGGATGTGCCGTGTCGGCGGGAGTTGGGAGGGACACGCCCTGCAGGGGGTGGAGACTCGCGGGAAACGAAACTGATGGGAAACCGAAACCGCCACTTTGGCGCCTTTGTGGTCGGCCATGTGGGTTCCCGATCCGGAAGACAAGGCCACCCGGCGCCATCTTAGCCTCTTGGAGCCCAACATCTCCCCCTTTTGTTTTTGTATGCATGACTTCTGTCTTAGGTCGCCGGCGGTGGGCCTTCAGGCTTACCCGTCATTGGGGAATCACACTGCTTTGGTGTACCCCCTGTCTTAGGTTGCTCTGCATCCCCTGCCAGTCTTACCCGTCATTGAATATCATGCCTGTATAGGGGTTTGGTCCCTGACCTGGCGTGGGTTGTTCCTGCAAGGAATCCCATCCACCATAGGTCGTGAGACTATTGATGGGGCCCCTCGGAGGACTCATTGTCACAGGTGGCCAGTCTCTGGTATTGAACATGGACGTTCATGAGTTGAATGGCCTCCACTCTTTTTTGGACGAATTGGGCAATCTTATTGATAATACAGGGGCCAAAGGTCAGCAGGAGAAGTAGGGTTAGGATGGGCCCCAGGAGGGGGAGGAGAAAGGGAAGTAAGCCATTAAAGCTTGTCCAGAAGGGGGAGGTCATCAGGGCGTGGCGGCACTTCTCTAGGTCCTCCTGTAGCTTCTTGATTTTGTCTTGTACAATACCCAACCGGTTGGCAAAGAAACAACATTCCTCCTGTAAAAACAAACATATGCCTCCCTTTTCGGCTGTTAATAGATCTAAGCCTCGCCGGTTTTGGAGTACCACAGTGGCTAAGGAGTCCAATTGTTCCTGGAGGTTTAAGATGGTTCCTGCTATTGTTTGGAGATCATCAATCATTTGTTGGGAGAGTGTTTTATAAAAATGGAGAGAGGTGCCCAAACCGGCCGACCCAGTGGCTACCCCGGCAGTGATGCCGAGCCCCAATAAGAGAGGGATGGCGGGATTGGCTCGAGCATTTCTCTCTGCAATTTGTTGGCATTCCTCCTTGTATAGGGCTGTCCACTTTATATATAAGGCCCCTGGAAGAACGGCCCTAGCTAGCGACCGCCAGTCAGCTGCTGTACATGGGGCATGGGCCAGACCTCGGAGGATGGTTTCTGTCCATGGGGCATTGGGCCCGTCCTCTAATACTGCCTTTTTGAGCTCCTTAAGGTCCCCAGGTTCCCATGGGTACCAAGGAGCCGGACGGTTGCCTCCTGGGTTAACGTAAACAAAGTGCTGCCAGGAGGCAGAGAAAAGATTCCTGGTTTTAGAGCTCATAAGGCCCAACAGAGGAGCAGACACCATGCTTTCCCATCAGCCAGGGGGGAGGGGTTAGGCAGTCCAAGTCAGGCCAGAGAACACAGGGAAACTTCCCCGAAACAAAGAGAGTTTCGGCAGCTGCTTGGGAATATTCCCTATAGTCTCTGTCTCGAGTTAGACCAACCCCAGTTGGCTCCAGTTATAGCCATTAACACGGGAAGTGAGTGAGGGAGAAGCCCCCACATCTATTAGGAGAAACAGAGAGAAATACAGCAAGAGTCCCCTTTGTTAGGGATGGCCCAGCAACCTGGGTTTACTAGAAGAAAGCACTAGAAGAAGGCTTATTTGCATAATTATTATCCAATATGTCAGGAGGAAATTTACTAGTTGACTCACCGAATCTGGTTTTAGCTCTTAAAACCTATCTCTTATATTCCCTCCCGACATGTACGATGTCCTCAGATTCAAACGGGGCAGACATCCTCCCCTTAAACAGAATATAACCTTAATCAAGGGAAACACAAAGGGCAACGAGAAAGACACACAAAACAATTAACGAGCCGGCAAAGAAAGACGCTGCGCGATTTCGGTACAGACAAATTCAAACGGCCAAGGGGAACCGCGAGTTTCCCCTGTGGCCCACAAACGAATGGGGCCCCGAAAAAGCGGGCCCCTCTAATCCCTGGGGCGTCCCCCAGGGTGGCAGGGGAGAAGTCCGAGTTCGTCAACTCCTTCTCAAGATGCCCAAAATACGAAGCAACAACGTTGTTGTACGAAACAGAAAACAGAGCACCGATAACTGACAGACGAGACAGACGAACAGGGGAACAGGAACATCGATATCGAAACACAAGTGCTGGCCAGCTTACCTCCCGGTGGGAGTCGGTTGGGTCCTTGGGCAGGAGTCCGATGATCTTTATTGTATCGCAGGCACCTGCGGGTGGTCAGCAGCTCCTGCTAGCTGAGCACCCCAGGCTGGGGTGGTGCAGGATTTTTATAGACAGGTACAAACAAGTTTTGGGTGGGGCAGAGCTGATTGGCTGACAATTTACTTGGTGTTAGTGGATTGGCCTTGGAGGACCCGCGCGCGCGAAGAAAAAGGCGGGAAGGGGGAGTGAGGAGGGGGAGTTGGACCTTATTACTCAGCAGAGAAGCATCCTGCCTACGTGACTATGCCTTGGCTATTAGCAGAAGGTATCTTGTTCAAACAGGAGACAAATGTCACACCCTAAAAGCCAAGCGGTTACAGAAAGGCAAAAGAGCGGTTAAATTGGTCAACAACTGGGGGAAGGGTCTTTCATTGCAAGGGGAGGAGGGGTATTCTTGCACAAGCGGTTACAAGAAGGCAAAAGAGCAGTTAATTAGTTAACAACTGGGGTAAGGGTCTTTCATTCCCCCCCTTTTTCTTTATCATGGATAGAATCTTATATCCATTTGTCCTGTTCAGTCTGGGGCTCGGTTTGTTTAAGGAGTTGATATTGCTGCGTCAGTACCATGGTCTGGATTACTGACAAGCGGTCTTTTATAAACTGTACGAGTTTATTTAAGATACAAGGGCCAGTGGAGAGGTTTAGTAGAAGTATAATAAGGGGCCCTAAGATGGTGGATAGTAAGGTGGTGAGCCAAGGAGATCGATTAAACCAATTTTCAAACCAGCCCTGGTGGGATTCAAAATCCTTTTTTCTTTGGGCTAGTCTTTCTCTGAGTTTATCCATGATTTCCCTAACAATCCCTGTATGGTCCGCATAAAAACAACATTCTTCCTTGAGGGCTACGTATAATCCCCCCTCTCTCAAGAACAATAGGTCCAGCCCTCTCCTGTTTTGTAGGACCACCTCGGAGAGGGAGGTTAGGGATTTTTCTAAGGCAGTGATATTGAAGGCCTGGTTACAATTGGGAGTCTCCTGGTGGAATGTTACATTCCTGCTATCAAACATCCTTGTTAATGAGATTTAGGTTTAGAAGAAATTTAACTTTATTTACCTTTCCTTCTACCTCCGCCTCCTTCAGTTTTTCATGGAGGGTAGGGTGACATTAGGGCTATTGATAAGGTAACTTCTTTGTTGTAAATCTCAAGGACATTTGCAAACCAAGGGAGACTCCTACCCTGCAGGACTGTGATTTCTGCAAGTTAGCTATTTATCGTTTTATGGCAGTCAGGGGTGCCTGAGGAATGCTACACATATGGAGGGGAGCGGGTGAAGGGGGGGTGCAAGGCGCCAGCTTTTGCTTTGTCCTCAGCCAGCCTCCTGCTCCCTCATCATTCCTCCCTGAACAATTTTGACCCTTAAATCTCTAAGGTGGTTGAAGGTGGAAGGTCTCATCTTCTGTAACTTCTTCATGCTGAATAGGGGCGTAGAGCTGTCCCTACCTGCTCCGGTCAATATTGGTCAGGGTAGGGACGTATAAGGGAGTTACGAAAGGTGGAGGCAGCTGAATCCAGCGCTGACAGTGAAGAGGCGTCCTCGCGTGCGATAAGGATAAAACATTGTCCTATGCTCCGGAGGGGGGGGCAATAAGGAGGCGGAGGAGTGGACGCTGATGGTTGGAGGAAGGGGTTAGTAGAAGGGGGGCGCGTAGGAGGGCCTTCAGCCCGAGATTTGGGTTGGAGATCCAGGGGCCAAGGAGCTGCATCAAAGGGATCTAGCGAGGGATAGAGCCTCTTTGGTTTAACAGGGGGGTCTCCAGTGGTGTTTGAGACGGTGGAGGCGGGCTCCTTTGAGGGCTGGTGGGATTCATTTGGGGCAGCTGCTTCGGGAGGGTTGACATGGGCTTTGCGAACTAATTGTTCGATACGGTCCCAGGTGTCCCAGTCAAAGAGATTACTTTCAGGCAGCCAAGGGGCGGCTTTAATAAGGGTTTCCCATGTTTTGAGAGCCTGGGAGTCGGTGAGGGAAAGACCGCGGCTCTTCAGAAGGAAGCGTAGGGATTCTAAGGAAGGGTCATTTTTAGAAAAGGACTGCCCCATAGCTTATCGGGGTACACTCACCCGTAGACCGATTGGCCCGTCAGCGAGAAGAGCGAGGTTCCTCACACGGGGCACCAGTTGTTGGGCTCCCCGCCAAGGGGAGGAGGCGCCCGGGCCAGCCGGAGGCCTCTCCTTGGGGCTGAGCGGGATGGCGAGTGTCGCGAACCCGGAACGCACCCACAGAAGACACCAGGCTCGGGAGGTCTGTCGAAGCAGGATCTCGCTTTATTGAGCAGGGCAGCGGCTTATATGGGGTGAGGGAAGGGAAGTGAGGTCCACAAAGTGGGGGCCAATGGGGATGTGCCGTGTCGGCGGGAGTTGGGAGAGACACGCCCTGCAGGGGGTGGAGACTCGCGGGAAACGAAACTGATGGGCAACCGAAACCGCCACTTTGGCGCCTTTGTGGTCGGCCATGTGGGTTCCCGATCCGGAAGAGAAGGCCACCCGGCGCCATCTTAGCCTCTTGGGGCCCAACAGAGGTTTCAATAGAACTTCCCTTTTTTCTTTTCTTTTTAGCTTTGGCGATATCCCAAAATTTTTATATGTTGTGTTTTATTTTACTTCAGTTTAAGATACTTTTTAAAAATTAACATATAATTTATTATTAGTCCCAGGGGCACAGGTCTGTAAATAACCAGATTTACACACTTCACAGCAATTACCATAGCACATACCCTCCCCAATGTCCATAACCCCACCACCTTCTCCCTACCCCCTCTCCCTAGCAACCCTCAGTTTGTTTTGTGAGATTAAGAGTCTCTAATGGTTTGTCTCCCTCGTGATACCATCTTGTTTCATTTATTCTTTCCCCAAACCCTCCATGTTGCTTCTTGACTTCCTCATATCAGGGAGATCATATGATAGTTGTCTTTCTCCAATTGACTTATTTCCCTCAGCATAATACTCTCTAGTTCCATCCACATCATTGCAAATGGCAAGATTTCATTTCTTTTGATGGCTGCATAGTATTCCATTGTATATATAGAACACATCTTCTTCATCCATTCATCTGTTGATGGACATCTAGGTTCTTGCCATAGTTTGGCTATGGTGGACATTGCTGCTATAAACATTCGGGTGCACGCGCCCCTTCGGATCACTACATTTATAGCTTTAGGGTAAATACCCAGTAGTGCAATTGCAGGGTCATAGGGAAGCTCTATTTTCAACTTTTTAAGGAACCTCCATGCTGTTTTCCAGAATGGTTGCACCAGCTTGCATTCTCACCAACGGTGGAGGAGGGTTCCCCTTTCTCCGCATCCTCACCAGCATCTGTCATTTCCTGACTTGTTAATTTTAGCCATTCTGACTGGTGTGAGGTGGTAGCTCATTGTGGTTTTGATTTGTATTTCCCTGATGCCGAGTGATGTGGAGCAGTTTTTCATGTGTCTGTTGGCCATCTGGATGTCTTCTTTGCAGAAATGTCTGTTCCTGTCCTCTGCCCATTTCTTGATTGTATTTTTGTTCTTTCAGTGTTGAGTTCACTAAGCTCTTTATAGATTTTGGATGCTAGCCCTTTATCTGATATGTTGTTTGCAAATATCTTCTCCCATTCTGTCAGTTGTCTTTTGGTTTTGTTGACTATTTCCTTTGCTATGCAAAAGCTTTCAATCTTGAAGAAATCCCAATAGTTCATTTTGGTCCTTGCTTCCCTTGCTTTTGGCCATGTTCCTAGGAAGAAGTTGTTGCGGCTGAGGTCAAAGAGGTTGCTGCCTGTATTCTCCTCAAAGATTTTGATGGATTCATTTCTCACATTGAGGTCCTTCAATGATTTGGAGTCTATTTTCGTGTGTGGTGTAAGGAAATGGTCCAATTTCATTTTTCTGCATGTGGCTGTCCAACTTTCCCAACATAATTTGCTGAAAAGGCTGTCTTTTTTCCATTGGACATTCTTTCCTGCCTTGTCGAAGATTAGTTGACCATAGAGTTGAGGGACTATTTCTGGACTCTCTATTCTGTTCCATTGATCTATGTGTCTGTTTTTGTGCCAGTACCATACTGTCCTGATGATGACAGCTTTGTAATAGAGCTTGAAGTCTGGAATTGTGATGCCACCAACTTTGGCTTTTTTTTTTTTTTTCAATATTCCTTTGGCTAATTGAGGTCTTTTCTGGTTCCATATAAATTTTAGGATTATTTGTTTCATTTCTTGGAGAAAAATGGATGGGATTTTGATAGGGATTGCATTAAATGTGTAGATTGCTTTAGTTAGCATAGACATTTTCACACTATTTGTTCTTCAAATCCATGAGCATGGGACATTTTTCCATTTATTTGTGTCTTCCTCAATTTCTTTCATGAGTACTTTATAGTTTTCTGAGTATAGATACTTTGCCTCTCAGAGTGTGATGGTTTAGCTATAAAATTTTGTGGCTGCCCTACCTTTAGATATCTCAGATTTAGGATTTCCAAAAAATGAAATCCTGATACTCTTCTCCATGCCTCCCACACTCTTCTTCATCTCAGTAAAGGACATCACTGTTCACATAGTTTCTCAGAAGCAGAAGTGGACTTACTGTGTAGGTAATAAAGACTTCATGGTTTTTTATTTCTATGGGTCTTCCTAAGACTTTTGGTTTGGCCAAATATAAAAAGTACTCCTTCTGTAGTGTTAAATTTATTTATTAAAGCACAGAGGAAAAAATCAGATAAAAAATTAATAAAATATGAAGCAAAATTGATAAAGATGAGTGACAAAATCAAAAGAAATTATTCTGACATTGAGAAGTGAATCAAAAAATTTTTTTCCAGATTATTTCCAAACCTGTACCTCATTAAAAGGAAGAGATATATGTTAAAAAGAAGTAATGAATAGGCTATTGGATTCTTTAAGAATAAATAGGCAAAATAAGGAAAAGATTTAAATTTCTTGCTGATTTGATACAAAATACTGAAATTGGTAAAGATAACATAAAATCATCATAATAATGTCATTACAATGAGTACATCAATGCAAAACTTATTAATGAGTATTTTCAATTCAAATAGTATTTAACATTAGTCAAGAAAATTTGAAATACTCTGAAATCTTACAGCTCAATACATAAATAAATTTGATAGAAGTTTCCAGTTTTATAAAAATCCTAAAACTGTATATAACATTACTAATAACATGTTTGGAAGATGAAAGAAATGTGTGAAACTGTCATTTAAACATCGATTAATCATGCTACAGAAGATTGACTTCTCAAACAATTTGCAGATGAAAACTATAGGGAAAAAATTAATATAATAGTGTACCAGGCAATTAATTGAGTATTGTGTTATTTTCCTGATTTTTTTAAAATTTAATTGATTTATTTATTTTCAGAAAAACAGTATTCATTATTTTTTCACCACACCCAGTGCTCCATGCAATCCGTGCCCTCTATAATACCCACCACCTGGTACCCCAACCTCCCACACCCCCCCACTTCAAACCCCTCAGATTGTTTTTCAGAGTCCATAGTCTCTCATGATTCACCTCCCCTTCCAATTTACCCCAACTCCCTTCTCCTCTCTAACACCCCTTGTCCTCCATGATATTTGTTATGCTCCACAAATAAGTGAAACCATATGATAATTGACTCTCTCTGCTTGACTTATTTCACTCAGCATAATCTCTTCCAGTCCCATCCATGTTGCTACAACATGGTAGCATTATGCCTCTGATGGAGGCATAATACTCCAGAGTGTATATGGACCACATCTTCCTTACCCCTTCGTCCATTGAAGGGCATCTTGGTTCTTTCCACAGTTTGGCAACCATGGCCATTGCTGCTATAAACATTGGGGTACAGATGGCCCTTCTTTTCACTACATCTGTATCTTTGGGATAAATACCCAGGAGTGCAATGGCAGGGTCATAGGGAAGTTCTATTTTTAATTTCTTGAGGAATCTCCACACTGTTCTCCAAAGAGGCTGCACCAACTTTCATTCCCAGCAACAGTGGAAGAGAGTTCCCCTTTCTCCACATCCTCTCCAACACATGTTGTTTCCTGTTTTGTTAATTTTGGCCATTCTAAGTGGTGTAAGGTGATATCTCAATGTGGTTTTAATTTGAATCTCCCTGAGGGCTAGTGATGATGAACATTTTTTCATGTGTCTGATAGCCATTTGTATGTCTTGATTGGAGAAGTGTCTGTTCATATCTTCTTCCCATTTTTTTGATATGTTTGCCTGTTTTGTGTGTGTTGAGTTTGAGGAGTTCATTGTAGACCCTGGATATCAACCTTTTGTCTGTACTGTCATTTGCATATATCTTCTCCCATTCCGTGGATTGCCTCTTTGTTTTTTTTGACTGTTTCTTTTGCTGTGCAGAAGCTTCTGATTTTTATGAAGTCCCAAAAGTTTATTTTCACTTTGGTTTCCTTTGCCTTTGGAGACATATCTTGAAAGAAGTTGCTGTGGCTGATATCGAAGAGATTACTGCCTATGTTCTTCTCTAGGATTCTGATGGATTCCTGTCTCAAATTGAGGTCTTTTATCCATTTTGAGTTTATCTTTGTGTACGGTGTAAGAGAATGGTCAAGTTTCATTCTTCTATATATAGCTGTCCAGTTTTCCCAGCAGCATTTATTGAAGAGACTGTCTTTTTTCCACTGTATATTTATTCCTGTTTTGTCGAAGATTATTTGACTATAGAGTTGAGGGTCCATATCTGGGCTCTCTACCCTGTTCCACTGGTCTATGGGTCTGTTTTTATGCCAATACCATGCTGTCTTGGTGATCACAGCTTTGTAATAATGCTTGAAATCAGGTAACGTGATGCCCCCACCTTTATTTTTGCTTTTCAACATTTCCTTAGTTATTCGGAATCTCTTCTGATTCCATACAAATTTTAGGATTATTTGCTCCAACTCTTTGAAAAAAAAGCGGTGGAATTTTCATCGGAATGGCATTAAAAGTATAGATTGCTCTAGGCAGTATAGACATTTTAACAATGTTTATTCTTCCAATCCAAGAACATGGAATGGTCTTCCATCTTTTTGTGTCTTCTTCAATTTCTTTCATAAGTGTTCTCTAGTTCCTCAAGTACAGATCCTTTACCTCTTTGGTTAGGTTTATTCCCAGGTATCTTATGGTTCTTGGTGCTATAGTAAATGGAATCGATTCTCTAATTTCCCTTTCTGTATTTTCATTGTTAGTGTATAAGAAAGCCACTGATTTCTGCACAATGACTTTGTATCCTGCCACGTTGATGAATTGCTGTATGAGTTCTAGTATTTTCCTGATTTTGTGTCATGTTTGTGATATTTGTTAGCTTTTTTTAAAAAAAAATGTGATTTATTGTTGTATCTTTTCTTATCCTGCAACATATCTCTTTTGCTGCATAACTATCTTCAAATTTAGTGGCTTAAATAATAAAAAATGTGTCATTTTATAATATCTCTGGGTCAAAAATTAAGAAGTGCCTTAGTTTGGTGGTTATTCCTTGGGTCTTTTATGAGGTTGGAAGTAAGATGTCATCTAGGGCAATAGTCATGTGAAGGCTTATCTAAGGCTGGAATATCCACTTCCAAGATGGCACACTCACGTGGCTGGCAAATTATGTTGGCTGTGGGTAGGAAGCCTCAGATTGTCCCCATGTGGACCTATCCATAGGGTTTCTCATAACATGATAGCTGATTTCCCCCAGAGTGAGTAGTCCAAGAAAGAACAAGGTAAAGTCACAATGACTTTTATAATTTAGCCTCAGAAATCACGTACTACCATTTCTGCACTTTTACTGTTTACATAGGTCAACCCTGTCTAGTATGCAAAAGGACTATGCAAAAGCATAAATATTAAGAAGCAAAAATCATTAAAGATCCTTCCTTTATAAAAAAATGTACTCTTTCTTTTTCAGGTCCCCCAAATTTTAATAGCATTCCAGCATTAGCTCAGTGTTTAGAATTGCCTCATCTAAATCATTTTCTAGTGTGGATGTGGCTCCTTTATTATAGTTTCAGAAGCAGAGCTCTCATAAACAGTTCCTCTTGGTCCAAAGACCTGTGATATTCTACTTGCTCTCCAAACACCTAATATACAACAGCAAGAGATGCATAGCTATGATCACTGCTATAGACCCTCTCATTCAGGAGGGGAGAAAATGGGAGGCAAAGTCGCCCATTACATTTGGAAATTAAGCTAGACAAATATTGGACATTCTCTTATTAGGCCTAAATCCCACTCCTGCCCAGGAATTAGTCTGCATGGCTTTAACTGTGTATCCTGCCTGTGTCATTGGTGCTACCCTGTGAGTCCATGTGTGGAGCTGCATATTTTTCTCAAAGTGTTTCTTGCTTGTAAATGTTTTGGGGGCCCAAATTCTTGTTTTCTACTTTTCTGTCCTTTTCAGTATGAACTAGCAGTATTTCTTCCAATATAATTCTTTTTAAAATTCTGTGTATATACTGTGAATCTTATCAAGGGTTCACACCATTAAAATCTTGACATAAGCCTTTTTCTAACTTGGGCTTCTACTGAGACTGCTGAGAAACAACACTCTTAGGTTTCTTACAAGCCTTATTGTGTAACTAAATGAATCTGTGAAACACTTTTACATGTTTCTGAGGTGTTAACAAAGAATTTTACAGCTAGACTCTGATCTTCATCTTTTTATCTTGTTTATCTAACAGTGATCTCGATTTGATCCTTGCCATTCTTCAATTTTAGCAGTATCTACCGTCTAGAGAGGGGAAATTTTCAGAACCTGTAAGACTGGCTTCTTTATCTCACCAGTTTTATTGAGATATAATTGGCATGTATTAATCCAATATATTCAACATAATAGTTTGATATATGTATATATTGTGAAATAATTACCACAGTAAGTTTAGGTAACATCAACTACCTCAAATAGTTATGAATTTTTTTCTTATGGTGAAAACTTAAAATTTACTCTCTTAGCAATGTTTAAGTTGCAAGACTGTCCCCTTTTTGTTAACAGTCTTTCCTTAAGCTTACCAATGTCTTGTTGCATTTTATTATCAACAGTAAGAAGAAGCCAGGAGGCACTCTCAACACTCTGCCTAGAAATCTCCATAGCTAGATAGCATTGTTTATCTGGCTTATTTTCTAATTTCACCATTAACACAAGTGACAGTGTTGCTAAATGTTCAGCCCCTATACAAGAAGGATCCCTTTTCTTCAGTTTTTAATAACACTTTACCACTCTTTTAAGCCTTCATCTGCAGCTTCTTTCGAGCTCAGCAGGATCTTAGTAACAGTTTTGCCAATGTTCTTTAGGCTTTTTCTAACATCTCCTAAAAATCCTTCTACTTTCTGCTAACTACCAAGTTTCCAAGCTTTTCTACATTTTAGGGTTTTATTATGCTAGCACTACATCCCTAGCACCAAAATCTTTATTACATACATTTTCTGGAAAACAAATTAGCCCAAAATTTAGGATCTTAAAATAATAAACATTTATTACCTCACACAGATTCTGTGGTTCAGAAATTCAGGAATGGCTTAGCCAGGTGGTCTAGCTTAGAATCTCTCTTGACATTGCAGCTAAGAAATTATGAAGGCAGGCTATAACACATTCAAATAAATATTTGCCTTCATACAGTACTTACATTTATAATTTTATATTCTTAATATGTGTAATTTTGTGTTTCCACAACATCTGTATCTCCAATAACTCAGACCAAAAATCTTGATTTATCTCCTGTCTCATACCCACAGTTGGTCTGTTAGTAGATCCTGTCAGGTCAATCTTAAAAATGTATCCCCAATTCAGTCACAATCTCACACTGTTACCACACTTTCTAAAATCAGTAAATACTGAGATTATTGCAATTGTCTTTTCATTGGTCTTTCTGATTCTATGTTTCTCCTCCTATAGTCTACAGGCAACATAGAAAATGATTATATAGAATAAAAGCCATATTGTTACTCTTTTGTTCTGTGAATATGCTTTTGAGAAAGAGAATAATGAAAGAAAGGGAGGAAGAGGAAGAAGAATGGGAGGACAGAGGAAGGGAATAAAAGGGGGTTGGAGAGAGAGACAGAGAGAGAGAGAAAGGGAGAGAGAACTAGGAGAGAAAAGCCAGTACCAGTGTAGTGGTTAAAATCTTAGCCTTTGGAATCAGATCATTATGGATTCAAGTCCCAGCTTCACCACTAAATACTTGCATGTTTTGGGGAAAGTTACTTAAATTCTGGAGCCTCAGTTTTCTCTGTCTGTTGGAGATAGTAACATTACCTACCTTATAAAGTGGATGTAAGGATTAAATTAAGTAATTCATGCAGAGTTGAGTTTGGTAAACTTTCTGGAATACAGTAAGAGCATAGCAAGTTTCAGCTTAAGAATAAGTGCCTTTAAAACTGTTACAGGGTTGAGAAGGGAAGTTTTGATATTTTGGTGTTATTTGAGATATGGGAAAACTTGACCATGCTTAAAAGCTAAGGGAAATATGTAAGTGGAAGGAAAGATGTTAAGAAGTATGCAGGTGAACAGCAGTGGACAATTATAGATAGTCCTAAAAAGTATGGAATTGAATGAAAAGGGTTTCCTTCTAACATTGAAGAATGTAAGGATGAATGGTTGACAGGGATAAATTTAAGGGAAGAAGTAAAGGTGTCTTCTATTTCATAAAATAGAAGGGATCAGGGCATCTGCTGAGTAAATGAAGATGTGGGGTTCCAAATTTCACCTCCCAAATTTGTCTTTGCTTTAAAGGCTCAGACATTATTTCTGCTAAAATGTACCCACTTATTCAGTGTTTTTCAAAGTCTCCAACACAACTGGATATTATCTTATACCTGTCTTTGCAGGAGAGAAAACATTTTAATTAGCCTTTTAAAAGATAATGCCTATAATCTGGCAGATATATATGTACAAAGTGTGAATTGCTCAGAATGAATCTCAAAAATAATTTTAAGAGGTTTTTATGTCTTTCACATTGGGCTGTTGATAAATCACAAATGGATAGGTAGATTATTGGGCGTTGTACTGCATCAATCAACATGGTGATTGTATGGTAAACATTTTCTATTTGGGTTGCTAAAGTTAGTCTATCTACCACTTCGTTGTTGTTTGTTCGATATTAATGGAATGAGTTTCTCCTGGATTGAGACTGGAAAAGTATTAAGAGCAGAGAGCACTGGTAGTCACACTGTCACTACAGGAGGGTAGTCACACTGAAATAATGACATCGAACAGAACTGCCACTCTACATATGACACTGAAGGTTGGTTTAAAAAAAAAAATAGAGCTCCCTGGTGACAATACTTTACTCCAAAATTAAGTAGCTCCATTTGTAGCTTTGAATAAACTCAGGGAATTAGGAGGGGGTGAAGAGGAGAAATGGTGGGTCAATCTTCAGATTTTAAAATGTTTTTTTGATCTGAAAATACCATCATATTAACAATAACAAACACTTGTTGAGTACTTAGTACTTTGAAAGTAGCTCTAAGATTAGCAGAATGATTTTGAATGTCACTGCTTATTGTTGGGAGATTTATCAAGAGAAAAAGAAGACACTACTTGAATATTACTTGGATGGATTTTTAAAAACAATTGGATTGTCTAAGTCATTTCATCAAGTCTCTTCTAAATTCTAAGAGGCCAAGAAAATATCATTAATTTAATATGGAATATGTATTGTATGTTTTTACACCTTTGACTTCAATAAGATAGAAGTACTTGCAGTTTTTAGAAGTTAAAAAAAGATTCCAAAAACATTTAGAAGACATAAGTATTGATTATGTGTCATTGCTTAAAGCAATCACTTTATTGCTATTGAACCATTAGTAATTGAACCTCAATAATAATTGTTTCTGTAGAAAATTTAATTGATTTGATGATATTTTAAGGAACATAATGCTACAAATGATAAGGAGAGCATATATTGTGTTTCTATTTCAAAATTTGTCCTAAAATCCCCACCTTAAAGTTATTTACCAAACCAAGTGTCTTGATTGGAATCAGCTGAAGAATGGTACCATCCATGAAGGCAAAGAAGAGTCAAATACTAGACAAGTATAGGCTTGTTATAAGCTCAGGTACTTAAGAGATTTGCTTGGGAAACCTGCTGCAGAAAGACTCTCATAATGAAGCACAATGCTGGGGGGAAAAGTGCTAGAAAGGAGGTCATATTTCAACAATGGCTTCTTAAAAGGAGGGCCCTTCAGAATGTTCCAGGAAGAGATTATTCTGAAAGTGCTAGAAAGGAGGTCATATTTCAACAATGGCTTCTTAAAAGGAGGGCCCTTCAGAATGTTCCAGGAAGAGATTATTCTGAAACGTTGTAGAAACTGCTGACCCTTCTGAATGAATCTCAACAGAGTGATGAACAAGTAAGTAGTATTAAATTTGATTCATAAGAGACATATGAGTGGCTGAACTACCCAAAGCATGCTCTGTATGGTAAAGTGGCCCCAAGTATGCATGCTACATAGAATTTGACTTAAATTTCAGTTTTGTTTCCTGTTTTTTGGCTCTGTATTTATTTGGGGTTCATAAAGTGAGTGAAAGAGAATTAATATAACTAGTTCACTGAAAGTTTCAGAGAAGAGAAATACTGGGTTGGAGTAGAAATTAGTAAACCTTTCTGCAGGAAATTTGCACTGATTTTCGATGACCTTAAAAATATTTGTAGGCTTCCAGCTACAAGAATCTTAAAGAAGGACACCCTAGAAGTGGATAAATTCCCAGAAACATATAACCTACCAAAACTGAAGCAGGAGGAAATAGAAAATTTGAACAGACTGATTACAGCAAAGAAACTTGATCAGTAATCAAAAGACTCTCCCCCCAAAACTCAAAAATCCAAGACCACATGGCTTCATAGATGAATTCTGCCAAGATCTTAAAGAAGATTTAACACCTATTATTCTCAAACTATTCTAAAAAACAGAAGAGGGAGGAAAACTTTCCAATTCATTTTAAAAGGTCAGTATTACTCTGATACCAAAGCCAGATAAAGACACCACACACACACACACACACACACACACACACACACACACACACACACGAGAAATAAAGGCCAATATCTCGATGAATATAAATGCAAAAATCTTCAAAAAATACAAGCAAACCAAATCCAACAATACATTAAAAAATAATTCACCACAATCAACTGGAATTTACTTCTATGATACAAAGGTGATTCAATATTTGCAAAGCAATGAATGTGATAAATCACATCAATAAGAGAAAGTGCAAAACCATACAATTATTCCAATAGATGCAGAAAAATCATTTGACAAAGTACCATATCTATACATGATAAAAACTAACAGCAAAGCAGATCTAGAGGAAACATACTTCAACATGATAAAGGTCTTATATGAAAAACCCACAGCAAACATCATCCTCAATAAGGAAAAACTGTGAGCTTCTCCCCTAAGGTGAGGAACAAGACAGATGTCCACTCCTGCTGCTTTTATTCAGTATCAATCAGACAACAAAAAGAAAAAAAAGCAATCAAAGTTAGTTAGAAAGAAGCAGAATTTTCACTATTTCCAGATGACATGATACTCTCTATATAAAAAAAAAACCCTAAAGACTCAACAAAAAACTGCTAAAACCGTTAAATTCAGCAGTCTCAGGATGTAAAATCAATATACAGAAATCTGTTGCCTTTCTAAACAGTAATAATGAAGCAGCAGAAAGAGAAATTAAGCAAACAATTTGATTTAAAATTGCACAAAAATAATAAAATACCTAAGAGCACAACAAACCAAAGAGGTGAGAGTCTTGTACTCTGAAAACTATACAACATTAACAAAAGATATTAAAGAAAACATAAAGAAATGGAAAGAAATTTTTTGCTCATACGTTGATAGAATTAATAGTTAAAATGTCTATATTACCCAAAGCAATCTATACATTAAAGGCAATCCCTATCAAAATACCAACAGCATTTTTCAAAAAAATGGAGCACACAATCCTTTTTTCCCCAATATTATTTATCTACTTATTTATGATTTATCAGTTGCATATAACACCCAGTGCTCATCACATCACGTGCTCTCTTTAATGCCCATCACCCAGTTACCCCACAACCCCACCCAACTCCCCTCCAGAAACTGTGTTTCCCATAGTTAAGAGTGTCTCATAGTTTTTCTCCCTCACTGATTTCTTCCCATTCAGTTTTCCCTCCCTTCCGTCATTTCCCCTTCTTCTGCCCTGTTTCTTATATTCCACATTTGAGTGAAACCCTATAATAGTTTTTCCCTGAATGACTTATTTCACTCAGCATAATACTCTCCAGTTTCATCCACATTGATGTAAATGTAATATTCATCTTTTCTGATAACTAATATTCCATTGTATTTATATACCACATTTTCTTTATCCATTCATCTGCCATCATGGACATCTCACCTTTTTCTGTGGTTTGGCTATTATGGACATTACTGCTATGAACATTTGGGTGCATGTGTTCCTTTGGATCACTACATCTGTATCTCCGGGGTAAATACCTAGTAATGCAATTGCTGGATATTAGGGTGGCTCTATTTTTAACATCTTGAGGAACCTCCATACTGTTTTCCAAAGTGACTGTACCAGCTTGCATTCCCACCAACAGTGTAAGAGGGTTCCCCTTTCTCCAGAGCTAGGGAGTATAATGCTAAGTGAAGTAAGTCAAAGAAAGATCAAAACCATATGATTTCACTCAGGTATGGAATTTAAGAAACAAAACAAGTGAACAAAGGAAAAAGAGAGAGATAGAAGCCAAGAAGCCAAGAAACAGACCTAATTATAGAAAACAAATGGAAGGTTATCAAAGGAGAGGTTGGTGGGAGGATGGGTGAAAGAGGTTTACACTTATCATGATGAGCACTGAGTAACATACAGAATTGTTTAATCACTGTATTGTATACCTGACATTGGGTATATTGGAATTAAAGCAAAAAAAAAAAGAACTTTAAAAAATCATCCATACAATTATAGTCAAACTGATAGATTAATTTTGAATGTTTTTCTCATTATGCAAATGAAGTTATACAGAATGTGTGCATTTGTATCTGGTTTCCCTAATGCATTATAAGATTCATATAGCTGGAGATTGTTCTTTTTCCTACTATATAGTATTCAATTGTGTGACTATACCACAATTTATACATTCTACAGTGGGTATTTAGATACATCTCATCTGGGGGCTGGTGGACATATGAATACAGTTTGTTATAAAGCTCAGAGAAGAATTTCTATGTCATAGAGCATACATATAATTTGTTTAAGTTGATACTGCCAAACCATTTTTCTGAGATGATTGTAACTATTTCAGTCCAACCAGCAATACAAGTGAGAATTTCACATCCTCTATATATTTGTTGCTCTATAGCTTTGTCAAGACTTGTTATTTTCTATCTTTCTCATTTTAGAAATTTTGGTGGGTAGACTAATAATTTTTTATACATTTTTACCTGAAGTATAGTTGACATACAATATATTAGTTTCAAATATATGATATAGTGATTCAACAATTATACATTACAAAATGCTCATTGTGAGAAATGTAGATATCATCTGTCTCTTTACAAATGTATTACAATACTATTGACTATATTCCCTATGCTGTACCTTCATACCTATGACACCTATTTTATGACTGGAAGTTTGTACCTGCTAATTCATTCACATATTTCTCCTATCTCCCCACCCTTTTTCCCTCCGGAAATCACGTTTATTTTCTGTATTTATGAATCTGTTTCTATTTTTTGTTTGTTTTGCTTAGATCCCACATATAAGTGAAATTATTAAGTATTTGCCTTTGCTGACTTATTTCACTTACCATAATAACCACTAGGTCCATTTATGTTGTTGTGAATGGTAGGATTTCATTCTTTTGTATGGCTGAGTAATATTCTATTGTATATATACCACATCTTCTTTATCCATTTTTCCATGGACATAGGCTGCTTCCATATCTTAGTTATTATAAATAATGCTGCAGCAAACATAGGGATGCATATAACTTTTTTTTAAATTAATTTTTTATTTTTTATAAACATATATATTTATCCCCAGGGGTACAGGTCTGTGAATCACCAGGTTTACACACTTCACAGCACTCACCAAAGCACATACCCTCCCCAATGTCCATAATCCCACTATCATATGCATATAACTTTTTAAATTAGTGTTTTTATTTTTGAGCAAATATACAGAAATGGAATAACTGGATCATACAATATTTCCACTTTTAATTCTTTGAGAAACTGCCAAACTCTTTTCCATAGTGGCTGTACGAATTTACATTCTCACCAACAGTGCACAAGGGTTCCCTTTTTTTCAAATCCTTGCCAACACTTGCATTTCTTGTCTTTTTGATTCTAATCATTATGACAGGTGTAAGGTGATATCTTATTGTGATTGTAATGATGATGAGTAATGTTGAGCATCTTTTCATGTTTGTCATCTGTGTGTCTTCTTTGGAAAAATGGCTATTCAGGTTCCCCACACATTTTTAAATCAGATTATTTGGGGTTATTTTGGTATTGAGTTGTATGAATTCTTTACATATTTTGCATATTAACCCCCTTTCAGAGTTATCATTTGCAAATATCTTCTTTCATTCTATAAGTTGCCTTTTTGTCCTATTGATGGTTTCTTTAATTATGCAAAAGTTTTTAGTTTAATATAATCCCAATTCTTTATTTTTGCTTTTGTGTCCTTTGTCTATGGAGACAGATTAAGAAAAATATTGCTAAAGCTGATGTCTAAGAGCTTACTATGTTTTCTTTTAGGACTTTTATGATTTTGCATATCACACTTAGTTCTTTAATCACTTTTGAGTTTATTTTTGTATATGGTGTAAGAAAAAGGTCCAGTTTCATTCTTTTGCATGTAGCTGCCAGCTTTTCCCAACACTTTATTAAAAGACTTTCTTTGCCTCAGTGTGTGTTCCTGCCTCTTTTGTCATACATTAATTGATCATATAAGCACAGTTAATTTCTGGGCTTTCTATTCTGTTCCATTGATCTAATGTGTCTATTTTTGTGCCAATAGCATATCTTTTGATTGCAGTAACTTTGTAGAATAGTTTTAAATCCGAGATTATGATTCCTCCAGCTTTGGTCTTTTTTCTCAAGATTGCTTTGGCTATTAGGGGTCTTATGGGATTCCACAGGAATTTTACAATTACTTGCTCTAGTTCTGTGAATAACACTATTGGTGTTTGATAGGGATTGCATTAAATCTATGTACTGCTATGGGTTGTATTGACATTTTAACAATATTAATTCTTCTGATCCATGAGCATGTTATATCATTCTATTTATTTGTGTCATCTTCAATTTTTTTCATCAATGTCATAGTTTTCAAAATACATGCCTTTTACTTCCTTTATTAAATTTATTCCTAGGTATTTTACTTTTTTTGATGCAGTTGTAAATGGGATTGTTTTCTTAGTTTCTCTTTCAGCTACTTTTAAAATTAGTGTATAGAAATGCTATAGATTTTTGTATATTGACTTTGTATCCTGCAACTTTACTTATTAATATTTATTAGAATTTATTTATTAGTTTTAATAGATTTTCTTGGAATCTTTAGAGTTTTCTATATAGAGTATTGTGTCATCTGAAGATAGTGACAGTTTTACTTCTTCCTTATGAGTATGGCTACCTTTTATTTATTTATTTTTTTCTTGTCTGATTGCTGTGGCTAGGACTTCCAGTACTATGTTGAATAATTGTGGGGAGAGCTTGTATCCTTGTCTTACTCCTGATCTTGGAGGAAAAGCTTTCAGCTTTTCACTATTTAGTATGTTAGCGGTGGGTTTATCATATATGGTCTTTATTAAGTTGAGGTATCTTCCCTCTATACCCACCTTGTTGAGACCTTTCATCATGAATAGATGTTGAATTTTTTCACATGTCTTTTCTGCATCCACTGAGGTGATTATATTACTTTTATTTTTCATTTTGTTGATGTGATTAATTGATTAGTGAATATTGAAACATCCTTGAAACATCCTTGCATTCCTGGAATAAATCCCACTTGATAAGTGTGAATGATCCTTTTAGGGTATCGTTAAATTCAGTTGACTAACACTTTGTTGCAAATTTTTGCATCTATATTTATCAAGGACATTATTCTGTAATTTTCTTTTTTTGTGTGTGGCATCCTTTTCTGGTTTTGGTATCAGGGTAATGCTGGCTATATATTTAGAAGCATTTCTTCCTCTTCAGCTTTTTGAATCATTTGAGAAGGACATGTATTAACTCTTCTTCAAATGTGTGGTTGACTTCACCTTCAAAGACATCTGGTCCCGGAGTTTGGTTAGTAGGTACTTTTTTGATTACTGATTCAATTTCATTACAAATATATAATTAATCTGTTCAGGATTTCTATTTGTTCCTAATCCAGTCTTGGAAAATTGTATGTTTCTAGGAATTTATCTATTTCTTCTTGATTGTTCAATGTGTTGGCTTATAATTTTTTGTAGTAATCTCCTATAATGTTTTGTATTTCTGTGGTGTTAGTAGTAACTTCTCCTTTTTCTTAATAAGTCTGACCAAAGGTTTATCAATTTTGTTTATCTTTTCAAAGCTCTTAGTTTCATTTTTTTTTAGTCACTATTTCTTTCTTTCTTTTTTTTTTTTGGTCACTATTTCTGATCTTTATAATTATAGCTACAATAATAATTATTTAAGAAAGTGTTTTTTATAGCAGCAATGTCTACAATAGCCAAACTATGGAAAGAACCTAGATGTCCATCAACACATGAATGGATAAAGAAGAATTTGGTATATATACACAATGGAATACTATGCAGCCATCAAAAGAAATGAAATTTTGCCATTTGCGACGACATGGATGGAACTAAAGGGTATCATGCTTAGCGAAATAAGTCAAGTGGAGAAAGACAACTATCATATGATCTCCCTGATATGAGGAAGTGGAGATGCAACATGGGGGGTTAAGGGGGTAGGAGAAGAATAAATGAAACAAGATGGGATTGGGAGGGAGACAAACCATAAGTGACTCTTAATCTCACAAAACAGACTGAGGGTTGCTGGGGGGAGGGGGGCTGGGAGAAGGAGGGTGGGGTTATGGACATTGGGGAGGGTATGTGCTATGGTGACTGCTGTGAAGTGTGTAAACCTGGCGATTCACAGACCTGTACCCCTGGGGATAAAAATATATTATATGTTTATTAAAAAAATAAATAAAAATTAAAAAAAAAAAAGAAAGTGTTTTTTAAAAATATTCCCAGCTGGGGCAAATGGGTGGCTCAGTAGGTTAAAGCCTCTGCCTTTGGCTCAGGTCATGATCCCAGTGTCCTGGGTTCAAGCCCGGCATCAGGCTCTCTGCTCAGCAGGGAGCCTGCTTCCCCCTCTTTCTCTCTGCCTGCCTCTCTGCCTATTTGTGATCTCTGTCAAATAAATAAGTAAATAAAATCTTAAAAGAATAAATAAAGTAAAATAATTCCCAGCTGTATATTTTTCTTTAAATTTTTATTAAATCCTTGTTTTATCACATTCTGATTAATTAATATGGTCTTTTTGGAATTAGTTTTCTTTTAGAATCTAATACATGATCAATTTTGTAAAAGTAAAAGGATGGTTGGAAATAATATATATTTTCTGTAGTGTTTTGTTTGTTATGATAACCTGCTTAATATTAAATTATATGCTATTTTTCCACTTAATCTGGCTAAAATAGAAAGGGTTGATTAAAATTCAGTTCATTCAATTATGTTTTTCTGTTTTTCTTGGAGGTAGTACACATAATTCAGTGATTCTCAAATGTTAGCATGTATAAGTATCAACTGGAATACTTACTAAAATGCAAACTTCAGAGCTCTAGAATATATCAGAGATGATATCAGGAGTTTACAGTTTTAATAAGCATTCTGATGCAGGTAATGCAAAGACTAATTTTTCAGATACATTAATGTAGTGTCTCTGAGGTTCTCAAGTTATAATGACTTGGGCCCAAATCTCAGTTATGCCCTTACCAGTGATAACCTTGAACAAGTTATTAAACCTCTCTATGCTCAGTTGTTTCACATCTAAAATGAGAATGGCCATGTCTGCCACACAGTGTTATTCTGAACATTAAATTAGCTAACATATGTGAAAATGATAGTGTAGTAGTACAGTATCTCGCCACATTGTTCATTATTTTAAAGGCCCATGTCTTTTATTTTTCTTGACCACACACTATTTCATCAATGTCAAATAAACTGTGCTTCACTTATTGAAATCACATTGATACTATTAATAACCACCTATACATTTTAATTACATTTTTTCTGTTAAGAAATATTTTTACCTTTTTTGAAGATTTTATTTATTTTTTAAAAGATTTTATTTATTTATTTGACAGAGAGAGGCACTCAGAGAGAGGAAACACAAGCAGCAGGAATGGGAGAGGGAGAAGCAGGTTTCCCACTGAGGAAGGAGCCTGATGCAGGACTCAATCCCAGGAAACAAAAGCAGAAATAAACTATAGGGAGTTCATCAAAATAAATGTCTTCTGAACAGCCATGGAAACAGTCAACAAAACTAAATCGCAACCTATGAAATGGGAGAAGATATTTGCAAATGACATAAAAGATAATGGGCTAGTATCCAGGATCTATAAAAAACTTATCAAACTCAATAGCCAAAAACTATATAATCCAGTCAAGAATTGGACAGAAGATATGAACAGACCCTTCTCCAAAGAAGACATACAAATGGCCAACAGGCACATGGAAAAAAATGCTCCATGTCACTTGCCATTAGGGAAATACAAATCAAAACCACAGTGAGATACAACTTTACCCCAACTATAATGGCTAAAATTAACAAGCCAGGGAACAATAAATGTTGGTGAGGATGTGAATAAAGGGGAACTCTCCTACACTGTTGGTGGGATCGTGACCTAAGCCAAAGGCAGACTGGTTAACTGACTGAGTCACCCAGGCATATCAAAATATTTTTACTTTTTAAGGGGCTTTATTTTAGATATCCCTTATAATTTGCAAATAGTTGTACTTTTCTTCTGTTGGTTGAGTCTGAAACTTTGTTGTTTAGTTTTTATTTTATAATCATAAATCTGCAATCTAGCTAGACTTGGAGAGGAGTAAGGAAAACATGGATCCCATAAAACTGCAATGAGGGCCCAAAGTTTTTTGGTTATTTTGAGTAGATGGGGGTGAAAAGTTGCTCTCCTGAACTACAGAAGGAATGGTCTGGTAGTTAAGATAAAACACAAATCAAATTTATTAGATATGTCCACAATCAGCAAAGGAGATCTTGCTGGTCTTGCCATTCCTGGATCCAAAGCACTTCATGGCTTCCACAATATTCATGCCCTCTTTCATTTTGTCAAAACCACATGCTTGCCATCCAACCACAAAGTCTTGGCAGTGCAGATGAAAAACTGGGTACCATTTGTGTTGAGCCCAGTATTTGAGATGGATAAGATGCCAGGAACCTTATGCTTCATGATGAAATTCTCACCATCAAGTTTCTCCCCATAGATGGACTTGCTGCCAGTGTCATCATGGCATGTGAAGCCACCACTCTGGCACATAAATCCCAGAATAATTCTGTGAAACCAGGAACATTTATAACCAAATCCTTTCTCCTCAGTACTCAGAGCATGAAACTTTTCTGTTGTCTTTGGAAATTTTGCCTCCAAACAGCTAGAAGGAGATGCAGCCCAAGGGCTCACATCCATGGTGATGTCAAAGAACACAGTGGGGTTGACCATGAATGGGTGGTGGTATCTGCAAGGCCAAGACTGAACTTTTATTACAGCACTTAACTCTTTTTTACATTGGCTTTATCTTCTCTAAACTCTTTTGCTTTATTTTTTCATATTTTCATGCTTTATACCTTGTTTTATTTTATATACAATATTTTTCTTTCCTTTTTGTATTTAGGTATTTGGAAGAAATCAACCACTCCTTAAATTTACATTTGTGTTTTAAAAGTTGTACCTATATTTCTCTTTTCAATTTTTTTAATTTTTTTTGTTTTTTTTCCTCTCTTATCAATGTTAAGTTAAAAAAATGATATTTCTTGATTTCTCCCCTTCTCATGAAACTATCTCTACTATAAATACAGTAACATTTTACATAGCTAGATGTTCATAAGACTTATTTTTCAACTTTGAATTTTAAAAGTTTAAACCAGGACATTTCTGATCCTGCTTACCTCATTTATTTTGTATTATATTGAACTCTTTCAGCTCAAAGTTTTCTACTAAAGTTGGGTTTTTGTTTTTTGTTTGTTTGTTTTCTGTTTTTTGTTTTACTTTACTTGATCTGTTCTTCATGTGATTGGGAAGTTTGGATTTCCTAGAGCCATTCTCTGTATTGTATTACATTTTTCCCATTTTGTACTCTTTTCTATTTTTTATTTTTTTAGTTTTTGATGTAGTGTTCAATGATTCATTAGTTCCTTATAACACCCAGTGCTCATCATATAACAAGCTCTCCTTAATGCCCACCACCCCACTCACCTCCCTATCCACAGTCCTCAGTTTGTTTCTCCAAGTCAAGAGTCTTTCATGGTTTGTCTCCCTCTCTGATTTCTTCCCATTCAGTTTTCCCTCCCTTTCCCTATTATGCCTTATATTCCACATATAAATGAAACCATATGAAAATTGTCTTTCTCTGATTGACTTATTTCACTTAGCTCCAGTGCCATCCATGTCTTTGTATATGGTAGGTAGTCATTCTTTCTGATGGCTGAGTAATATTCCATTACATATATGAATCACATCTTCTTTATTCATTCATCTGTTGAAGGACATCTTGGCTCCTTCCTCAGTTTGGCTATTGTGGACATTGTTGCTATGAACATTGGGCTGCAGATGCCCCTGATTTTCACTACATCTGTATCTCTAGGGTAAATACCCAATAGTGCAAATTCTGGGTCATAGGATAGCTGTATTTTTAACTTCTTGAGGAACCTCCATACTGTTTTCTAGAGTGGCTATACCAGCTTGCATTCTCACCAACAGTGTAAGAGAGTTCCCCTTTATTCACATCCTCACCAACATTTGTTGTTCCCTGGCTTGTTAATTTTAGCCATTATAGTTGGGGTAAGGTTATATCTCACTGTGGTTTTGATTTGTATTTCCCTAATGGCAAGTGACATGGAGCATTTTTTTCATGTGCCTGTTGGCCATTTGTATGTCTTCTTTGGAGAAGGGTCTGTTCATGTCTTCTGTCCAATTCTTGACTGGATTATATGGTTTTTGGCTATTGAGTTTGATAAGTTTTTTATAGATCCTGGATACCAGCCCATTATCTTTTATGTCATTTGCAAATATCTTCTCCCATTCCATAGGTTGTGATTTAGTTTTGGTGACTGTTTCCATGGCTGTTCAGAAGACATTTATTTTGATGCAGTCCCAATAGTTCATTTCTGCTTTTGTTTCCTTTGTCTTTAGAGAAATGTCTTGCAAGAAATTTCTGCAGCTGAGGTCAAAGAAGTTACTGCCTGTGTTCTCCTCATGGGTTTTGATGGATTACTGTGTCACATTTAGGTTTTATATCCATTTTGAGTTTATCTTTGTGTATGAAAAAGAGAATGGTCCAGTTTCACTCTTCTGCATGTGGCTATCCAATTTTCCCAGCACAATTTATTGAAGAGAATTTTCTCCATTGGATATTCTTTCTTGCTTTGTCAAAGATTAGTTGACCATAGAGTTGAGGGTCCATTTATGGGCTCTCTATTCTGTTCCATTGATCTTTGTGTCTGTTTTTGTGCCTGTATCATGCTGTCTTGATGATCACAGCTTTGTAATATAGCTTGAAGTCAGGCATTGTGATGCCCCCAGCTTTGGTTTCCTTTTTCAATATTATTTTCTGGTTCCATACAAATTTTAGAATTGTTTGTTTCAGCTCTGTAAACAATATTGATGTTATTTTGATAGGGATTGCATTGAATGTGTAGATTGCACTGGGCAGCATAAACATTTTCGCAATGTTTATTCTTACAATCCGTGAGCATGTAATGTTTTTCCATTCTTTTGTGTCTTCCTCAATTTTTTCATAAGCGTTATGTAGTTTCTAGACTAAAGATCCTTTACTCTTTGGTTAGGTATAATCCTAACCAAAGGTATTTTATGATTTTTGGTGCAGTGGTAAATGGGATCAATTCTAATTTCTCTTTCTTCAGTCACATTGTTAGTATATAGAAATGCAACTAATTTCTGTGCATTGATTTTGTATCCCGTCACATTGCTGAATTGCTGTATGAGTTCTATCAGTTTTGGGGTAGAGTCTTTGAGCTTTCCACCTAAAGTATCACATCATCTGCAAAGAGAAAGAGTTTGACTTCTTTGCCAGTTTGAATGCCTTAGGTTTCTTTTTGTTATCTCATTACTGAGCCTAGGATTTCTAGTACTATGTTGAAGAATAGTGGTGAGAGTGGGCATCCCTCTCGTGTTCCTGACCTTAAGGGGAAAAGCTCTGTTTTTCCCCATTGAGAAAAATATTCAGTGTGGGTTTTTCATAGATGGCTTTTATGGTATTGAGGTATGTTCCTTCTATCTCTATATGCTGGAGGATTTTTATTAAGAAAGGATGTTGTCAAATGCATTTTCTGCATCAATTGAGAGAATCATATGGTTCTTGTCTCTTCTTTTGTTAATGTTATCTTTCATGTTGATTGGTTTGTGAATGTTGAACCAACCTTGCAGCCCAGGAATAAATCCCACCTGGTCATGATGGATAGTCATTTTAGTGTACTGTTGGATTTTGTTATCTGATATCTTCTGAATATTTTGCCATTCATGTTCATCAGGTTTATTGGTCTGTAATTTTCCTTTTTGATGAGGTCTTTGTCTGGTTTTGGAATCAAGGTCATGCTGGCCTCATAGAACAAGTTTGGAAGTTTTCCTTCCATTTCATTTTTTGAAACAGCTTCAGTAGTATAGGTATGATTTCTTTTTTGAATTATGTAGAATTCCCTGGGAAGCCATCTGGTCCTAGACTCTTATTTGGGGGGACATTTTGATTACTGTCTCAATTTCCTTTCAGGTTATGGTTCTGTTCATATTGTCTGTTTCTTCTTGTTTCAGTCTTGGCAGTTTATAAATTTCCAGGAATGTATTCATTTCTTCCAGGTTGCCTAATCTGTTGGTATATAGTTGCACATAATATGTTCTTACAGTTGTCTGTATTGCCTTGGTGTTGGTTGTGATCTCTTCCTTTTCACTCATGATTTTATTAATTTTGGTCATTTTTCTTTTGGATAAGTCTGACCAGAGGCTTATCAATTTCATTAATTCTTTCAATGAAACAACTTCTAATTTCATTGATCTGTTCTACTGTTCTTCTGGTTTCTGTTTCTTTGATTTCTGATCTAATCTTTATGATTTCTCTTCTCCTACTTGATTTAGGCTTTATTTGTTGTTCTTTCTCCAGGTCCTTTATGTGTAAGGTTATCTTGTGTATTTGATTTTTTTTTAATTTTTTGAGAGAGGGTTGTATTGCTAAGTACTTCTCTCTTAGGACCACCTTGGCTGTATCCCAGAGGTTTTGAACCAATGTATTTTCAGTCTCATTACATTCCATGAGTTTTTTAGTTTCCATGAATTAATCTTCTTTAATTTCTTGGCTGACTCATTCATCCTTTAGCAAGGTGCTCTTTAATTTCTAAGCATTTGAGTTCCTTCCAAATTTCCTTTTGTGATTGAGTTCAAGTTTTAAAGCATTGTAGTCCAAAAATATGAAGGGCATAATCTCAATCTTTTGGTATCTGTTGAGACCTAATTTGTGACATGATATGTTATCTATTCTGGAGAAATTTCCAGGTGCACTCAAGAAGAATGAGTATTCTGTTGTTTTAAGATGGAATGTTCTGCATATATCTGTGAAGTCCATCTGGTCCAGTATGTCATTCAAAGCCCTTGTTTCTTTGTTGATCTTCTGTTTAGGCGATCTGTCCATTGTTGTGAATGGGGTGTTTAAGTCCCCTCTTACTGATGTATTATTATCAATATGTTTCTTTACTTTGGTATTAATTGGATATTAATATCATTGTCTGCTCCCATGCTGGGGGCATAAATATTTACAATTGTTAGATCTTCTTATTGGATAGACCCTTTAAGTATGATATAGTGTCCCTCTACATCTCTTACTAAAGTCTTTGGTTTGAAATCTAAATTGTCTGATAATGAGGACTATTACCACAACTTTCTTTTGAGGTCCATTAGCATAGTAAATTGTTCTCCACCCATCACTTTCATTCTGGAGGTGTCTTTAGGTCTTATTATATGAGTCCCTTGTTGACAGCATATGGGTGGTTCTAGTCTGATCCCCTGTGTCTTTTTGATTGAGCGTTTATTCATGTAAATTCAGAGTAATTATTGAAAAAGTTGAATTTAGTGCCATTGTATTGTTTGCAAAGTCCTTATTTCTATAGCTTGTCTCTTTTTCTTTCTGGTTTCTGTCTGTCCTGGAAGCCCTTTATCTCTCCTTCCATTCTGAATGACAACCTTGCTAGATAAAATATTCTTGGCTGCATGTTCTTCTCATTTAGTACACTGAAAATGTCTTGTCAGCCTATTTTGGCCTGCCAGGTTTCTATGGATAGGTCTGATATTACCATGATATTCCTCCCTCTGTATGTAAGGAATGTCCTCTCTCTGACTGTTCTCAGGTAGCTTTTTTTCCTCTACAATTTGCAAGCTTCACTATTATATGTCAGGGGGTTGATCTATATTTATTGATTTGAGGTGGGGTCCTCTCTGCCTCTTGAACATGAATGCTTGTTTCTTTTCCCAGAATAGGGAAGTTCTCAGCTATGATTTGTTCAAATATACCTTCCAGTCCTTCTCTTTCCCCAGCCCCAATAATTCTGACATGGGTTCATTTCAGGGCATAATTAATCCCTCAAAGCCTTTCTTAATGGGCTGTTAGATGTTGCTCCCTCTTTTCCTCAACTTTCTTTCCATCAGCCCATCCTCTAGATCACTTATTCTCTCTTCTGCCTCATTCACCCTAGCTGTTAGAGAATCCAATTTAGACTGCATCTCATTCATAGCATTTTTAAATTCAGCTTGATTTGATCTCATTTCTTCCCTTAGAGAGTCTGTACTGTTATTTATGCTTTTTACAAGCCTAGCTATTAATTTTATAATTGCTACCCTGAATTCCACCTCTGACATCTTATTTATATCCATATCAATTAGCTCTGTGGCAGAGAACATTGTCTCTGGTTCTTTCTTTGGTTGTGAATTCCTCCTTCTAGTCATTTTGCCCAGAGAAGGATGGGTGAAAAAATGAGCAGAGTCCAAAATATCACCACAGCCCAAGCAAAGTACACCCTAGACAAATCTGAAGCAGTTGGAAACCACAGCAGAAAAGCAAACAAGACCAAAATGAAACAAGACAAAAGGGGGAGGTTGGAGAGAGTATAATCTCACAGAGTTCACAAAGCAAGGTGATTCAATTGTTTCTGATTGAATTTGTCTCTGGGTTAGAAGACATTGCATCCCAAAACTGCAAAGAAAACAAAACTTATGTATATATTTTTAATAAAGCTTAATATAGTGAAAAAAGGACTAAAATGAAACCTATATCTATAAAATGTAGATGTAAAAGTTAAAAGCAACTTTAAAACATAAGTTGGTAAAATAAGAATCTAGTTGGAATGTAGAAAAAGTAAAAAAAAAAAAAAAGAAAGAAAGAAATGGAAAATTTTTGACTGAAAAATAAATAAGTTGTGAGAAAACACCTGAAGGCTCAATATACTATTTTCCCCTGTTGCTGGAGTTTTACAGTCTTGTAGGATCCATAAAGTTGTAGTCTACGTGTTCTTCCAGTCTGTCTTCTGGGGGAGGGGCCTGCTGTGTGTTGCTTCTCAGGTGTCTTTTCCTGGGTGGAGTTGCCCCACACTTTTTCAGGGGGCTGGGCTCAATGTTGCTTTTTTTCCCCTTGAGGTTGTCTGAGCTTCTGCAAATGATCAGAGCAAGAATGGCTGTGACCAGATCTCTGGCCCAGAGCCAAAAGATCATGGTCCCCTCTCTTTAATAAACTCCTAGGGCAGTTTTCACTTTTTTGAGTGCTGAACTCTGCAGACTCTTGATGTGTGTGCCCACTGCAATCCTACGGAGGAAGTCCCAGGGACCCATGAGTGCAGCTGCCCTTTGTGTCCTTGGGACGTGAGCAGTTTTGGGCTCATGCACACAGCCTGTTACATTGTTCCTGGATCACAGCTGGGTGCTGCCCAGCTGACTTTTCTGGGGTCACCACCACCCTGATAGCTGTTGCCCAGCTGTGGATGCAGCAGTTGTTTGACCCCTCCTAGGGGATGGTAAACAGCCTATATGTTCCAGTCCTTTTCAGGATGTTCAGGCAGAGCAGTCACCCCAGTGGCCTGCCTCATGGATTATGGCAGCCTGAGCTGAGAGTCCTTCCTGGGCTCGCTGACCATAACCAGTTTCCCACTCCACTGCTTGGGCAATTTCCCAGTTCTGGTGTCCCCATTCATTCTGTGTCTCCTTGGATTCTGAGACCACAATGACCCACCTAGAATTCTGCCCTTTTCTTTCCTTGAGCCCCATTGAGAAAGGGATGTTTCTCACTAGAGCAGATCTCAAAGGTTTCCAATTTGTGTTCCAATGTTATATAACTTTCCAGTAGCTCATGGAGTATCCCTCCCCCCTCTATTTATCTTCTTATATTTCCTGCAGATTCATGACTCTGTACCACTAATCTTTCAAAAAGCAGTAGTTTTCTACTTGTAAAGTTCCAGATATATTTTCATACATCTCACATTGAATTCATGGGTGTTCAGAATGGTTTGGTAGATACCCAGCTAAATTCAAGGGACCAGATGAAATGAGGTCCCCTACTCTCCCACCACCTTGCCTTTTCAGTTCATTTTGTAATACTTTTTAAAAAAGTATTCTTGGACATGACTCTGACCTCTAAACAGCTGACCTCTAAACAAGCCCTCCAGTATTATTTTCCACATCCACTACTGTACTCAAAAGGCATTTTATCAACCTTCACAAAATATATAACTTATCTCTGATGTGGGATGTATGTGGATAAAATGGAGCTAATTAAAATCACAATAAACACTGACCAACATGTAGTTCCTAAAAAGGACCAAAATTGGTTTTTATAATAATGAAGTTTTAAATGTCATAAACATGCCTTGTCTTTCTATCTTTTAAGGTCTGCCTACTTGGTGGAAGAATATCTTTTTTTTTTTCTTTTTTTATTTTTTTGACAGAGAACACAAGTAGGCAGAGGGGCAGGCAGAGGTGGGGGGAAGCAGGCTCCCTGCTGAGCAGAAAGCCCATTGAAGGGCTTGATCCCAGGACCCTGAGATCATGACATGAGCCAAAGGCAGAGGCTTAACCCACCGAGCCACCCAGGCACCACTTGGTGGAAGAATTTCTATATGGATGCCTTGAGCTTGGTGTGTTGCCAGCAGAAATAAGGTTGGCAGGATTTTGTCTACTTCACTTCATCTTGTTCCACTCTGTAATTTTGTTATACTGAATTTCTTTCACTCTATCAAATACTCTATCAGTTATAGTGATTTTGATTTTAGGTAATAGAAAACACTGACTCAAACTAGCTCATGTAAGGAGGAAATGTATTAACTTAAAACTGGAGGTCTAAATGTATGGTGAGCTCTAGCTATAATAGAAAACAATAGCTATCCAATTATTGTTATGAAACCCTTCGACTCATTCCGGTTCTGTGCCAAGGTCTCTGCAGTCTGACTTCATTCTAAGACTGGTTATCTTCTGTTAAGCAAGATGATTAAAAATAAGAAAATAAGGATTACAAGTTGTTTGTTGTTGTTGTTTTGTTGATCATTTCTTTTGCTGTGCAGAAGGTTTTTTTGTTTGTTTGTTTGACATAGACTCGCCTATTTTTTATTTTGTTGCTTATGCTTTAAGTACCATATTCAAAAAATTATTGCCAATTCCCATGTCAAAGAACTTTTCTCTTTCTTATTGTCTAGGATTTTTATGGTTTTTACTCTGACATTTAAGTCTTTACTCCATTTTGAGTTATTTTTTGTGAGCAGTATAAGGTAAGGTTTTGTTCTTTTGCTTATTAATATATCCTATTTTTGCAGCACCATCTGTTGAAGAGATTGATTTTTGTATATTAACTATTCTTGACCCCTCATCAAATATTAGTTAACTGAGTTCCCATACATAGATGGGGTCCGTGATCAAAGGAGCGAGACTGATACAAAGCGA
Organism: Mustela erminea; assembly: GCF_009829155.1. Classification (NCBI taxonomy): domain Eukaryota; kingdom Metazoa; phylum Chordata; class Mammalia; order Carnivora; family Mustelidae; genus Mustela; species Mustela erminea. The sequence continues at coordinate 78,611,923 of NC_045635.1, read as the reverse complement.
AGGTTAAGCAAACTTTATTTCCATGCCAGGCATCAGAAACCAGACTGACCAGTCAGGGCCACCTTGTAAGAGAGCGACCCTGCCCTGATCTTACAAGCTAGTTTTATAGGGCATAACCACAGACCTCAAGGTATGTGGCTTCTATTGTTAGGGCGTTTATTCCTGGAATCGATACCCAGAACTGATACCCAGAACCACTGGGGCATTTATTCCCAGAATGAAGTCCGTGGATGTAAACAACAATATGGCTAACTTGGCAATATGGAGTCACTCTGGCTAAGCAGGCCCTAATAGTTAAACAGGTTTTAACATTAAATTGGTCCTAACAACATAATTCTCTGATCCATGCGAACTCTATTAGAGATGTTGGGGTTTAATCTCTATTTGAGATTTTGTAGATTAAATGTAATTTTGTGGATGAGGGGTATGATTAACATAGCTCCACAGTTTTAGAAATAGTTGTTCCTAGAACATATCTCAGGGTAGAGGCAACACTGTGCTATATGGCTTCACAGGCTTTGCCATACAATTGAATGATACCTCTCTTACTAGGGCCAGGGGCTCAGCAAACTATGATCAATGGTCCAAATCCAGCTCATTACCTCATTTTGTAAGTATAGTTTTATTTGAGTACGAACACATTTATTTATGTAGAGCCTACAAAGCTAAAATTATTTACCACGTGTCACTTTAAGGGAAAAAATGCTATCCTCTGACTTGGACAACACAGAGACCTTGTCTTTAGGCTTTGTCTTCCTGGGAGAAGCTACACGCAGGGAATTGACTTAAGATTACCTACCCTCACTGTAAACAATGGAAATGTAACAGGGTTCTTTGGCTTCTTTTACTTGTACTTGGTGAGCATTCAGACAAGTAACCATAGTCTTCATAATAATTATGGGGAAGAGAAAGTGAATGGGACAGGAACAACTATGGGATTGAGAAAAATGAGTTATTCATAGTTTTTTGGGTTCCTCATACCATGCTGTCATCAGCAGTTGTAACTCACTGTGGAATACTGGGAGAACAGGGCCTATGAATCCATCTAAATTCATGCAGTTTTATCTTCTGTTCCATGTAGTAGTTTCTGAATAGATAGGTTTCTGTATCTGTTGCTCTTAAATAAACTTAACATTCTTTAACTATATATGTGTATCCATCAATCACATTACTGGATTAGAGTGTAACAGCAGGTTTGTCAAACTATATTGATGGCTAAGGGTATTTTGGGGATGTAAGGTATGAAAGTATTACTTAGAAAACCCAAAAGACTCCACCCCCAAACTACTAGAACTCATACAGCAATTCAGCAACCTGGCAGGATACAAAGTCAATGTGCAGAAATCAGTGGCTTCCTTATACACTAATAATGAAAATACAGAAAGGGAAATTAGAGAATCAATTCCATTTACTATAGCACCAAGAACCATAAGATACCTGGGAATGAACCTAACCAAAGAGGTAAACCTAACCAAAGAGGTAAACCTGTACTCGAGGAACTACAGAACACTCATGAAAAAAATTGAAGAAGACACAAAAAGATGGAAGACCATTCCATGCTCTTGGATCAGAAGAATAAACGTTGTTAAAATGTCTATACTGCCTAGAGCAATCTATACTTTTAATGCCATTCTGATCAAAATTCCACCGGTATTCTTCAAAGAGCTGGAGCAAATAATCCTAAAATTTGTATGGAATCAGAAGAGACCCCGAATTGCTAAGGAAATGTTGAAAAACAAAAATAAAGGTGGGAGCATCACGTTACCTGATTTCAAGCTTTACTACAAAGCTGTGATCACCAAGACAGCATGGTACTGGCATAAAAACAGACCCATAGACCAGTGGAACAGGGTAGAGAGCCCAGATATGGACCCTCAACTCTATTGTCAATTAATCTTCGACAAAACAGGAATAAATATACAGTGGAAAAAAGACAGTCTCTTCAATAAATGGTGCTGGGAAAACTGGACAGCTATATGTAGAAGAATGAAACTCGACCATTCTCTTACACCGTACACAAAGATAAACTCAAAATGGATAAAAGACCTCAACGTGAGACAGGAATCCATCAGAATCCTAGAGGAGAACATAGGCAGTAACCTCTTCTATATCAGCCACAGCAACTTCTTTCAAGATATGTCTCCAAAGGAAAAGGAAACAAAAGCAAAAATAAACTTTTGGGACTTCATCAAAATCAAAAGCTTCTGCAAGCAAAGGAAACAGTCAGGAAAACAAAGAGGCAACCCTTGGAATGGGAGAAGATATTTGCAAATAACAGAACAGACAAAAGGTTGATATCCAGGATCTATAATGAACTCCTCAAACTCAACACACATGAAACAGGCAAACATATCAAAAAATGGGAAGAAGATATGAACAGACACTTCTCCATTCAAGACATACAAATGGCTATCAGACACATGAAAAAAATGTTCATCATCACTAGCCCTCAGGGAGATTCAAATTAAAACCACATTGAGATATCACCTTACACCAGTTAGAATGGCCAAAATTAACAAAACAGGAAACAACATGTGTTGGAGAGGATGTGGAGAAAGGGGAACCCTCTTACACTGTTGGTGGGAATGCAAGTTGGTGCAGCCTCTTTGGAGAACACTGTGGATATTCCTCAAGAAATTAAAAATAGAACCTCCCTATGACCCTGCAATTGCACTCCTGGGTATTTATCCCAAAGATACAGATGCAGTGAAAAGAAGGGCCATCTGTACCCCAATGTTTATAGCAGCAATGGCCACGGTTGCCAAACTGTGGAAAGAACCAAGATGCCCTTCAACAGATGAATGGATAAGGAAGATGTGGTCCATATACACTATGGAGTGCTATGCCTCCATCAGAAAGGGTGAATACCCAACTTTTGTAGCAACATGGACGGGACTGGAAGAGATTATGCTGAGTGAAATAAGTCAAGCAGAGAGAGTCAATTATCATATGGTTTCACTTATTTGTGGAGCATAACAAATATCATGGAGGACAAGGGGTGTTAGAGAGGAGAAGGGAGTTGGGGTAAATTGGAAGGGGAGGTGAATCATGAGAGACTATGGACTCTGAAAAACAATCTGAGGGGTTTGAAGTGGTGGGGGTGTGGGAGGTTGAGGTACCAGGTGGTGGGTATTATAGAGGGCACGGATTGCATGGAGCACTGGGTGTGGTGAAAAAATAATGAATACTGTTTTTCTGAAAATAAATAAATTGAAAAAATTTAAAAAAGAAAAAAGAAAGTTGTATCTTATTTCTTTTTCCAAATGGTGAACTTATTGAAATCAGGGACCATACCTTATACTAATTTTATCTAGAAGAGTAAGTGCTAGGTTGCTTAATAAGGGCTTGTGAACATGGAATAGTCTAGATGGGCAATCAAGCAAGATTGAATGCTTTGGTTAATTTACTTAATTGTTTTAAGGAGGGAGAAATTTAAAAACACTTTCTACTTCCAATAGTTGTCTGTTCTCTTATAAAAAGATGTAGGTGAAATAGTGATAAATCCAAAATAACTGAAACTAGAATGGTCTATTTGGTGTTAAAAGCACACATAAGGACTATTAGGGTAGACTGTATCCTTGACCTGTAGTCATAACTTTATTCATGAAAGGCTCAGGGACTTAAGCATGCTTAATAAATTTGATAAATTAAAAAATGTTTAGAACCAAAGGTAAACTGTGATTCCAGTCTACAAAGTTGGCTCATAAATGGTAGCAAAACTAGGATAATGTCAACTATATAACTGAATATGGAGCCCTCATTTTACTTTGGTTCCCGACTCATTAGCAAAATACATAAAACTAAAAGAATCCAATCATTACTTCTTCCTACCATGTGCCAAACACCACTCAAGGCACTGCAAGTATAGTGTTCAATAATGCAAACAAAGTCTATGCCCTTAGTGAGTTTTTATTCCATTGGGACAACACATATAATTAATCAGATGCACTGCAATATTGAGATTATATAATAAGTAATAAATAATAAGCTAGGTAAGTACTGGGTGTTCTAAGAGCACAGAGAAAAAATATTGAAACCAGAATGAGGAATCAAATATCTCCTTGAGAAACTACACAGTGGGTTGAAGTTAAATCAACAGGGAGGGAGGTGGAGAATTGGTGAGAGTAGTGGTGAAGAACATTCCAAGGAAAAGAAACAATAAATGCCAGAGTCCTGGGGTGGAAACAACTGGTAGGGGGGACTGGAACTTTAGATGGAATGGATGGTTTTCTAGAAAATTGTGCTTACCAAAAATAATTCAAGAATAGCATGACTGACATGAGATTAGGCTTAAGAGGTAAGCAGGTGTGACCTTATGAACTGCTTTGTTGATTGTGCTAAAGATTTTGAAGTATATTAATTTTTTTTTATCATTTCTCGGCCTTTTGGCTAAGATCAAGAGAACTATGTTAACAATTTTAGAGGAATGAGAATTCATAAAAGGAATTTGAGAAAGATAATAATATAATCAGATTTATGTTTTCTAGAAAAAAAATTGTTGTATAGAAACCTAGAAGAAATAAAGGCAAGTTGCCTTTATTGTTGGGATACAGATCATTTCTTTCCTTCCTTCCTCATGCTTTCATTTGTAAGGAGCATTGTACAGTGTAATAACTATTACTTATAAGCCAGTTAGTAATTTATTTGATTCTTTCAATTAGTCAGGAAAGCCAAGTATGCTTCAGTAACAATCAAAAACAAAACAAAATAAAACAAAAAACAAAGACAAAAGCAAAAAAAAAAGGAAAGCTTCATGACTTAAAACAACAAAAGCTTGGTTTTTGCTTATGACACATATTCATCTTGGGTCAGCTGATAGACTCTGCTTCATGTTGTCCTCATGGAGACTCAAACTGACAAAGAAGTCATACTTTAGAGTGTTACTCATTGCTGGAGAATTCATTTTGGATTAAAATAGCAAAATAAAATAGTCACATAGTCAACTACCACATTACCTCCTAGAGCTTCTACCTTGAAGTGATGATTATCACATCTAACATCAAGAAGTTATTGAGAAATGTAACCCTATAAAATGATTGAAAAGAAAATAAAATTATGACCAAGCACAACTTGGGCAATGAGAAAAAAATATTTGCAAATCATATATCTGATGAGTCTAGGGTCCAGAATATATAAAGAGCTCTTAAAACTCAAAAACAAAAAACACAGCTCAATTTTTTAAGTGGGCATAGGATTTCAATAGATATTTCTCTAAAAATATCTAGAAACAAAATTTGCCAAAGAGATAAAAGAACTGTATTCTGAAAATTATAAAACAGTGATGAAAGAAATTTAAGATGACACAAAGAAATGGAAAGACATTCCATGCTCACATGTTAGAAGAAGAATATTGTTAAAATGTCTATACTACCCAAAACAACCTACATGTTTAATTCAATGCCTATCAAAATACCAACAGTATTTTTCACAGAACTGGAACAAATAATCTTAAAATTTGTATGAAGCCACAAAAGACCCCAAATAATCAAAGCAATATTGAAAAGAAAAACAAAACTGGAGATGTCACAACTCCAGACTTCAAATTATATTACAAATCTGTACTAATCAAAACAATATGCTGCTGGCATAAAAAATAGACACATAAGTCAATGAAACAGAATAGAAAACCCAGAAATAAACCCACATTACATGGTCAATTAATCTTTGACAAAAAAGAAAGAATATCCAGTGAGGAAAAGACCAGCTCTTCAACAAATTGTGTTGGGAAAACTAGAGAGCTACATGCAAAAGAATGAAAGTGGACCATTTTTTTATACCATACACAAAAATAAATTCAAAATGAATGAAAACCCAATATGTGAGACCTGAAACCATAAAACCCTAAAAGAGAACACAGAGAATAATTTATTTGACATTGACCATAGCAACATTTTTCTAGATGCCTCCTGAGCCAAGGGAAATAAAAGCATAAATAAACTATGGGGACTACATCGAAATGAAAAGCTTTTGCCCAGTGAAGAAAGCAATCAACAAAGCTAAAAGGGAACCTACTTGAATAGGAGAAAAAATTTGCAAATGAAATCTCTAATAAAGGGTTAGTATCCAAAGTATAAAACTCAACAACCAAAAAACAATCCAGTTAAAAATAGGCAGAAGTCATGAACAGATATTTCTCCAAAGAAGATACCCAGATGGCCAACAAACACATGAAAAGATGCTTAATATCATTCATCATCAGCAAAATGCAAGTCTTAACCATAATGAGATATCACTTCACACCTGTCAGAATGGCTAAAATCAAAAACACAAGAAATAAGTGTTGGTGAGGATGTGGAGAAAAATGAATCCTTGTGCACTGTGGGTGGGAGTGCAAATGCAAAGGGATACATGAACCCTGATGTTTATAGCCCATTATTTACAATAGCCAAGTTATGGAAGCATCCCAAGTATCTATCAATAGGTGAATAGGTAAGAAGAAGTGGTATGTATATGCAATGGAATATTATTGCGCCATAGAAAGTAATGAAATCTTGTCATTTACAACAACATGAATGGAGCTAGGGTGTACAAAGCTAAGTGAAATAAGTCAGAGAAAGACTGATACCATATGATTACTTTCATGTGTGGAATTTAAGAAACAAAAAAACAGGTGAAGGAAAAAAAAGAGAGACAAAGCAGGAAACAGACCTTAATTATAGAGAATAAACTGATGGTTACCAGAGGGGAGGTGGTGAAGGATGGGTGAAATAGGTGTTGGGGATCAAAGAGTACTTTCATCATGATATGCCTTGATTAATGTATAGAGTTGTTGAATCATTAAATTGTATACCTGTAATTACTATAACACTGTATGTTAAACTATACTGGAATTAAAATTTAAAACTTAATTTAAAAAATAGATATTTCTTCAAAGAGACTATACAAATGGCCAATATAAATATGAAAATATGCTCATTGTCATTAGTCATTAGGAAATCCAAATCAAAACCACAATAAGATAGCAGTTCACACCCACTAAGATGATCAGAATTTATTTATTTATTTTTAAAAGATTTTTATTTATTTATTTATTTATTTATTTGGGAGAGAGAAAGCACGAAAGTGGGCAGAGTCAGAGGGAGAAGCAGGCTCCCTGCTGAACAGCGAACCCAATGTGGAACTCAACCCTAGGACTTCCAGATCATGACTTGAGCTGAAGCAGATGTTTAAATCACTGAGCCACCCAGGTACTCAAGATGGCGAGAATTTAAAAATAAAAACAAAAAATGGAAAATAATCAGTGTTACTGAGCATATAGATAAATCGGAAACTGTATGAAATTGTTCAGCTACTGTGGTTTCTCAAAAATCCAAACACAGAAGTACATCACCCATCAATTCCATTATTAAGCTTACATACCAAGGAATTAAAAACAAATACTCCAATACATGTACACATACATTCATAGAAGCACCTGTGATAAACATATTCTGGTATATACATATAATGGAATATTATTTAGCTATAAAAGAAATGAAGTACTGATTAATGTTATAATGTGGATGAACCTTGAAAACTTGCTAAGTGAAAGAAACCTGACACAAAAGGACACATATTGTACTATTCCAATTATATGAAATATCCAGAACAAGTAAATCCATAAGAGATAAAAAGCAATTTGTTGTTGACAGGAACTAGAAGATGGGGAAATGGGAAATAATGGTTTAATGGGTATGGGTTTATTTTTGAGGTGATGAAAATATTTTCTTTTTTCTTTTTTTTTTAAAGATTTTATTTATTTGTTTGACGGAGAGAGATCACAAGTAGACAGAGAGGCAGGCAGAGAGAGAGAGGGAAGCAGGCTCCCTGCCGAGCAGAGAGCCTGATGAGGGACTCGATCCCAGGACCCTGAGATCATGACCTGAGCCGAAGGCAGCGGCTTAACCCACTGAGCCACCCAGGCACCCGATGAAAATATTTTCAAACTAGATAGAGGTTGTGGTTGCACAACACTGGAATGTACTAAATGCCACTGAATTATTCACTTTAAAATGATTATTTTCTATGTTAGTTTCAGCTTAATAAAAAAAATATATAAGAAATAATGACTACCACAACTCACTCTAAAACTCTGTCATGGGGGAGCTTGTATATTTTTTTTAGGAAGAGAGAAAGGTGGGGGGGCAAGCAGGCAGGAGGGGCAGAAGGAGAGGGAGAGACTCTCAAGCAGGCTCCCCACCCAGCATGGAGCCCCACATGAAGCTTGGTCTCATGACCCTGAGATCATGACTTGAGGTGAAGTCAAGAGTTGAATGCTTAACTGACTGAGCCATCCAGGTGCCCCACTTGTAAAATATTTTTAAACATTTATTTAACGTACAAATAAATTGTAGAATATGATGCTACTCTTAGGAAACTGGTTTTTTATTTTTTTGAAAAAAAAAACTTTTTTAATTTTTATTTATTTGACACAGAGAGAGAGAGATCACAAGAGATCCCTGCTGAGCAGAGAGCTGGATATGGGGCTCGATCCCAAGACCTTGAGATCATGACATGAGCCGAAGGCAGAGGCTTTAACCCACTGAGCCAACCAGTTGCCCCTTGCTTCCCTTTTCTGATAGCATAGCCTATCCCCATCTATCTTCATGCCTTTAGTGTCTTGCAGCAAAAAGGAATTACCACCTATTGCTTTACCTACAACTTTTGGACCTGTTTTTCTTGAGCATCCATGACGCTTTGCATGAGGCTGGTCAGAGTTGAAAAGGCAGGTACTGCACAGGCCATATCACTTGAATTATTCTCTATGTATAGCTTACTGAGATGGAGAACGCTGATATAACAGAATCACCATTGTTAGCAGTGCCAACTTAGATTACAAAGAAGTGACTGGGAAACCATTGGACAAGTTTTTTTGACCTGTACTAACAATTTAAATATCTTTCATTTTATTTTGAAAATTAAAAAATTGAATTTCATGATTTGACCACACCACCAAACTATCTCTGAGTAGAAAATGTAACCCGAAGTGACCTTACATTATTAGACTTATCAATATGCTCTTAACCAGCAAATAACTAAGGTCTGAATAGCATGAACTCTGCAGCCTGAAATGGTAATGGTGCATCTTTCCTTCCCTTAGTAAACATCCTAACCTTGCTATTTTGATGGATTCTTTTGCTGTCTGGCCAATATATCATTGAACAACCACTTTGAGACAGAGCTGAGAATTCTGATAGTTTTGATGCCTACTAAAAGCTAGTTTCTCCCGATCAATTATAGCAGATATTCCACTGACTTTGGCATTTAAATATTCAGATTGCAACCATGTCTGATCCCTATACATAGAGATAAGAGAAAACCTAATGATCTTTAGGGAGTGGGTATTTGGTCAAAGTTTCTTGCTGACTGTGAATTTCATGGAGAAAAACTTTAAAATACAATTATGTAGAAAGATATCTGATGTTACAGGAGGCAAAAGAACTACAAAGAAAGGTAGGGATTACAGTTGTTAAAAAAAAAAAAGTTACTGAACTACGAGAAAGGAAAAAACAGTTACTGAACTAAGTCAGAGAAAGAGAAATACCATATGATTTCATTCATACGTGGAATTGATGACACAAAACAAACAAGCAAAGGGAAAAGAAGGAAACCAAGAAATGGACTCTTAACTATAGAAAATAAACTGATGATTACCAGAGGGGATTTGGGTGGGGGGATGGGTTAAATAGGTTATAGAGGATTAAGAAGCGTACTTGGGATAAGCACCAGGTATTGTAAGTGCTGAATCACTAAATCGTATACCTGAAAATAATATGACACTATATGTTAACTAACTGGATTTAAATAAAAGCTTTAAAAAAATTTTTTAAAAACCAGTTTCTGGGGTGCCTGGGTGGCTCAGTGGGTTAAAGCCTCGGCCTTCGGCTCAGGTCATGATCCCAGGGTCCTGGAATCGAGCCCCGAGTGGGGCTTTCTACTCCGCAGGTAGCCTGCTTCCTCCTCTCTCTCTCTCTGCCTGCCTCTCTGCCTACTTCTGATCTCTGTCTATCAAATAAATAAATAAAATTTAAAAAAAAAGAAAAGGGAAGCAAGTGAAAAGAGAGAAAAGCTAAGAAATTTTTGAAATTTTGACTATTTTAAAATGGGGTTCAAAATCCGTTTCCATTCATTACTAGGTGTATGAACTTACATAGTTACTTTACCTTTCTGCACTTCAGTTTCTTTATCTATAAAATAGAGGTTATAATAGTACTTACCTCATAAGTTTGTTATGAGAAATAAATGAAGTCCATTCATGTGAAATGGTTAAAATAGTGGTTTTCAAACTTTTGTGTGCATCATAATCACCTGGAGGGGCTTGCTAAAACAGTGCTGGCTGCCACCTCCTAAGTTTCTGATTCAGTAGGTCTGGAATGGGGCTTAGACCGTGCATTTCTAAAAAGTTCCCAGATGATTCTTATGCCACTGGCATGGGGAGCCACACTTTGCAAACCATTGCATTATAGTAAGTTAGGAATTACTATTTTATAAAATTATAACAACTATAATTTGTTAATCATTTACTGTCAATTATGGAAATCACTTTATGTGTGTTGCCTCACTGAAGCATCACCACAACTGTCTAAAGAAGGCGCTGTGATCAGTACCTGATCACAGATGAAGAATGAACACCCACAAGGGCTGGGAAATTGACTAAGGCCTTATAGTTTGTAAGTGGCAAAAATGCAATTTAACTGTCTGACTACAGAGGTTATGTAGGTGACTACTTGAATCTGTTCCTGCCTTCCATCTCAGTAGTGTCTTGACCTTGCCTCAGGTATTTTTGTGCTATTCTCTTTGGCACCAACAAACCACTTTTCTTGTCAGGCTGTCCTAAACCTTTTAAAATGTCTTTATTTTTCTCCTTCATTATCTCCACCTTTGTCTTCTCCACCTACTAACCCCAGTCAAGGAGCACTTGCCCAGTGATCATAGCTTACATCTGGAATACACTCCAATACAAATGTTTCCTAATATTTATTTTTTTATCAATACCTAACTCAGATGTCATCTTTAGAAATCCTTCCCTGATCACCTATTTCTTTCCCTTGCTTTTTCTCTTTCTCTGTCCTGTTCTCTCTACACCCAAAGGCATTGATCATATTCTTCTGGCCCTGCAATTGCAATACTGGGAATTTATCCCAAAGATACAGATGTAGTGAAAAGAAGGACCATCTGTACCTCAATGTTTATAGCAGCAATGGCCACAGTTGCCAAACTATGGAAAGAACCAAGATGCCCTTCAATGGACGAATGGATAAGGAAGATGTGGTCCATATACACTATGGAGTATTAATGCCTCCATCAGAAAGGATGAATACCCAACTTTTATAGCAACATGGATGGGACTGGAAGAGATTATGCTAAGTGAAATAAGTCAAGCAGAGTCAATTATCATATGGTTTCACTTATTTGTGGAGCATAACAAATAACATGGAGGACCTAGGGAGATGGAGAGGAAAAGGGAGTTGAGGGAAATTAGAAGGGGAGGTGAACCATGAGAGACTATGGACTCTGAAAAACAATCTGAGGGTTTTGAAGGGGCGGGTGTGGGAGGTTGGGGGAGCCAAGTGGTGGGTATTATGGAGGGTATGTATTGCATGGAGCACTGGGTGTGGTGCATAAACAATGAATTCTGTTATGCTGAAAAGAAATTTTAAAAAAAAAGGTAGTACAGTGGCTAAGAGCACAGGGATGAGCTTGAATTCTAAGCCTACCTTGCACCTTATTATCTATAGAGCCTTGAACAAGTTATTTGACCTCTCTGGAACTCAGTTTCCTCATCTCTAAAATGGCTGTAATAATAATGCCTACCTCAGGATTGTTCTGAGAAGTGAATTAGTTTACCCATATAAAATACTTAACACAGTTTAGAGGATATATACTGCAATATTTTTTTTAAAAAACTCAAAATATTAACTATCATTTTTTTCAGGTTATCTTTACCTAAAGTCTATAGCCTAAAGTCTATAGACCTAAAGTCTATACGCAACATATCACCTTACCACACTGTATTTTAAGTGTCTTATTTCCTTACTCATGTCCTTTGGTAGTCTAGGAGCTCCCTGAGGAGTTCTTTGCCTCGGCAGTCTCTGTATTAGTTCTCAAGGTGTGATTCCTGCTCATACGCCACTGCTAGAGTTTGTGGTCTAGGTCATGGGCTTTGGGTTCACTGCAAACTGAGACTCCATTCCTTTGGCTGTAGACCATATATTTCAATCAGCTCTCTCAGCACAGTGTGACTCTCTAGGAATTCTGTAAGGGGAAGTTGTTTTTTTTTTTCTTTTAAATTATTTATACTAGTAATTCTCATAGTGTGGTCCTGGGAACTTAGATGAGAAACTCTGTGAGAGGGGCCCAGCACTCTGTTTTTTCACAAGTCCTGAGCTACAATTTGAGAACCACTGCTTTCCTATGCATGACTTAAGAAATGTCTGATTTCCTAAGGGCCTATTTACTCTCTATTTGCTTTCCTTTTTTTTTTCACAAGACATTGTTTTTGAGATTTTTCTAGGGTCATGGTCTAGTAAAATCACAGTGAGATAAACATTACTGTATTTGGAGTTCATATCAAGGTTATGAGGAAAAGAAAATATGGGTCTCAATATTGTATTAATATTCTTAAATTCATTGAATGTTGATTAAGCTGAGATTTTCTAAGACTATGTCATTCCTAGGAGGAAAATACCATTTTTAACCTTCCTTCTTGCAATTAATAAAGAATTTAAAAAGAAGGGAAAAAAGCCTCTCTCAACAACAACAAAAAAACCCTTCTTTACGTTAAGCTAAGACAACTTCCCATTGATTTCAAGATATCTCTTAATCACATATTTAACTACTCTATTGAATTATACTGCCTATTTATGCATACACACAATTACTGACAACTGTAGAGAATTTAAACTCCTTGAGAGGGCTCCAGCAGCAAATCCTTAGTGCAAAAACAAAAGTGGCAACTTTATCAAAATACAGTAGACTTCATTTCCATACTACAATGTGTTCAGTACTCTCTATAGCTCCTCAAAATCATTAAAACATGCTCTGTTTGCATAGATCTAAGCAGGAGTCTGGATTGGTAAAGCTACAGAACCTCACTTTTTGGGGATACTTTAGAAAACATTGGATGGGAAATTAAGGCACTGAATTAAGGTCTGGATTCTAGTCGAGACCTCTCTGTGCCTTAGCTATGTGACCTTGAACAAATCATTGCCTCTCTCTCCCTTCAGCATTTCCTGGTCTATAAAATATAGAATTTTGGACTCGGTGATATTTAAAGCATACTGCTTCTCTGAAGTTTCTAGGTGGCCTATAAGTCAAGATTTAAAGTGATAGTGAAAACCAAGTTCACCTTTTTATAAATGGAACTATAGAGCATAATTCTAAACAGGTTTTACCAAAGCCACTGTAGATCAGCATAGACATCATCAGACTGATGGTGAAAGTGGATTCTCTCTGAGCTTAGCCTACTTCCTGAGAGCAAGTTGGACAAACACTAGGCCCAGGGCCTGTTAGATTCACCTTCTTTGTTAAGAACCACCCAGGTCTATGTTGTCTTCTTTTCCATTTTTGTTTTTTTGTTTTGTTTTGTTTTTTGAAATGCAAAACATTTTTTGGAGCTTCTTAGGTATCTAAGAAAGATCTAGAATATTTCTTTGAGTCAGGAAAAGTTTTAGATCATTGAGTATTTGAAGTGAAGCCTTCATGTATTTCACCTACTTATCTTGATAAACACTGAGTAATATGTGGAATCATTGAATTACTATATTATACACCTGAAACTAATATAACATTGTATGTTAACTACATTGAAATTAAAATAATTAAAAATAACTTAAAAATAAAGACATATTTCATTTATATGAAATAACATAACAATAATAACATACAATGAAACAAGATGGGATTGGGAGGGAGACAAACCATAAGTGACTCTTAATCTCACAAAACAAACTGAGGGTTGCTGGGGGGAGGGGTTTGGGAGAAGGGGGTGGGATTATGGACATTGGGGAGGGTATGTGCTTTGGTGAGTGCTGTGAAGTGTGTAAACCTGGTGATTCACAGACCTGTACCCCTGGGGATAAAAATATATGTTTATAAAAAATAAAAAATTAAAAATAAAATAAAATAAAATAAAGACATATTGATAAGGTATTAATCTATTTGTCTTGTAACATCCATTCTTGGTAAGTTTTTCAGAAACAATGGGCAAAATATGAGAAAATTTGTGTTTCATTTCTAGGAAAGGAAGTAATGATATATTAACCCATTCTCCACAAAAGTAAGCATTTAAAAGCCTTGTATTGATACTGCTGATAAAGCTATGCCACAGACATGTAAGAAGTTACAAGTTGCTGCCCATGGCAATATCAATTGGCTCATCCTGTAGAATTTTCTATTCCTACCTTAACTTTTAAATGTTTGTTTGGGTACACAGTTGTAAGTTTGACGCTTCTGGAATTTTGCATTGCTGATTTGGATCATTACCCTTGTTTTACTGTTGGTTTTCATATTTAAATTCCAAAGATTTTTTTTAAAGCTAATAAATATTAAAACAGCTTCAAGATGAACATAAGTATCTGAGTGCCTCAGGATCTGGCAGTTAGACAAACAAATATAGTCTAAGCAGATGCTTGAACAGCTAGGGAAGGCCTTAGGCAGAATAGGAGATGCTAGCAGAGCCCAGAGATCATTTCCTAGATTGTAAGCAGCCTAATGCCTCAATGTTATGCCTCCAGCTTAAGAGGTTTATTTCAGACCTCAAAGTAGGTTCCAGTAGCTTTGCTCACTTCTCCTAGACCTCTGCCTGAAATGCCCTATCCCCCAGAGACCTATGCCAAGGAAACCAAATGGGAAATACAAACTCGAAGCATCAGAAAAGAAATCCCAGAAGTTCTAAAAAACACTTCCATGAATTTTAAAATAAGAGTTAACATTTGTAGAGCACTTCTTATTTTCCAGCCACCATACCAAATGTTTTAATTTAATCTTCACAATGGTTCAAGAGTGTAGACATTGTTATTTCCACCCACGATATCAACAAGGAAAGCAGGGCTGAGGGAAGTTAAGTGACTTGCCGAGGTATAAGAGGTAATAAGGGATAGGACTAGAATCTGGAGTTAGTCTGACACTAGAGTCCATGCTCCTAACACCTACACTACATTGTCTTTGTGTAGCATATGGAAGATTAGTTGAGGAGGCCACTTGTGCAGAACAACTAATACTGAAGACTGTCCCAGGTGTGCCTTGCAACAGATAAACTGCATGTGAGCAGTGACTGTGCCTGGCACTCCAGCCCAGGGCTATTGTCCTGCAGTCCATTGCCCAAATGTTTATGTCATTATCTCTAAGCTTAGCTGTCCTGGGAGAGGTAATTCTGCCAAGCACACCTCTGCAGATAAAAATCATTGCAATCAAAAATTGGCCTGAGAGGACACCAGGTGGCAAGAAGTAAGAATGGGAACAACAAAGGTGTGGATGTTCTGAGAAGAGCCTAAGGGTACATGGGAGGTATAGAATACATAGCTTCTACACATCATTTTCCAAATACACCTAGTGAATGTCTCATTTTTTAAAAATCCAGCCAACATATCAATGATCAGGTGATTAAGTAGTTGCTAGCGGGTACACAAAACCATAACAAAAATCCAGGTTTTCCCCCACAGTCTCATCCTTGATAGCTATTCTCACTGATTCTGTCCTAGCATGCCAAGACTACTTCCATGACTGTCCTTTAAATACAATTATCCTCCTCTGAGGGGTCCAGAGACTCTGAATCCAGGACAGTTCTGCAGGTCACCAAGCTTTTCTCCTCATGGTCAAGGAAGCAGTGCAAACAATAGTGCCTTCCACAGACTGGAATAAGATGTACCAGGAGGGAAGAGTGGGAAAAATGAAAAAAGAATGTGTCAGGAAACCTAAGGTGACAGTGGCTCCCCAAGAAGGTCCATGATTTTCTTCACATTCCACAGTGCACATTGAACTTTGTCCTAATGAGCATTAAATTCAATTTACTTTAACTATGAACACATACATTAGTAGTCAGTGGCATCAGGGAACTGCATTTTTGTCTCCAGGTTTATCCTGTTTTGACCTCCTGAAGTATTTTCTCACCATCACTCTGCCCATACCGCTCAGTTGTTATATCTGGAGAACATAAGTAACATAGCCCAATTCTCTCTTCTGGAACATCTGGCTCTCTGCCCTTTATGTTATACTCCATTTACTTATTGAATGACCACTCTGAGTTCTGTAGTAAGGCATGACAAAGGCTATAAAAGATACTTAGACACAGCCCCTGATCTCAAATTGGAGAGAAAGCTATAAAGAAATATTTCCCAACTTTGAATTTTCTCCAGCCTAAGGACCTACAAGTCTACTTAATGAGGCTACTTAATGTCAACGACCAGGTTCTCTGCTGCTTACTCTCACCTGCTAAATTAGGAACGTTAGACTTTTTGTCAATAATGTTTGTATTTTCAGCAAAAAAGGTGCTTGCAGTTTTTACTTAAAGCCCAGCCCCTGTTCTCCATGAGACTTAGACATGAGCTAAGGGGAAGATCAACTGGGAGATAACCCCAAGCAGCATCCAGTAGATTCAGTAAACAAACTCAAGTCTGTTTAATTCCAGAATCTGAAATCTTAATGACTATACTGTTATATAATATAATATATATAATATATATGTAATCTCCATACATTTAGAGTTTAGCTTATTTGTGAATGCAAATTTTCCAGTGGAAGTCATTTTATCCTTTCATTTACACATTCCAAACTTGAATTAGGAGTGGAGGCATACTGGAGAATGCAGTAAAAAAATAAAAAATAAAGCTAAAGCTCTATGCCCCCATAAAACAAAGTTTACAATCTCTCTCAGTTGTGGAAACTCAGAATTAGACTTTTAACAAAGCACTTCCCAATTCTGAGAGAATTCCCAGAATTTGTCAGTAAAAACGTGAGACTAACATGACAGGCTGTAAGCTACTGAGTACAAAGTATTCTACAGACTGTTCTCCACTTTCATTCTTAGATAACATTCTGTGTAATAGTGATAACTGAAGCTGCCTACAATCCCTCCTTGGAATATATTCTGCCCTACTTTTCTCCTCAAGACTATGTTTTCAAGTGCATCTAACTACTTCCCCATGCAGCATTAAATCAAAGTGCCTTCAAAATGGAGATGACCCAGTGAATTTAATTATTTTCTAATGTGCCTCACTTTGTCTAAAGTGGGTTTACTAAATAACTGACCATTTTAGAAGACAGCAAGGGGTTTTGTTTATTTTTGTTTTATAAAGATGGAGTATAAGATTTATCTGGGTTTTAAACCTTGAGTGCCATCTTTTTCAAACAATGGTATACTATAGCAAAACTGTTAACATTAACTCAAACTAAGTCCTATTGTTAGACAAATTAAATTAGTTCTTGCTCTGATGATCCTTGTTTTTCCATAAAAATCTTTAGTGTGTTGATAAGTATTGTCGCTCTTTATTGTGGGGTTTAGTTAGAACATAAATGCGTGTGTTAAAATGAGAGCAAGATAAATTAAAGTATAGGAAAAGAAGGTTTCTGGGCCTTTTATCCTTTGACTCATGTCTATTTGGAAAATGACATTTTTATTTCTCTTTGAGTCCCTCTGCCTAATTTCCCTTTTATTTTTCTCTGCTAAAACACAATGTAGTATGGTTTCAAAAAGAAGATTCTTAATTCTCTCTAAAACAAGATGGTCAACTCTTGTCAGGTATTATTTTTATTTCACATGTGGAAATGAATTCACAGCTAGAAAGATTTTGTTGTTGTTGTTGTTTGTTTGTTTTTCTTTTAACAACACATAGAATTTCTTGAACGGTTTTGCTTACCTGCTTTGTGGAAGTGGAACAGTTGCTCTAAGACTGCTTGGAGTCATGATGTAGTATCAAGCTTTAGGGAACAGTTTTTGTTAGCACCCACTTTACACTGTAAAGAACATACCAAAGAGACTCTAGGAGTCCCTGGAAGGAGGGCTGCACTATCCAAGAGGTATTTGTTCATTGTGTTTCTTCATTCATCCAGTCTTCCACCCTTGAGAAAATCTGTAACCTACTCATATGAAAAAAAAGCATAGCAAAGGAGTTATATTGAATTAATCCACTTAAAGTCAAGGTTCTTCTGGAGACCAAAGAGAACTGGAGTCAGAAGAGACAACTGTATACAGTAGACCACATTCATTTGTACTATACTCTCTGCTATGCACAACAGAGGATCTAGATATTTTGTAGCTTTTACACTAAAATGTGAGAATTTCCCAGCCCTGACAAAGGCAACAAAGGATACTATGAGACTGATGGCTCCTATACAGATTAGGAAATGTAAATAGAATAATTAGAACATGGAACAGCATTGTCCTGTGAGTTGGAGACCTGAGTTCTAGGTCAAGATTTGTTCATCTCTAACCTAGAAACTTTTGAGCCTCAATGTCCTCATTCTTAAAATGAGAAGGTTAGATAAAATATGGTCTCTGTGGTAGCTTTCAGCTCTAGCATTCTGTGGGTTTTCCCTTCTTCACCTCCTCTTCTTCCTTTGGCTTGAAGCACACCACTGAGCCCAGGGGACTGTGTGGTTCTTTGGCCTGTGACAAAAGATATCTGTGCTATCTGAGGCTCTGCATGTATTACCTGAACTCACACATGGCCAGAGCCATCTTTATTTCCTAGGCAATGAACCACTTTCCTCACCAAAACTCTATATAAATATATCTGGACAGCAGGGTTATAAACCATGTTAAGTCATTTTTCCATTCTATTTTATGATCTTTTCTGCTTTCTTTTGGGGTGAGGGGCAGGTAATGGTGGCCACATGTTTCTTTTTCAAATGCCTTCAATTTAATAAGTATTCATTAAATACCTGCCAAGTTCCCACTATCAGACTGAAAGTCATGGTGGGTTAAAGATTGTGTGTGTGTGTGTGTGTGTGTGTGCGCACATGCACGAACAAGCGTGCTCGTAACATATTAAAGACTATAAACACACATTCCTTGGGAGAGAAATGGACTATATCCAAGACAATTAGATATCATATTATACAATGGAGGTTATCTGAGCCATGGGCCATCAATAAAGAGAAAGGGTGTTATAACGATTTAAAGAAAACTTTATCAATGAAATAGGGTAATAATTGGTCTTTGAGTAACTGGTAAGGTCCAAATAGACAGAAAAGAGGGAAACCCTTACAGGATGGAGTTACAACCTGAGAAAAGGTACTGTATTAATTAAGGTTCTTTTGGTTTTAAGCAACAGAAACCTTGCAGAGCTTTGTTATGTAAATGCAACCCCTACACCAGTGGCACTGATATAATCTGGGAAATTGCTGGAAATGAAACATCTTGGGCCCCACCATAAGCCTACTGAATAAGAATGTGTAGTTTAGCAATATCTTTAGGTGAGTCACACACACATTAAAATTTGCCTAACACTGGAGTAGGGTAACTGTTCTCAGCCTTGGATGCATATTGGTGTCAAAAATCCAGAAAAGTGAGGTTAAGACCACTAAGTCAGTAAGTAGTATTTTGGAAGAGTTTATTGTCCATGTAAGAATGGTTTTCAAACTGGGTGCTTTAAAAAAAAAAAAAAGAGTATTTATTTGAAAGTGAAAGAGAGAGAAAAAGAGAGCTAGAGAGGGAAAGAGAATCTCAGGCAGACTGCACCAAATGCCCTGAACTTAATGTAGCGCTGGATCTCACAATCCTGAGATCATGACCCTGAGATCATAACCTGAGCTGAAACCAAGAGTCTATCACTCAACTGACTAAGCCAACCAGCCACCCCTGGGTGCTTTCAAATTCAAAGACTGATGTGAAGCTTAGGGGTATGAAGTTATAAAATGGCTTACAATGTGAAAATGAAGAAGTTATTCACCATTTACAGTGATTAGTTATTACAATGGAGGTTTCTGGACAGCAGGGGATAATTTAAAAGTGATTATTTGATTATCTCATACCATTTTTAAGAAGATCATTTAAGTTTCTTTTTATGATTGTCAGAGGTATTTACAGGAAATAATCTAAATTAAGTTTTGCTCATGCTCATGAAATAAAATAGATTTAGTTTTGCTTATGCAGCTCAGATGGTTTTGTTTGCTTAGAGCATTCTCAAGTCCAGCCTCCATTTTGTATTTAATTTTAACACTGGTATCAGCTGGGAAATTTTTTAAAAATACAGAGTTTCATTCCTATTGACTTGAAGCTAGCTTAGATAGTGGGCACTGAAGACGTGTGCTTACTGAAATGTCACTAGAATATTTCTTAGAATTACTGAAGAACCAACTCAAGGGGGCCACGGACAAAGGTAGCTGCAGAGAAGTATCAGGTGCATTTTATGAATCTTCCTTCTAGGGCAGTGCTTTTTAATTTTAACATCTACCCCTGAGTCAGTCAGCTTTGGACAAGAAGATAGGAGTGACTAGTTTATATACAGGGTCATTTTTAGAAAAGGGAAAATTCTGAGGTAGGCAGCTGCCCCTCAAAGTGTTTACTATAACTATCAGGGTAAAAATGAGCATGGAACTTGCAGTTGAAGAATATAGAGTGGGAGTTGTGCCTCCTTTCAGCTGAAAACTTAAATTATATAACTATTATAATCATGTTAATATATAATCTTATTGCTTCTTTGTTTCATGTGTTTTCTTTTAGATATCTTGTAAGTGTTTAACTTTTAAAAAATCTCTAACAGTACAAAAACAGTGCATAATGAAAAGTAAATCTGCCTTCCACCCTAGATTAACCACCTTGCAGTCTTCTCAAATTCCCTGCAGAGACTACCACAGTTAAATCTCTCACACTTGCATCTCTGCAAAGACCAAAGCTTCTAGCTCTGAGTTCGATGCAGCAAACCAATGTCATTTGGAGAATTTTTATAATAATATTATTATGGAAAGACTTTCCAGGAAATAAATTGTATACTATCCATTTTAAATGGAAACCTAAGTAGATGAAATTAACTTCATAATACCACCTTACCTATGTATTCCAGGACTTTAAATTTTACAAAGCACTTTCATATGTATTATCTCATTTGATTTTATTGATTCTGTGAACTTCTACAGGACAGATATTTTCCCCTAATTTAGTGATTTCTGAGGTTCAGAGAGGGTGATTTTTCCCATAATTGTTTCTCACCAAAATAAAAAGACTTTTCAGTCCTTTGAATATAGCATAGGTTAAATTGAAATATAGTGAAATATTTATTTTCAATACTTCTCAGGAGCCCTCCTGCCCCTGACTGCAAAATCCTACTTAGAGATTACTCACTAGAGTAGGGTGTCCAAGCCTTATCACCAATTAAGACATTACCTGGATTTTCCCAGGCCCCACTACTATGATTAACTAACCAAGCTTGGGTAATGATGACAATGACTTGCAGTTAACTAAAATTTTCCAGTTTACCATGGAGTTTCATGCCATGAAGGAAGGTATCAATTCATTCAACAAATATTCTATCCTGCTCTATGCCAGGCACTGTTCTAGACACTTGGGACACAGTGGTACATAAGACAGGCCAACTCCCTAATCTCAAAGTGTTTATATTTCATTGGGGGAAGAGAAACAAAGAAGAAAGCAAATGAATATGAATTTTAGATGATGATGAACACTATAAAGAAAATAAAATGAAATGATGAGTGATATGACAGAGAATGACCTGTGCAGGGTAATCACTACTTTAGAGTAGAAATGTACAGAAGACTCTGAGAAGTTGACCTTTGAGCTGAGAATTGAATTCTAGTCCTGGAGTTATGTATACTCTTTGCTAGCTGTGTGAACCTCAGGCATATTAGTTAACTTACTTAAGTATCGGCTTATTCCTCTGTAAAACATGGGTTATATAAAGTAGTATAATAATTGTATCTACCTCATGGTGTTATTTTGAGGTTTTAAGTGAGGTAGTATATGCAGAGAATTACGAAGTTCAATACTTAAGTGCCCAACAAAGATTAGTGTTTGTTATCCATGATTTTACTTTGTCCTTGTAAACAACCCATTAAATTGGGGTGGGGATTATTATGTTTATCTTTTAGTTAGGGTAATTGATATTTAGAGAGGTGAAATGATAATGGGTCATTCAAGGAAAGCTTGTCCAGCTATCTATTTGCAGTTAGAGAGTTCTAGCAATCCTATCTTTGAGATATCTTGATAGACTGAAGACCGGGGAGTTTTGGAAACAGGCAACCATTTTATATTGTTCACATCAGAACGGGACTTGCTATCTCATTCTCAGACTTATAGAAAGGCACGAAGCAATCATTTTAATGGTCTCTAGAAGGAAAGCATTATTATAGGGGATCAGTGTTTCTAAATACTATAGGTATAAAGCATCTTCATTAGGTTAATAGAAAATGTGCTCCATCACTGGCTCCTGAATAATAAGCAATACTCATTCATTAAAATAGATAAGTTCCTGTAAAACTTACCTATGTTTTGCTTTGCCTAGTACATTTTTCATCTAATAGAGGTAGAAAAAAATTAATTTGCATATGTTCAAATCATTTCATTTTTATATTCAACAGTGTCTGATATGTAGAATCTATAAAACTTGTGTTATTACAAACTGATAGGTTATGATGGTACATAATAAAGTTAAATCGATGTTCACAGGAATGATTCATAACCCTAGAAATAAAAAAGCAAACTTCTTAGTGAAATAACCTCTCTAAAGCGGAATGCTGAACATATTTTCCTATGCCTACCAGAGAACCAGGCACAACATTCCTATCAGGGCACCTAGAATCTAAAATCCCAATTAGGACATAATCTGGGGTTTACTTTCATCCATATCTTTATCAAAATGGACAGGAGGAGGCCAGATGCCCTGTCCCAAGTAAGATCAGGGGCCAATGGACTGATGGCTTTAAATTATACTATATATTGCAAAGATTGTCCCTTTTGTTGTTGTTGTTCCACTTGCTAGCTAACATATAGTGTTATTATGTGCCAGCTTTCATCTGGGGCATTTTATATGAATTAACTAATTAAATTCTCATAGCAACGTTATGAGCATAAATACTATGTATTAGTTTGTTAGAATTGCCATAACAAAATATTACAGAGTGGGAAGCTTAAACAGAAATTAATTTTCTCAAAGTTCTGGAGACTAAAAGTTCAAGGCATTGTCAGGGTTAGTTTCCTCTGAGGCTTCTCTCCTTGACTTTCAGATGACCACCTTTTTATTGCCTGTTCAGATGGTCTCTCTTCTGCACATGTGCACCCTTGGTGTTTCTTCCTCTTATACACAGTCATATTGGATTAGGACCCCACTCTAATGGCCCCATTTTAACTTAATCACTTCTTTAAAGGTCTTTTCTCCAAATGAAATTACATTCAGAAGTACTGGGTGTCAGAACTTCAATATACAAAAACAGGGACAGGGAGTAGGCACAATTTAACTCATAACACACAATTTTTTAAAAGATTTTATTTATTTGACAGACAGAGATCACAAGAGGGCAGAGAGGCAGGCAGAGAGAGAGGGGGAAGCTGGCTCCCTGCCAAGCAAAGAGCCCGATGCGGGACTCTATCCCAGGACCCTGGGATCATGACCTGAGCCAAAGGCAGAGGCTTTAACCCACTGAGCCACCCAGGCGCCCCATAACATACAATTATTATCTTTGCTTTAAACTTGAGGAAAATGAGGCACTAGGAGATGTTGCCTGGGACAACACAATAGTAAGTGACAAAGCTAAGAACTGAACCCAAACAATTTTGCTCCTAAGTGAACAGGCTTCTGCTCACTAGCCTAGGATCTGTTGTGTGCCAGGATGGTGGGATTATCTGAACCCCTCCCCAAATATTTCCTAGTAAACTGGTTTCTCTGATATTTTTCACTCTATGTAGAATGGAGACAAACCTTTAACAGTTATTACTGTTTTTATTTTTGTTTTGAAGTGGGAGAAAGGGAGGGCAGGATAGTATTTGTTTACCCAGAGAGTAGTTTATACTGAATAAGCATTTCCTGGAAGATGACACATCTGAGGGACAGCCCCATCTTTCTTTTATCACAATGCCTCCATGTGGGATACAACAAATTCTGTGAAAAATAGAACCAGGGAAGCTTGGCTTCTCTCCCAGGCCCCCATAACAAGTTTTCTAAGACCGCTTAGTGGCTGGATATTTTCCACATTGGTCTTACTTCTTGTTTTCAGTGAGAGAAAAGAAGGAAAACGTGAGGACAAGCCTTATCAGAGCAGACCATAAAGGTGTCCTGATCCCCTGAAAATTCTGCTCCAGAGATGACATCATGGAAATTTGTCTGCTATGATAGATTTTATCCTGCCTTGCTTTTTAGAGTTCTGTGAGCTGATTGTTACCATGTTGGTCTGCCTCCATCCTTTTTGAAGAACAGTTTTAAATAGAGTATTTTCTTCTTCAAAATGAAAGTAGGAGGTTGAAGAGCAATATGATGAAATTTGCATATGCCATAACTCTAAGAAGTCTGCTTTATGCAAGTATTCCAGCACTGATAAGATGATTTTGAGAAATATTTGTCAGTGACTTCTAAGGGACACATACATATTTCCAGGTTTGGAAGCTAAAGCCATGATTATTAAGTGTTTTCAAACCATAAAGTCCTTTTAGATTTCTAAATATCACACCTTAAAAGATTTTAAAGTGACCAATTTTCCAAACATTAACTTTTTTGGACAAAGAAGTCAAGAAATTAAGAAATTACAATTAATAAAATCTACTTATTGGTTAGCCTTAGAACTGGCTTTCTTTTTTTAAATTAATTAAATTAAATTAAATTAATTAATTAAATTAAATAATTTAATTAATTATTTCTTTTCAGCGTAACAGTATTCATTGTTTTTGCACCACACCCAGTGCTCCATGCAATATGTGCCCTCCCTAATACCCACCACCTGGCTCCCCCAACCTCCCACCCCACGCCCCTTTAAAACCCTCAGGTTGTTTTTTGGAGTCCATAGTCTCTCATGGTTCACCTCCCCTTCCAATTTCCCTCAACTCCCTTCTCCTCTCCATCTCCCCATGTCCTCCGTGTTATTTGTTATGTTCCACAAATAAGTGAAACCATATGATAATTGACTCTCTCTGCTTGACTTATTTCACTCAGCATAATCTCTTCCAGTCCTGTCTATGTTGCTACAAAAGTTGGGTATTCATCCTTTCTGATGGAGGCATAATATTCCATAGTGGATATGGACCACATCTTCCTTATCCATTCGTCCGTTGAAGGGCATCTTGGTTCTTTCCATAGTTTGGCGACTGTGGCCATTGCTGCTATAAACATTGGGGTACAGATGGACCTTCTTTTCACTACATCTGTATCTTTAGGGTAAATACTAGAACTGGCTTTATAAGTTATCCTCTCTCTGCCACTGACAAGAAATGACCAGGTAAATTTATTCTTGAATGTTTAAGCTGAAAGAATATTAGAGATTACTTAGCCAGTTCCTTCATAAACCATAGGAAAACATTTAAAAAGCTCCAGTAATGTGGGATATTTTTCCTTGTTCTCCACTGTCTTTCCAAAGCCTAGCATAATGTTTGGCCTATGATAGGTATTCAATAAGTAGTTTCAATTGAGGAAATGATTAGAGACTCCTATGGCTGAAAAAGACCTTTAAAAAGGCCATGTAATTAATTTCCTTAAATTTTTTTAAAAGCCATATAAAATCCTCTATAAAATACACATTTATCCTGTTGCTGAAAGCTATCAAAAAAGGAAATTGTACAACCTCTGTAGTAGTAGAGTATTCCAAATGTTAATGACCTTCACTGATCAGAATCTCTCTCTGATAGATTCTCTGTCCTGTATTTGCACTATTCCCAACTTGTTTCGCTGAAAGCCAGTGTTCAGTTGCCTCTGTCATTTTACACTAGCCTGGATAAGCTTTACCATTTTGACTTTTTCGTCATCTTCTTGATTCTCCTTTTGGGACCTCTAAAGTTTTCTTCCCTTTTAAGTATTAAAATCAGTCTGAATATATAGAGGTCAAATATTAAAATGAACACAAAAATGTAAATGGGATTTAGGGAAAATCTATTTCAAATACATGCAGAAATGAAAAGGATAAGCTTATTTTCATTATTATAACAATACTCTTGAATGGAGAGGTGGGTTTGACAAGAAGGGGAGAGAAAAGAAGAAAGATTTTTTCTCATTTTCCCATGTGAATTTTTTTCATTCCCCCTCAGACTATACCTGGCAACTCTTTAGGAGACTGTTATTTCCAATGCATTGTGGTACCTGTTAGCTGAACTACAAATTGTCACTTCTTTTTTGGGGGGAATACTAATAATACTGAAGAAAAATTTTTTAAAAATTATTTCTAATGATTAGAGTACTAAAGCTGACCAGAAACATCACAAATCCAACCTATTTCTCACTTGAGTGGCAGATCCTCAACATTGCTGGCTGCTTTCTTGATTAGCAATGATAGTTGATTTTCAAAAATATTCTATGGTTTCCCAGAATAGGATTGTAGATTATTTGTAGGTTGGAGAGAGAAAAGTTTCATACCTTAATGAAAAACTGTCATAGGGTTTTGTTTATACTGCTTGAAAGTTTCAGAAAACGGAATTTTTTTTCATTTAAATTTTGTTAGTTGACAAAATAATTCTTAACTAATCATAATAATAATATTGGTTTCTGGAATAGAATTCAGTGATTCATCACTCATATACAACATCCAGTGTTCATCACAAAAAGTGCCCTCTTTAATAGATCACCCATCTAGCCCATCCCTCACCCACCTCCCTTCATCAACCCTCAGTTTGTTCTCTGTTGTTAAGAGTCACTTATGGCTTGTTTCCTTCTCTCCCTTCCCCCCCCTTTTCCCCCTTCCTGTATGTTCATCTGTTTTCTTTCTTAAATTCCACATATGATTGAATTAGGTCATATGATATTTGTCTTTCCCTGATTTATTTCTCTTAACATAATGCTCTGTAGCTCCATCCATGTCATTGTGAATGACAAGATTTCATTCTTTTTGATGGCTGAATAATATTCCATTGTATATAAAAAGTTAAAAATAGAATTACCCTATGATCCAGCAATTACACTAAGTATTTACCCAAAGGATACAAAAATACAGATTCGAAGGGGTACGTGCACCCTGGTGTGCATAGCAGCATTATCAACAATAGCCAAACTATGGAGAGAGCCCAAATGTCCAATAACTGTTGAAAGGATACAGAAAATTGAATTTTTTTAATTAAATTTAATTTTTTCAGTGTTCCAAAATTCATCGTTCGTGCACCACACCCAGTGGTTTTTGTACCTTTAGTTCTTGAACCTCAACTCATTCCTATGGGGGGAAAAAAGTATAAAGTACAGCTGGCTAGCTAATGCACAGAGGGAGATGGCAGTGTGGACACATGGTCTGTTGGTACTGGGTATTTTCTTGGTATTTTGGTTCTTTTGAAAACATTATTTGTGATGTTTTCCTATCTCCAAATATCAAGTGAAAATGAAAATAGATATGGTCCCGTGAAGCTGCAAAAATGTTAAGAATTTGGTTTTTCACTCTTGTTTTTTTGTTTGTTTGTTTGTCAAAACTATACATGTGCAAAGATTAAAGATTCAATTAATATAACATATTTCTATAGTAATAAAATAATAATTCCATAATGTTATATACTACGATTCTAAAATATCATGAATAACAATGGTCCCTTGACCTCCTCCATATCCTATATATTGCTCTGTGGAAATAACTTTCATTTATTTTAGTGGATTCTTTTAATACTTAATGTTGTAATGCAATTAGTCTAAATCAGCATTGTCCAATAGAAGCATAATGAAAACCAGGTATGTGAATTATAAATGTTTTAACATTGTTAAAAGTTTTAAAAAGGTAAAAAATATCTTACTTAATTTATCCAAAATATTACCATTTCAAAATAAAATATAAAAAATAAAAAATTCAATATAAAAATTAATGAGATATTTTACATTCTTTTCATTTTCATACTTACCTTTTGAAACCCAGTTTTGTTTACATTTTCACCACATCTCTATTTAGATGTTACATTTTCATCAGAAATGTTTGATCTCTGTTAGGTTCCCTGTAATTTGAAAAAGAAGATTCACATGCTCACATTGTTCCAGGCAAACTGAAAAGCTTTCAGTAACTGAATTGAGTAAAAGATCTTTAAATTTTAATGATTAAATTAAAACAATAAAAAAATTAACTAAAAAATTAATTCCTAAGTTGGACTAGCCACATTTCAAGTACTCCATAGCCACATATGAATAGTGCCTATTGCATTGGAAAATGCATTATATTGTTTCTTTGGTAGTTTTTAGTTTTCTACTGATACCCTACTGTGGAAAACAAGATTTCACTCTTTTATTATCCTCAATCTAACACAAATATGTAAGCAAACTCTCTTCCTATTTTCCTATTCTTCCCTAACAGTTACATCATTTGATTAAATCAAAATTTGTAGTTACTAATTGTCTGTTTTTTCCCTTAGTTTTCTTTATGTGTATTCTTTCCCATTTAAAAATCTTTAGGGGCATCTGGGTGGCTGAGTCGTTAAGCGTCTGCCTTCGGCTCAGGTCATGATCCCAGGGTACAGGGATAAAGCCCCACATCAGTCTCCCTGCTCAGTAGGAAGTCTGCTTCTGCCTCTCCCACTCCCACTGCTTGTGTTCCCTCTCTCACAGTCTCTCTCTCTGTCAAATGAGTAAATAAAATCTTTAAAAGATTTTTAAAAATAAAAAATTAAAATCTCCTTTAATACATTAAGATATATCAAGTATCCTATCAATTTTATTTTCTTGTGAAAAACCTCTCTTACATCCTTTATAGTAGATTATATTAAGACTGCTGGTCACCATCATACTTTGCTTCTCTTCTAAGCTGGAGTCCATGTGATTTTTCTTACCAGCTTTCCCCTTCCTTGATTTACTTCTCTACTTCGGTGGAAGATATGACCTACTTACTTTTTGGAAAAATGTATAGGAAAGGGGGATTTAAAAAATAGTTTCAAATATGGTTGATTATATATATATATATATATGTATATATATATATATATATATCTCTTGAAACACAATGTTACTTTAGTTTCAGGTATACAACATACTGATCCAACAAGTTTCTACATTTATGCTACACCCACCACAAGTGTAATTAGCACCTGTCATTATACAACACTATTACAATATCATTGACTATATTCTCTAAGCTGTGCCTTTTATTCCCATGAGTTATTCATTCCATGGAAGCCTGTACCTCACACTCAAAGGAAGATATTTTTTGAGATTTTTCAAGTTTGAAAATGTAATTTTTGTATCCTCATGCTTGATCAACAGTTTGGTTAGGTGTAGCTTTCTAAGTTCAAAATAATTTTCTCTTAACAATTTAAAGATTTGTCCCATTACCTTTAGTTTTCAATATGGCTACAGAGAGCTTTTTTTGTCGTTCTGAATCCAGTTCATTCTCTCAGAAAGCTTGTAGGATTTTTCTCTTTGTATCATGTATCCTGAAATTTCATAGTGATGTACTTTGTCAGTGGGACCTTTCAATCTGAAGATTGATGTCTTTTAGGAGTGGGGACTTTTCTTGGTTTATTTCTTTAATTTTCTTCATTACATTTTTTGTTTGTTTGTTTTTTTCTAAAACGTCTTAATAGTCAAGTGTTGGACTTCCTGTAATGTTCTCCTAATTTTTTACCTTTCTCTCCCTTTCCTATTATTTTCTCTTTTTATCCTACATTCTGAAAGATTTCCAGTGACTTTTTAAAAACATTCTATTACTTTTAGTGTTTTTATTTCTGCTATATTTTTAAATTTCTGAGATGCCTTTCTTATTGCCTGAATGCCGTGTGTGTGTGTGTGTGTGTGTGTGTGTGTGTGTGTGTGTAAAACTTGTTATTGTTTCATGAGATTTTTTTCATATTATATATTTCACTGCATAGTTGTTTTCTCCATAGTTCCTTTTTTTCAACTTTTGTACATGTGCTTATTTGTTGTTTTGGTCTCTGTCATTCATATTAGAGATTTTCCTCAAATGTCTGGTCAACTTTGGCTATCTATTCATATTGAAGAATGAGAAACTAAAAAGCCAATTAAAAGCTCTAAGCCTCCATGTTTCATTGTAAGGTATTCTGCTTGAGTCATTTCTTTGAAGAATCCCTGATTTCAATATTTTTAGGTCTTTTCTGTTATAATCGTTAGATTTTAAAAAAAAAAACACAAAAAACCTTCAGATATGTTCTCTAGATAATGATGTTTATGAGAGATGAAGAAGGGGAAAATTGCTAGGAATCCCAATATTCAACTAATTCTGTTTTCAGTACAGTGCCCAATCCACAATTATAATTGGTGTTCCCTACCCACATCCTCTATTTACCCTCTAAACAGAATAAATTCCAAATCATCTGTCAAGGTGTGGGAAGGCTGGTTCTTCAGTACATTGAGAAGAAAAGTACAATTGGTTAATCTAATTGTTTCTTAATGTAAAGTTTGACAATATAAATTGAACTGTGTTTCTCTTTCCCCATTTTCAGTTTAGGTTTAGGCTTTCTTGTGGTTTCTAAAAAGAGGTATTACTTGTTTGTAAGCTTTCCAGCATCCAAAATTTTATTCCTCTGGTCACCTCTCTTGTTTAATTTTTATTGTAAGCTTATGTCTTTTGAAATATCCCTATAATTTTTAGGAGAAATCATAGGCTAATATTTTTCTATAATCTGCCATGTTTAATTTGAAATCCTACTTGCCATTCTTTTTTGTTTTTTGTAAACATCATTGATTTTCCTGAATCCCCTAAACCATTTTTCCCTTCTGTGAAAAATTTCTGCAAATGCCAATCTGCCATGATAATATCTACCATCTCATCTTTATAGTGGTGGTGCACAGTGAGGAAATAAATTCTGGGTAAGAAAAGGTTGTCAAACCTATATACACAAATAATACTAGGCAGAATTAAATGGTATTCATATTACATTGAGTTTTTCTGTATATATGAAATAATACCAGCATAGGTTAGGAGGTAGAAGTCAACGCTAAATGCTAAAGTTGCTCTAATTGTATTCTTTTGAATAAGCTTTTAATTTACTTTTATCTTAATAATTTTCAAAATGTCACAAACAAGTTTTGCCTTAATAACTCTCAAGTATTGCAAAAGCACTTAGGCACCATAATGATGGATATATATATTTTTCTTTTACTTGAATACATTGGACTGTAGAAAGAGTAAATCTGTTAAGAGCCCAATATGTTTTTGCATTTCCCCAGCTTTGTCTTCTGTAATTCAAAATCATTTTGTTTCTAAAGCTGTAGAACATTTATTTTCTTACTATACCGTGGTTAATTTTATGCTTTCCCCATAAACTCTACTTGATAGATGTCCAAAGTAGACTATAACACATTAAAATGAGTTCACTATATTATGTGCCAATTTACCTTAATAGTTTGATTTCTTTGTCAATTTGGATGCATTTAATTTCTTTCTGTTGTCTGATTGTTGAGGCTAGGACTTCTAGTATTATGTTGAATAGCAGTGGTGATAATGGACATCCCTGCCATGTTCCTGACCTTAGCAGAAAAGTTTTCAGTTTTTCTCCATTGAGAATGATATTTGTGGGGGTTTTTCATAGATGGCTTTGATAACATTGAGGTATGTGCCCTCTATCCCTACACTTTGAAGAGTTTTGATCAGGAAGGGATGCTGTACTTTGCCAAATGCTTTTTCAGCATCTATTGAGAGTATCTTATGGTTCTTATTCTTTCTTTTATTAATGTATTGTATCACATTGATTGATTTGTGGATGTTGAATCAATCTTGATGCCCTGGAATAAATCCCACTTGGTTTTGGTGAATAATCCTTTTCATGTACTGTTGGATCCTATTGGCTAGTATTTTGGTGAGAATTTTTTGCATCTGTGTTCATCAAGGATGTTGGTCTGTAATTCTCTTTTTTGATGGGCTCCTTGTCTGGTTTTGGGATCAAGGTGATGCTGGCCTCATAAAATAAGTTTGGAAGTTTTCCTTCCATTTATATCTTTTGGAACAGTTTCAGGAGAAAAGGAATTAATTCTTTAAATGTTTGGTAGAATTCCTCTGGGAAGCTGTCTGGCCCTGGGCTTCCGTATGTTTGGAGATTTTTGATGACTGTTTAAATCTCCTTACTGTTTATGGGTCTGTTCAGGTTTTCTATTTCTTCCTGGTTCAGTTGGGGTAGTTTATATGTCTCTAGGAATGCATCCATTTCTTCCAGAATGTCAAATTTGCTGGCGTAGAGTTGCGCATAGTATGTTCTTAGTTTGTATTTCTTTGGTGTTGGTTGTGATCTCTCCTCTTTCATTCGTGATTTTATTTTTTTGGTCCTTTCTCTTTTCTTTTTGATAAGTCTGGCCAAGAGGTTATCAATCTTATTAAGTCTTTCAAAGAACCAGCTCTTAGTTTCGTTGATTTGTTCTATTGTTTTTTGTTTGTTTGTTTGTTTGTTTGTTTCTATTTCATTGATTTCTGCTCTGATCTTTATTATTTCTCCTATTCTGCTGGGTTTAGACTTTCTTTGTTGTTCTTTCTCCAGGTCCTTTAGGTGCAGGGTTAGGTTGTGTATTTGAAACCTTTCTTGTTTCTTGAGAAAGGCTTGTATCACTATATATTTTCCTCTCAGGACTGCCTTTGCTGTGTCCCACAGATTTTGAACTGTTGTGTTTTCATTATTATTTGCTTCCATGAATTTTTCCAATTCTTTAATCTCCTGGTTGACCCATTCATTCTTTAGAAAGTGCTGTTTAATCTTCATGTATTTGGGTTCTTTTCAACTTTCCTCTTGTGATTGAGTTCTAGCTTCAGAGCATTTTGGTCTGAAAATATGCAGGGAATTATCTCAATCTATTGATACTGGTTGAGACATGATTTAGGACCCAGGATGTGATCTATTCCTGAGAATGTTCCATGTGCACTGGAGAAGAATGTGTATTCTGTTACTTTGGGATGAAATGTTCTGAATATATCTGTGACATCTATCTGGTCCAGTGTGTCATTTAAAGCCTTTATTTCCTTGTTGATCTTTTGCTTGTGCCATCTGTCCATTTCAGTGAGGGGAGTGTTAAAGTCCCCTACTATTATTGTATTATTGCTGATGTGTTTCTTTGATTTTGTTATTAATTGGTTTATATAGTTGGCTTCTCCCATGTAAGGGGCATAGATATTTAAAATTGTTAGATCTTCTTGTTGGACAGACCCTTTAAGTATGATATAGTGTCCTTCCTCATCTCTTTTTGTAGTCTTTGGCTTAAAATCTAATTGATCTGATATAAGGATTGCCACCCCAGCTTTCTTCTGATGTCCATTAGCATGGTAAATTGCTTTCCACCCCCCCACTTTAAATCTGGAGGTGTCTTCAGGTCTAAAATGAGTTTCTTGTAGGCAGCATATTGATTTTTTGTTTTGTTTTGTTTTATCCATTCTAATACCCAGTGTCTTTTGATTGGGGCATTTAGCCCATTTACATTCAGAGTAATTATTGAGAAATATGTATTTAGTGCCATTTTATTGCCTGTAAGGTGGCTGTTACTGTACATTGTCTCTGTTCCTTTCAGATCTACTACTTTTAGGGTCTCTTTTTGCTTAGAGGACCCCTTTCAATAGAGCTGGTTTGGTGTTTGCAAATTCTTTCAGTTCTTGTTTATCCTGGAAGATTTTATCTCTCCTTCTATTTTCAATGATAGCCTAGCTGGATATAGTATTCTTGGCTGCATGTTTTTCTCATTTAGTGCTCTCAATCTATCATGCCAGTTCTTTCTGGTCTGCCAGGACTCTGTGGATAAGTCCCCTGCCAATCTAATGTTTTTACCATTGTATGTTACAGACTTCTTTTCCCAGGCTGCTTTCAATATTTTCTCTTTGTCGCTAAGACTTGTAAATTTTAGTATTAGGTGATGGGGTGTGGACCTATTCTTATTGATTTTGAGTGGGGTTCTCTGCACATCCTGGATTTTGATGCTTTTTCCTTATGCCATATTAGGGAAATTCTCTACAATAATTCTCTCAAATATACCTTCTACTCCCCTCTTTCTTTCTTCTTCTTCTGGAATCCCAATTATTCCAATGTTGTTTCGTCTTATGGCGTCACTTATCTCTCAAATTCTCCCCTCGTGGTCCAGTGGTTGTTTGTCTCTCTTTTGCTCAGCTTCTTTTTTCTCTGTCATTTGTTCTTCTATATCACTAATTTTTTCTTCTGCCTCATTTATCCTAGCAGTAAGAGCTTCCATTTTTTTATTGTACCTCATTAATAGCTTTTTTTTAAATTTCAACTCAGTTAGATTTTAGTTCTTTTATTTCTCCTGAAAGGGCTTTTATATCTCCCAAGAGGGTTTCTCTAATATCTTCCATGCCTTTTTAGAGCCCGGCTAGAATCTTAAGAATCATCATTCTGAACTCTAGATCTGACATATTACCAATGTCCATATTGATTAGGTCCTTAGCCTTTGGCACTGCCTCTTGTTCTTTTTTTTGTGGTGAGTTTTTCTGCCTTGTCATTTTGTTCAGATAAGAATATATGAAGGAGCAAATGAAATATTAAAAGGTGGCAAAGATCCCGGGAAAATGTGTTTTAACCAGATCAGAGGAGACCCCAAATTGTGGGGGCGGGGAGAAAGGGGATAAAAAGAAGGTCAGAAAAAAAATTATAAAGAGAAAACAAATAAAGAAAAAATATAAAAAAGAAAATATATATATATTATTATTAGACTGGTGACTAGAACGGAGTCACCCACTTAATTTTGGTAATATTTTGGTCTCTTAGAAGAAACTATCTCCCAAAATTTTAAAGAATGAAAAACATATATAAGGGTAAACACAATGAAGGGATGGAATATGCTTATAAAGATGAAAAAAATGTTTTAAATTTCTAAAAAAAGGAGTTGATAAAGTAAGTTGGTTGGGAGAATAAAGAAAAAGAAAGTGGAGAGAATTTGTTCAGGCTGGAGACTAAAACAAGCTCAGAGCTAGATTTAGGGTGTATTTTGATCTATTAGAAGAAGTTGTACCCCAAATGTTTTAGAAGAAAAAGCTCTATATGTATACAAAAAATAAAGTTAGATACAATAAAGGATAAAATATGACTATAAGAATGAAGGTTCAGAAAAGATTATTATTACTTTTTTATGAAAAGTATTGTTAAGATAAACTAGTTTTAAAATGTTAAAAGAGAAAAAGGTAAAAGTTAAAAAAAATTAGCAGAGGAAAAAAAATAAAATTAAAAGCAATTATTTAACTGCAAGACTAAAGAATCATGAGGAGAAAGCCATGAATTCCATGCTTTGCTTTCTCCTCCTCTGGAATTCTGCTGTTCTCCTTGGTAAGTTAACTTGGTTTTGGCTGGATTCTTGTTGATCTTCTGGGGGAGGGGCCTGTTGTAGTGATTCTCAGGTGTCTTTGCCCGAAGTGGAATTACACTGCCCTTGCCAGGGGCCAGGCTAAGTAATCCACTCGGGTTCGCTTTCTGGAGCTTTTGTTCCCTGAATGCTTTCCATAGAGTTCTGGAGGACAGGAATGAAAATGGTGGCTCCCCAATCTCCAGCCCTAAAGAGCCGAGAGCTCGGGGCCCCACTCCTCAGTGCGCCCTCAGAGAAAAGTACTCAATCATTCCCGTCTCCCCGGCCTCCGGCCATGCTCTGAGCTCACCCAGCCTGTGACCAAGCATCTCTGTCTCTGGGACACAGCTCAGCCTGGAGTCTCTGAACCCCGCAGATCCCTGAGCTCTTCCAGGTGGGGTCTCCCTGGATCTTGTGGGGAGCCACTCACAGAACAGTTGACTGCACCACAGATTATGGTTCAAGGTAACCCCAAGTTGAGAGCCCACTCCTCTGCTGTCTCTGTAGCTGGCTTCCCCATTCTAATACCTGTGAGCTCTGCAACACTCAGACACCCCTGATCCTTCTGTGACCCCACAGGACCTGGGGCCACGCTGACCCTGCGTGGGCTTCACCCCGGTTTGGCCTCTGGAGCGATGTCCCTCAGTGGAGCAGACTTTTAAAAGTCCTGATTTTGTGCTCCATTATTCCACTGCTTGCTTGGAGCTGGCCCCTCCCCCTGCAGTCTATGTTCCCATTGCTTTGGATTCACTTCTCAGTTGGTCCTGCCTTTCAGAAAGTGGTCAATTTTCTGTTTCTGGAATTGTTGCTCTTCTTCTCTTTGCTCTCCTGTTGGATTTGTAGGTGTTCTCAATGGTTTGATAAGCTATCTAGCTGATCTCCTGCCACCTGATGTCATCTCAGCCTGATACTTCTCCACCATCTTGACTCCTCTCCCACTGTACTTGTTTTAAAAGAGTTATTATTCCATAAAAGACTTGGAGAACTCACAACAATAATATTTCAAAGAAAGTCCATCGTGCACTTTGCACCTATTGGCATTTTTATCTATGTCAGAGTCAATAGAAAGTATGATTGGGTGTTATATTCATGGACCTAGAAGGTGTTGGTTCCCATAAATGCACTGATATATAGAAAATCTTTCAAAAGTTTAATCATATGTTTAATATTATCTCTACCTCTAGGTAGATAAAGCAAAATTTGGGAAGGAAGGGTGGTGGTGAGGGTGGAAAGGATTGCATTTGCTGAACTAATGCAGACTGGATTCTTGACTTTTATTGCTTATCTTCTTTTTAGCCTACGTTACCTTCAAAGATTGCAATTTATGACAATGGGACAGATAGGAATATATCCTACCTATGATACTTTTTAAAAAGTACTTTGAACAAACTGAATATAACATACCACACTATAATACTTTTCAATCACAAAAGCAATGATCTTAGATTTCCAAAGGTTGATGACTGAAAAATTATGGTTTAGGCATAAAGTTCCACAGCAATCCGTCAGTTGGGTTTTCTACATTTAACTTTTCTTTAGTTTGATCCTCAGAACACAAAAAATAAGGAACTCCAGTAACAAGGTCCAGATAACACCTGTCATCCTTCTAAATGACTGATTTTAAAAGTTATGGATATACTTTATCACTATATTGCCATGTCTTATAAAACTACCTCTGAAAAACAAAACTAAACAAAACAAAAGGTTGGGGTGGCCAAAGCCATTGTTTGGGGATAAGGTATCTTGTGAAAAGTCCATGATTTTCAGATCAGTGCCAAAACAGAGGCACAATCACACCATCATGCTAATCACTGTGCTATGCCACAATGAAAAGTATTCCTTATAACAAATTCCACATCAAGAAAGGGGGTCATTTTTCAGAAATTGCCTATAGAAGATACACACCAAAAGGAAGAAAGAAAGAAAGAAAGAAAGAAAGAAAGAAAGAAAGAAAGAAAGAAAGAAAAAGAAAGAAAGAAAGAAGAAAGAAAGGTAGAGAAGCCAAGGCTTCAAAATGTTTGATTCCCCCCAAATATAATTGAACCACATCGAAATCCAGAGACCTGAATATGCTACTATAAATTACAATAAAGGCTATGATTCTTCTCTTTTATTTTTTTATTATGTTATGTTAATCATTGTACAGTACTTCATGAGTTTTTGATGTAGCGTTCCAGGATTCATTCTTTCTGTATAACATCCAGTGCTCATCGTAGTACATGCCCTCCTTAATGTCCATCACTGGACTAATCCATCCCCTCACTCCCCTCCCCTCTGAAACCTTCAGATTGTTTCGCAGAGCCCTTAGTCTCTCATTGTTCATCTCCCCTTCTGATTCCCCCCTTTCATTTTTCCTTCCTTCTCCTACTGTCCTCTATGCAATTCCTTATGTTCCACATATAAGTAAAACTAGCATAATCCCTTCCAGTTCCATCCATGTTGATGCAAATGATGGTTATTCATCCTTTCTGATGGATGAGTAGATTCCATTGTATATATGGACCACATCTTCTTTATCCATTTGTCTGATGAAGGACATCTCAGCTCTTTCCACAGTTTGGCTATTGTAGACATTGTTGCTATGAGTGTTGGGGGTGCATGTGCCCCTTCTTTTCACTACATCTGTATCTTTGGGGTAAAGACACAGAAGTGCAATTGCTGAGTTATAAGTAGTTCTATTTTTAACTTTTTGAGAAACCGCCATACTGTTTTCCAAAGTGTCTGTACCAACTTGCATCCCACCAACAGTGGAGAGAGGGTTCCCCTTTCTCCACATCCTCCCCAACATTTGTGTATTTTGCCTTGTTAATTTTTGCCATTCTAACTGGTACCTCATTGTGGTGGTAGTCATTGTGGGTTTGATTTGAATTTCCTTGATGGCTAATGATGTTGAACATTTTTTGATGTGTCTGATAGGCATTTGTATGTCTTCTTTGGAGAAGTGTCTGTTCATGGCTTCTGTCCATTTTTTGGCTTGATTATTTGTTTTTGGGTGTTGAGTTTGAGAAGTTCTTCATAGATCATTGATACCGGCTCTTTATCTGTAGTGTCATTTATAAATATCTTCTCCCATTCTGTGGGTTACCTCTTAGTTTTCTTGACTGTTTCCTTTGCTGTGCAGATTTTCATCTTGATGAAATCCCAAAAGTACCTTTTCACTTTTGTTTCCCTAGCCTTTGGAGACATGTCTTGAAAGAACTTGTTATGGTCAATGTTGAAGAGGTTATCAGCTATGTTCTTCTCTAGGATTTTGATGAATTCCTGTCTTACAGTGAGGTCTTTCATCCATTTCGAGAGAATGAAGGTTCATTCTGTGTACAATGTAAGAAAATGATCTGTTTCATTCTTCTACATATCTGTCCCATTTCCTCAGCACAATTTTTTGAAGTCACTGTCTTTTTTCCATTGGATTTTTTTTCCTGTTTCATCAAAGATTAGTTGACCATAGAGTTGAATGTCCATATCTGGGCTTTCTATTCTGTCATTGATCTATGGTCTGTTCTCATGCCTGTACGATGATGTTTTGATGATCACAGCTTTGTAATATAGCTTGAAATCAAGCAACATGATGCCTCCAGCTTTTTCTTTTTCAACATTTGCTTGGCTATTCAGGGTCTATTCTGGGTCCATACAAACTTTAGGATTGTTTGTTCCAGTTCTTTGAAAAATGCTACTGGTATTTTGATCAGTATGGCTTTGAAAGTATAGATTGCTCTGGGCAGCACAGACATTTTAACAATGTTTATTCTTCCAATCCATGAGCACCAAATGTTTTTCAATCTTTTTGTGTCTTCAATTTCTTTCATGAGTGTTCTGTAGCTCCTCGAGTATAGATCATTTGTCTCTTTGGTTAGGTTTATTCCAAGGTATCTGATTTTTGGTGCTATTGTAAATGGAATTGACTCTCTAATTTCACTTTCTACAGTTTCATTGTTAGTGCATAGTAAAGCAACTGATTTCTGTGCATTGATTTTGTATCCTGCCACATTACTGAACTGCTGTATGAGTTCTAGTAGCTTGAGGGTAGAGTCTTTTGGGTTTTTCCACATGAAGTATCATGTCATCTGAGAAGAGAGAGAGTTTGACTTCTTCTTTGCCAATATGAATAGCTTTTGTGTCTTTTTGTTGTTTTACTGTTGTTGTTAGGACTTCCAGTACAATGTTGAACAATGGTAGCAAGAATGGGCATCCTCATCATGTTCCTGACCTTAAGAGAAAGGCTTTCAGCTTTTCCCCACTGAGAATGGTAGTCAATGTGGGCTTTTTATAGATGGTTTTTATGAATTTGAGGAATGTTCCCTCTATCCTTACATTCTGAAGAGTTTTAATCAGGAAAGGATGTTATATTTTGTCAAATGTTTTTTTTGCATCAGTTGAGAAGATAATGTGTTTCTTCTCTCTTCTTTAGCTCAAGTTATCTTTCATGTTGATTGATTTTTGAATGTTGAAACACCTTTACATCCCAGGAATAAATCCCACCTGGTCATGATGGATAATCCTTTTCATGTATTGTTGGATCCTATTGGCTGGTAACTTTGTGAATATTTTGCCATTCATGTTCATCATATATGGGTCTGTAATTCTCCTTTTTGAGGAGGTCTTTGGTTTCAGAATCAAGGTCATGCTGGCCTCATAGAATGAGTTTGGAAGTTTTCCTTCCATTTCTATTTTTTGAAATAGCTTCAGTAGAATAGGTAAGATTCCTTCTTTGTTCAGTAGAATTTTCCTGGAAATCCATCAGGCCTTGGACTCTTTTTTTTGGGAGGTTTTGGATCACTGCTCTAATTTCATTACTGGTTATTGTCCTACTCAGATTGTCAATTTCTTCACGTTTCAGTCTTGGTAGTTTGTAGATTTCCAGGAAGGCATCCATTTCTTCCAGATTGCTTAATTTATTGGCATATAGTTGTTGACAATAATTTCTAACAATTGTTTCTATTTCCTTGGTGTGTTAGTAGTGATCTCTCCCTTTTTAGTCACAATTTTATTAATTTGGTTCCATTCTCTTTTCTTCTGGATAAGTCTGGCCAGTGGTTTATCTATCTTTTTAAATCTTTCAAAGAACCAGCTTCTATTTTTGTTGATCTGCTCTACCATATTTCTGGTTTCTATTTCATTGATCTCTGCTCTAATCAATTATTTCTCTTCTCCTGCTTGACTTAAGCTCTATTTGCTATTCTTTCTCCATTTCTTTCAGGTGTAAAGTTAGCTTGTGTATTTGGGATTTTTCTTTCTTTCTTCCTTTTTTTTTTTTTTAATGAGGCTTAGGTGGCTATGTCTTTCCTTCTTAGGACTGCCTTTGCAGTATCCACATGTTTTGGGCCAATGTGTTTTCATTCTCATTGATCTCCATGAACTCTAAGCTCTTCTTTAATTTCCTAGTAGACCCAAACATTCTTTTTTTTCTTATTTTCAGCATAACAGTATTCATTATTTTTTCACCACACCCAGTGCTCCATGAAATCCGTGTCCTCTATAAAACCCACCACCTGGTATCCCAACCTCCCACCACCCCCTGCCACTTCAAACACCTCAGATTGTTTTTCAGAGTCCATAGTCTCTCATGGTTCACCCCCCCTCCAATTTCCCCCAACTCCCTTCTCCTCTCTAACTCCCCTTGTCCTCCATGATATTTGTTATGCTCCACAAATAAGTGAAACCATATGATAATTGACTCTCTCTGCTTGACTTAGTTCACTCAACATAATCTCTTCCAGTCCCATCCATGTTGCTACAAAAGTTGGGTTTTCATCCTTTCTGATGGAGACATAATACTCCATAGTGTATATGGACCACATCTTCCTTATCCATTTGTCCGTTGAAGGGCATCTTGGTTCTTTCCACAGTTGGGCGACCGTGGCCATTGCTGCTATAAACATTGGGGTACAGATGGCCCTTCTTTTCACTACATCTGTATCTTTGGGGTAAATACCCAGGAGTGCAATGGCAGGGTCATAGGGAAGTTGTATTTTTAATTTCTTGAGGAATCTCCACACTGTTCTCCAAAGAGGCTGCACCAACTTGCATTCCCACCAACAGTTTAAGAGGGTTCCTCTTCCTCCACATCCCCTCCAACACACGTTGTTTCCTGTCTTGCTAATTTTGGCCATTCTAACTGGTGTAAGGTGATATCTCAATGTAGTTTTAATTTGAATCTCCCTGATGGCTAGTGATGATGAACATTTTTTCATGTGTCTAATAGTCATTTGTGTGTCTTCATTGGAGAAGTGTCTGTTCATATCTTCTGCCCATTTTTTGATATGATTGTCTATTTTGTGTGTGTTGAGTTTGAGGAGTTCTTTACAGATCCTGGATATCAACCTTTTGTCTGTACTGTCATTTGCAAATATCTTCTCCCATTCCATGGGTTGCCTCTTTGTTCTGTTGACTGTTTCCTTTGTTTTGCAGAAGGTTTGATTTTGATGAAGTCCCAAAAGTTTATTTTCACTTTTGTTTCCTTTATCTTTGGAGACATATCTTGAAAGAAGTTGCTGTGGCTGATATCGAAGAGATTACTGCCTATGTTCTCCTCTAGGATTCTGATGGATTCCTGTCTCACATTGAGGTCTTTTATCCATTTTGAGTTTATCTTTGTGTATGGTGTAAGAGAATGGTCGAGTTTCATTCTTTTACATAGAGCTGTCCAGTTTTCCCAGCACCATTTATTGAAGAGACTGGTTTTTTTCCACTGTTTATTTTTTTCTGTTTTGTCAAAGATTAATTGACCATAGAGTTGAGGGTCCATATCTGGGCTCTCTACTCTGTTCCACCGGTCTATGTGTCTGTTTTTATGCCAGTGCCATGCTGTCTTGGTGATCACACCTTTGTAATAAAGCTTGAAATCAGGTAACATGATGCCCCCAGTTTTATTTTTGTTTTTCAACATTTCCTTAGCAATTCGGGGTCTCTTCTGATTGAAGCAGTGTTCAAAAACCTCCCAAAACACAAGAGCCCCGGACCTGACAGATTCCCTGGGGAATTCTACCAAACTTTCAAAGAAGAAATAACACCTATTCTCCTGAAGCTGTTTCAAAAAATTGAAGCAGAAGGAAAACTTCCATGCTCTTTCTAGGAAGCCAGCATTACCCTGATCCCCAAACCAGGCAAAGACCCTACCAAAAAGGAGAATTTCAGACCAATATCACTGATGAATATGGATGCTAAGATTCTCAACAAGATCCTAGCAAACAGGATCCAACAGCACATTAAAAAGATTATCCACCATGACCAGGTGGGATTCATCCCTGGGCTACAAGGATGGTTCAACATTTGCAAATCAATCAGTGTGATAGAACAAATTAATATGAGAAAAGAGAAGAACCACATGGTCCTCTCAATTGATGCAGAAAATGCATTTGACAAAATCCAGCATCTGTTCCTGATTAAACGCTTCAAAGTATAGGGATAGAGGGAAGATTCCTGAACTTCATCAAATCTATCTATGAAAGACCCACAGCAAATATCATCCTCAATGGGAAAAAGCTTGCAGCCTTGCTGTTGAGATCAGGAACACGACAAGGATGCCCACTTTCACCACTCTTGTTCAACATAGTATTAGAAGTCCTAGCAACAGCAATCAGACAACAAAAAGAAATAAAAGGTATCCAAATTGGCAATGGAGAAGTCAAACTCTCTCCCTTCACAGATGACATGATTCTTTATATGGAAAACCCAAAAGACTCCACCCCCAAACTACTAGAACTCATATAGCAATTCAGTACCGTGGCAGGATACAAAGTCAATGTACAGAAATCAGTGGCTTTCTTATACACTAACAATGAAAATACAGAAAAGGAAATTAGAGAATCGATTCCATTTACTATAGCACCAAGAACCATAAGATACCTGGGAATAAACCTAACCAAAGAGGTAAAGGATCTGTACTCGAGGAACTACAGAACATTCATGAAAGAAATTGAAGAAGACACAAAAAGATGGAAGACCATTTCATGCTCTTGGATCAGAATAATAAACATTGTTAAAATGTCTATACTGCCTAGAGCAATCTATACTTTCAATGCCATTCCAATCAAAATTCCACCGGTATTCTTCAAAGAGCTGAAGCAAATAATCCAAAAATTTGTATGACCCAAACACACTTTAGCAAGATGGTCTTTAGTTTCCAAGTGTTTGAATTCCTTCCAAATATTGTCTTGTGATTGAGCTCCAGTCTCAAAGCATTGTGGACTGAGAATATGCAGGAGATAATCTCAATCTTTTGGTATCAATTGAAACCTGATTTGTGACCCAGTACATTGTCTATTCTGAAGAAATTTCCATGTGGGTTCGAGAAGAATGAGTATTTTGTTGTTCTAGATTGGAATGTTCTGTATATATTTATGAAATCCATCTGGTCCAGTGTGTTATTCAAAGCTCTTCTTTCTTTGTTGATCTTCTGCTTTGATGATCTGTCTATTGCTGAGACTGGAATGTTGAGGTCTCCTACGATTAAAGTATTATTACCAATTTCTTTATTTTGGTTAACAGTTGGTTTATGTAGTTGGCTGCTCTCATGTTGGTGGCATAGATATTTACAATTGTTACATCTTCTTGTTGAATAACACTTTAAGAATGATATAGTGTGGGGCACCTGGGTAACTCAGTGGGTTAAAGCCTTTGCCTTTGGCTCAGATCATGTTCTCAGGGTCCTGGGATCGATCCCCACATCATGCTCTCTGCTCACCAGGGAGCCTGCTTCCCCCACTCTCTCTCTGCCTGCCTCTGC
Source organism: Mustela erminea (assembly GCF_009829155.1). Taxonomy (NCBI): domain Eukaryota; kingdom Metazoa; phylum Chordata; class Mammalia; order Carnivora; family Mustelidae; genus Mustela; species Mustela erminea. Next base: position 78,567,895 of record NC_045635.1, on the reverse strand, counting down.
CTACTTGTGATCTCTCTCTCTCTATGTCAAATAAATAAATAAAATCTTTTTTTTTAAAAAAAATGATATAGTGTCCTTCTTTATCTCTTACTACATTCTTTAGCTTAAAATCTAATTTGTCTGATATGACAATTGCCACCCCAGCTTTCTTTTGAGGTTCATTAACATGGTAGATGGTTCTGCATCCCCTCACTTTCAGTCTGGATGTATCTTTAGGTTCAAAATGAGTCTCTTGTAGACAGCATATGGGTTGGTCCTGTGTTTTTATCAAGTCTACAACCCTGTACTGTTTGATGGGAGCATTTAAGCCACTCATGTCTAGAGTGATTACTGAAAGATATGATTTCATTGCCATTATGTTTCCTGTAAAGTCCTTGTTTCTATAGATTGTCTCTGTAAATTTCTGGTCTATATTACTCTTGGGGGTCTTTTTTCTTTTACAGAACCCCCTTAATATTTCTTGCAGGGCTGGCTTGGTAGTCACATATTCTTTGTTTCTCCTGGTCTTGGAAGTTCCTTGTCTCTCCACCCATTCTGAATTACAGCCTTGCTAGATAAGTATCCTTGGCTGCATGGTTTTCTCATTTAATACCCTGAATACATCTTGCCAGTCCTTTCTGGCTTGCCAGGTCTCTGTGGACAGGTCTGACTTATTCTGATGTTCCTCCCTCTGTAGGTAAGAAATCTCTTTCCCCCTCACCCTTTCAAGATTGTTTCCTTGGATCTAAGATTTTAGAATTCTATTGTTATGTGTGAGGGTGTTGGTCTGTTCTCATAGATCTTGGGAGGGGTCCTCTATGCCTCTAGGACACCAATGCTTGTTTCCTTTCCAGATTAGGGAAGTTCTCAGTTATGATTTGCTCAACGGTATCTTCTAGACCTCTCTCTCTCTAGTCCCTCATGGATCCCAGAAATTCTGACATTGGAATGTTTCATGGTGTCTTTAATATCTCCTCAGTCTGATCTCTTGGCCTTTAACCTGTTTTTCCCAGGCCTCCTCGGTTTCCTTCCTTTCTATCATTTTATCTTCCAACTCACTAATTCTTTCTTCTGCCTCATTTACCCCGGAAATCAGAATCCAGTTTAGAACGCATTTCATTCACAGCCTTTTTAAGTTCAGCCTGATTAGATCTCATTTCTGCCTTTTAAAATTCTATATTTCTGCTAATATTTTTCTCAGGCCTATAAATCAACTTCATAATTGTTACTCTGAAGTCTATTTCTGACATCTTGCCTATATATTCATATTCATTAGGTCTGTGGCAGAGGCCACAGTCTCTGACTCTTTTCTTTGTTGGGGGATCCTCCTCTTAAGACTATGATTCTTCTGATTTGCCTTAACATCTGCTCTCTGTCATGAAAAACTGTAGTGAATATACACTGAATGTAGTTTGCAGAATAAAGAAGTTTGTGCCTGAGAGGGAATTGTGAATAATCAACAGGACATTTCTGGCTGAGTGCTGTTAGAACAAAAGTAGGTAGCACCTATCACAGAGCCTGGTAGATACTAATTGCTCAAGCAAGAAATAGAGGATGGTGTGGTGGAGGTTATAGTGATGGTGATGAATGATAATGATGAAGATGATATTAGTTTTATATAATCCAACAGAAAGACTTGGTCATATCATAATGTAATCAATAAACATGTTTTTACCAATCTATTTTTTAATGCAGAATGCTCTGTTTTATGTATGAAATACTGGACTTTAAAAACTAAGTTTCAGAAAGAATGTTCTGACCACTCTTTTGACTAAATAGTTTAATGCAATATGCTAAGTAAATCACGGTTTTGTGTGTGTGTGTGTGTGTGTAAATGAAGGTACTTATAGTTTTAGTCAAAGCAGTTAAAAAGATGGAAGTATTACCTCATTCTTAAAAAAAATATATGCAGTCTAGTTCACCTGCCCTTAAATCTAGCTGGGCTTGTGACTTGCTTGCAACCAGTAATGAGGTAGTAATAATGCAGCAGGATTTCTGAGGCTAGGTCTTAAACAGTGGTGCAGTTTCTACTTGTTTGATGGAATAATCACTCTTAAAGCTTTCAGACTCCCTATAAGCAGCTCAATAACCCCAATAAGGCTGCACTGTAAGGAAGTCCAAACTAGCCATAGAGAAATACTGGAAGTTGCACAGAGAGAGAAGCTAGCCAACTCCTTCTGTTCTAGTCCACCATTGCCCAGCTCCAACTACTGTTTGACTGCAACTATGTGAGAGACTCCAATCTGGAACCTCCCAGATGAACTTTCCTGAATTTCTGACCACAGAAACAATGAGAGGTGATCACAAGATTGTTGTTTTCAGCATCTACATTTTGGAGTGACTTATTATATCTCAATAGTAATTAAAACAAGAAGAGAATTTGGTCCCATACATTTATTGGCTTTCATCATTTCCTGTTTTCTTGGTGCCAATCTGCAGTCATGCAAGGGTTATTGACAAAGAAAGAAACAGACAAAAACATTTGAGGACAAAAACCTCAAAGCAAAACAGGTGAGAAAATGCATTATTCTTAGTTGTATTTTTTTCCTCAAAAATAAATCTATTCTTAAAAATAATCTATCTGGACTTTTTTTTGGAGTAACATCATTTTATTTAGTGCTTTCCATATCCATTGCTTCTATATGTGAAATGTGGTGGTAATGAACTATTTTGTGGTGAAATTTTTTGGTTACTCAGTGATTGTAAGTTTGTAGTGATATATAATTACAAAGAATATGCTTACAGACAACTGAAGGGAAGAGGAAGAAGAGAAAAATCAATTTAGATGTAATAATGGCTTATCCTCCTAATTTACTGACTTAATAGCTACTGTAAGTTCTGATACTCATATGCCCCTTATAAAATTATTAGCTAAGATAACAAATTGCCCATGCAGTTCATGGTCATATCTCTTTGTGGGATACCATGTAATATGCTCTTTACAACCAGAAGAAGGTGAGGGTCTACAGAGCCAACTGCAATGAGACTTGTAGATGAAATGTTGGCTTTGCTGTAGGTGATGTTGAGCAATGCTTAAAAGAATTCCCATGCAATCTTCCAAATTTAGGAAGAAAAACTTTGTTTTTTTTCACACTTTAGAGATTAAAATGCAGTTACCTACCCCAACCTTAGCACTCAGAAGAAGTTATTTCATACACTTGTTTCCAACACAGCAACCTAATTTTGGTCTTTTGGCTCTGCATATCTAAATAGTACATGCAAATTTTACTCAATATGTTAATTGTGTTTCTCAACCACTCGTGAAAAAAAAACTTTGGCCATCTAGGAAAATATATTAATTTCCTGTAGTGTCCTAGATCATGGAATTTGTAATTTGCCAAATGGCACCCCTGTGGTCTATAAGTTGATGCAACTTTTCCAAGTGTCTAACTTTTCCCTGGAGAAGAGTGGAAAACTTTAAAGAATTTGACTCATAATGAAAAATATGTGAAGTTTACTCAGTGAATGTGGAAAAGCAAAATTTGGCTTTTTTGGAGGCAGTTTTTTGGAGGCAGAGACTTTGTTTCTGATGACACCTTTTCACAACTCTGATAGACTATTGAATCTGGGAAGAAAACACCTTGCAAGTGAAAATATGTATGACAAATAATGAATACCAAGTCCTATACTTCATGGAAATTTAAAATGCAATGGCTCCAGTTAAAATTTATTTTTTCTGAAGAATAAGGATTTGTTCCTTTCAAAATAGTACATAATGGAAAAAATGCCCTTACTTAAAAATTTTATATTTAAGTGATAAATATACTAAACCACAAAGTTTGATGTTGGTGGCCATTTCATTGTAATTGTCATTATTTTACTTATTTAGCACAGTTTTAAGAACAAGCTGGCTAGAAAACACATGCCTTGGCTAAGAGAACGTACAGTTACCATAGTCTTAAACTAGCATGATTTTTTCAGCTTCATTTATTTATTTGGAATATCTTTTGAAATAGTAACTTAAACTTGAATGACAGAAATAGGGACAAACACTGTGTTTGACCTTCCTACTATCCTGTCACTTGCCAGAGAACCAGGTAATTGTATTTATTAAGGTGAAATTCACATTATGTAAAATTGGCCATTTTAAAGTATAAAACTAATTTGCATTTAGCACTTTCATAATGTTGTACAACTATCACTACTATTTAGTTCCAAAATATTTTCATCACCCTAAAAGGAGTCTCCATACCTATTAAGCAGTAATTCCCTATTCCCCCTTACCTCTAGCCCATAGCAACCATAAATCTGCTTTCAGATTCCATGAATTTATCTATTCTGGATATTTCATATAAATGGAATAATATAACATGAGACCTTTTGTGTCTAGCTGCTTTTACTTAGCATTATGTTTTCAAGGTTCATCCAAATTGTAGCTTATATTAGTGCATCATTTGTTTTCATGGTTGTATAATACACCATTGTATGGTATAAATTTTTTTTTAAGATTTTGTTTATTTATTGGTCAGAAATAGAGAGAGCATGAGCGCACAAGCAAGAATAGTGGCTAGCAGAGGGAGAAGCAGGATCCCCACTGAGCAAGGAGCCCAATGTGTGACTCGGTTCCAGGACCCCAGGATCATTACCTGAGCTGAAGGCAGACATTTACCCAACTGAGCCACCCAGGCATCCATGTATGGTATAACTTTATTTACCCATTCATCTGTTAGAGGACACTTGGGTTGTTTCCACCTTTTGAAAACTGACAACAGTACTGCTCTGAACACTGATGTAAAAGTATTTGTTTGAATACCTGTTTTCAGTTCTTTGGGTTATATACCTAGAGAAGAATTACTGAGTCATATTGTATGTAATGTTTGCATCAACTGCCAAACTGTTTTCCACAGCAGCTTAACGATTTTATATTCCTACCAGCAATATATGAGTGTTCCAATTTCTCTACATCCTCATCAACAGTTTTTTTTTTTAATTCTAACCATCCTAATGACTGTAAACTGGTATCTCCTTCTGGTTTTGGTTCATATTTTCCTGGTGGCTAATAGTGTTAAGTATGGTTATTATTGAGCCTTGCATATTTTCTTTGGAGAAATGTTTTTTATCTATTTTTAATGAGTTGTCTGTCTTTTTGTTGTTGAATTGTAAGAGTTCTTTATACAATCTGGATGCTATATCTTCATCAGATATATAAGCTCCAGGTAACTTTAAAATGTATTTGGCTAGTTGTCATAGTACACATTTCCACAGACAGTAACAATCTTTCATGGAAATTCCTGGACCTTTCTCAAAAGAAGAATGAGATCTAGACCAATGGCTTAGCTTTATGTATAGAAAGACCTAAGTGAAAAAAAAAATGTAGCAATTATGTCTCAGAATCTAATAAGCATCTACAATGGAAGGTAGATTGCATTTTATATTTGCCATTCCAGTTCAAAAGCAAATGTCTAACTTACCTTTTGCCTTGGATACAATGGAATATTGTTGGGGCATGAATTGAATCCTTCTTACCTTAGAAGATTAATGCAGTGTAACAAGCTAGACGAAAGGCGTTTTCTCATTCATTAGAGAAATGATTGAAGGTACTAGAAATATATGCCCCAGAGAGCAGAAAACTCAGGGGATATGATAGCTGTCTACAAATATTTTAAGGGTTGTCATGTGGAGGGGCAATTAGAATTGTGTTATACATCCCCAAAATGTATAACAAGACCAATGGTTAGAAAACCTTCAGGGAGACAGGTTTTCAAATTTATAAAAGGATTAAATATTCTCATAGTCACAATGATCCAATACTGGAATGCACTTCTGTGACAGGAAGTGGGTTTCACATCCCTAGATACAGGAATACATGGCTCTGGAGTCAGACTGGTTAGAATCCCAGCTCTGCCATACATACTAGCTGTGCAATTTGGGGCATGACTTAATCTCTCAAACCTCAGTTTTCTCATTCATAAAGTGAGGCTAATAGTGGCCACTACATAAGAATGTTATGGTGACAAATGTTCAGTCTAGGCTCTGTACCCATTGACCACATAGGTGAGTAAAATCAACAGTATTGCTTTTGTGGTGTTTTTTCACTCTTGCTTCCTTCCTTCCTTCCTTCCTTTCCCTCATGCTCCCTATCCTTTCTCACCCTCTTCTTTCCTCCTTTTAGATGTGCTCGTAATTAAACTTGTCTGTGTTAAATACGCACATAGTGTAACTTTTTTCTGTTTTGATAGTTATGAAATGTTCAAGCAGTAGGCAAATAACTTCTTGTGAGAGATGTTATCTAAGGAACTCAATTTTGGGTAGTAAATGGGACTAAGTAACCCCATTCTTACTTTTAACCTAGGTTGTATCAATAAGAGGGAAATTTAAAAACCAGAGCATCTTAACTTTTAAGTTTGTTTGCCTCAGCAAGGCAGAAGAACAAATTGTTCCCCTTTACCCTTCCTTTCCTTCCTTTCCTGAACTATTTGGTCCTAAAATCATTAGAAGTACTCAATAAAGGTAAGCTTCCATACTGGGATGCTTGAGGGATGGGGACAGTTGAGGGGCCTAGAGAAGGGTGTTGGAAGTAAAACAGGATGATAAAAGCATTCACACACATGGGTGACCAAGTATGGGGTGCCAGAGCAAAAACAGAGTAAAGAGGGTGCCCTATGGAAGGACAGCCTTGCAAGAGGTAGTCTAAAGAATAGTGTCAGAGACTAAGCCTGCATGGAGGATGGCCTGATAAGGTCTGTGGGAGAATAAGCAGAATTAGAAGGAATCTACTCTGAGAATGGTCACAGCAGCCTAGCATGGAATTCAGAGCCCAAGTGGGACAAGCATATTTTCTCAGAGTTGGGGGGAGGTAGCACCAAAAAAGAGAAATTAGTACATGCAGGAGGATTTATCAAATAAATACATTAAGAATAATAGGCATAAGGTTTTTCGTTGTATAAGAAAAGTTAAAATATGAAAAAAGAAAAATCTATGGGCGCCTGGCTGGCTCAGTGGGTTAAAAAAAAGAAAAATCTAGAATGAACCTTGTGGTGTTAAGTTAATATTAGAGTTATTAGTATCAATTTATGGTTACCAATATACATAAATACATAAAATTAAATATAGATGTTAATTTGTGTATATGTGTTGTGTATATGCACATACAACATACACATACATGTTTCCTAGTTCATGGAGATGGCCTGGGAACAGTGATACCCTAATAACAATGAGTACATCGAGCACTCAGATGTTGGTTTCTCAATACCTTTCTTCACTAAAAGGAATGATGACTCTTTTTGAACAAATGGATAATTTGAGGGCTAGGACGGGGAAGATACAAAGTGAACACAGAATATATTGTGTTAGAAAACAAGGAGGTGCTCAAAGAATGGTGAGGACATGTCAAAAGGATACAGGAGCCAGTTTGAATCTCCCACTGGCCAAATCTGGAACAACATGAGCATCAAAATATTAAATTTATAGATGACATGATCCTCTATATAGAAAATGTCAATTAACCCACCAAAAAACCTACTAAATCTAATAAAAGAATTCAACAATGTTGCAATGTATAAGACCAACACACCGAAAACTGTCATTTTTCTATACAATAGCAATAACAAACTGAAAAGGAATTTAAGAAAACAATGCTGTTTACAATAACACCCAAAAGAATAAACTACCTAGGAATAAATTTAACCAAGGAGGAGGAAGAATTTAACACTAAAAATTTCACAGCATTGTTGAAAGACATTAAAGAAGAAATAAATAAATGGAAAGACATCTCATGTTAATGGATTGGGAAAACTTAATATTGTTAAGAAGGCAATACTCCTCAAAGCAATATAAAGACTGATTGTATACCCTATCAAATTTCCAAAGGTTCTTTTTTTTTATAAATGTAAAAGTTTATCATAAAATTTATATGGAATAGCAAGGGCCTTGAATAGCCAAAAAACAAATGTAAAAGGAGAATAAAGCAGGAAGACTCATGCATCCTAATTTTAAAACTTACAATAAGCTTATAGTAATCAAAATACTGTGGAGTTGTACACAAAGATAAACTCAAAATGGATAAAAGACCTCAGCGTGAGACAGGAATCCATCAGAATCCTAGAGGAGAACATAGGCAGTAATCTCTTCGATATCAGCCACAGCAACTTCTTTCAATATATGTCTCCAAAGGCGAAGATGAACTTTTGGGACTTCATCAAAATCAAAAGCTTCTGCACAGCAAAGGAAACAGTCAACAGAACAAAGAGGCAACCCATGGAATGGGAGAAGATATTTGCAAATGACAGTACAGAAAAAAGGTTGATATCCAGGATCTATCATGAACTCCTCAAACTCAACACACACGAAACAGGGAAACATCAAAAAATGGGCAGAAGATATGAACAGACACTTCTCCAATGAAGACATACAAATGGCTATCAGACACATGAAAAAATGTTCATCATCACTAGCCATCAGGGAGATGCAAATTAAAACCACATTGAGATATCACCTTACACCAGTTAGAATGGCCAAAATTAGCAAGACAGGAAACAACATGTGTTGGAGAGGATGTGGAGAAAGGGGAACCCTCTTAAACTGTTGGTGGGAATGCAAGTTGGTGCAGCCTCTTTGGAGAACAGTGTGGAGATTCCTCAAGAAATTAAAAATAGAGCTTCCCTATGACCCTGCCATTTCACTCCTGGGTATTTACCCTAAAGATACAGATGTCGTGAAAAGAAGGGCCATCTGTACCCCAATGTTTATAGCAGCAATGGCCACGGTCGCCAAACTGTGGAAAGAACCAAGATGCCCTTCAATGGACGAATGGATAAGGAAGATGTGGTCCATATACACTATGCAGTGCTATGCCTCCATCAGAAAGGGTGAATACCCAACTTTTGTAGCAACATGGATGGGACTGGAAGAGATTATGCTGAGTGAACTAAGTCAAGCAGAGAGAGTCAATTATCATATGGTTTCACTTATTTGTGGAGCATAACGAATAGCATGGAGGACAAGGGGAGATGGAGAGGAGAAGGGAGTTGAGGGAAATTGGAAGGGGAGGTGAATCATGAGAGACTATGGACTCTTAAAAACAATCTGAGGGTTTTGAAGGGGTGGGGGTTGGGAGGTTGGGGGAACCAGGTCTTGGGTATTAGAGAGGGCATGTATTGCATGGAGCACTGGGTGTGGTGCAAAAACAATAAATATTGTTACACTGAAAAGAAATAAAAAATTTAAAAAAATACTGTGGTGTTGGCATTATGATTATAGAGTGATAGAATAGAATTGAGAGTCTGTGCCTCTATGGCCAACTTACTTTCAACAAAAGTGCCATAACCGTTCAATGAGGAAAGAATAATCTTTTCAATAACTGATGCTGGGACAATTAGATATCCACATGAAAAGTATGAAGTTGGACAGCAACCTCACACCACATACACAATTTAACCTAAAATCAATGAACAACTTAAAGGAACTAAAACTGTAAAACTCTTAGAAGAAAACATAAAGGCAGATCTTCTTCACTTTTTATTTGATAATGAGTTCTTAGATATAAAACCAAAAGCATGGGGCTCCTGGGTGGCTCAGTGGGTTAAGCCTCTGCCTTCAGCTCAGGTCATGACCCCAGGGTCATGGGATTGAGCCCCACATCGGGCTCTCTGCTCGGCAGGGAGCCTGCTTCCTCCTCTCTCTCTTTCTCTGCCTACTTGTGATCTCTCTCTGTCAAATAAATAAATAAAATCTTAATTTAAAAAAAACCAAAATTATGAACAGTGAAGAAAAAAAGAGATAAATTGGACTTTGTCAAAACTAAAAACATTTTTGTATTCAAGATCATTATCAAGAAAGTGAATTTGATAGATGGTCTATGGAAAGAGGGAAAGTATTTGCAAATGATATACATGGTAAGAATCTATTATCCAGAATAAGTAAAGAACTCTTAGAGTTCTGTTATAGAATATATAAAGAACTCAACCTTAAAAAAAAAAAAAGGCAAACAGTCCAATAAAAAAAAAAAACTGGCAGAGGGCTTTCATAGACACTTCTGTAAAAAAAAATATTCAAATAGTCAACAAGCACATAAAAAGATATTTAATGTCCTTCAAAAAAGGGGGGGTCCTGGGTGGCTCAGTCATTAAGCATCTGCCGTTGCCTCAGGTCATGATCACAGGGTCCTAGGATCAAGCCCCACATCGGGCTCCTTGCTCAGTGGGAAGCCTGCTACTCCCTCTCCCACTCCTCCTGCTTGTGTTCCCTCTCTTGCTATGTCTCTCTGTTAAATAAATAAATAAAATCTTAAAAAAAAAAAAGATGTTCGATATCAGTAGTCATTAGGGAAATGCAAATCAAAACCTCAGTGGGGTATCAGTTTATACCCACTAAAATGACTAGAATCAAAACAACAAAAAGTAACTTGTGTTGATGAGGATGTGGAGAAACTGGAACCCTCATACATTGCTGGCAAGAATGTAAAATGGTTTAGTCACTGTGAAACAGTTCAGGTTTTTAATCTGGGGATCATGGAAATATTCTGGAACCAGACAGAGGTGGTAGTTGCACAACATTGTGAATGTATTAAATGGCACTGAATTTTTCACCTTAAAATACAGTCAAATTTATGTTATGTGAATTTCAGCTCAACAAAAAAAATCAATAAAAATAGTTATTGATAGTAATGGATATTATCCATTGAATGAAATAGCAAGTCCTGAGCTCATGGTGATATAAATTTCAAAAAATAAATTAAAAGTTTGGTGAGAAAGGCATTTCTACATGGCTTCAATATGCCTTCTCATGAAATGTTACTATGGTCATTGAAGATGCTTACAGTAAAGGAAACTGGATGATGGATACATGAGACTTATTGTATGTATTTCTTACCTAAAATAAAAAATTATACATTTCCTAAAGGAGAAAGTTTAAATTTAGAGCAGAAATGCCCAGAAGACATTAACTTAATTAGATTATCAAGGTGAACACCATCAATAATGAAACAAATAGAAATCACATGGCATACGATAGGATGCAGTAAGAAGAACGCAGCATCACTTCTGTGATGCCAAATGTACTTAACCTGAACTCAATTAAGATAAAACATCAGATGACTCAAATTAAGGGAGAAACTATAAAGTAACTGGTCTGTACTCTTTGAAAGTATCAAGATCAAGAAAGTCAAATTAAAGCTAAGGAAATGTCCCAGGCTCAAGGAGGGTAACATGTCATGACAACTAAATGCAATACCTTATTCTAAATGAGATTCTCTTGCTCCAGAAGTCATTATGGGACAGCTGGCAAAATTTGAATGGTCTCTTGGGTTGCAATGGTAGCAATGAATATCCTCACTTGGGTGGTTGTATTGTGGTAGAAGGATGTCTTCATCTGCAGGAAATGTCTGCTAAACTGGTATTATGAGGTGATGTAACATCAATCAATTCTTAAATTGTTCAGAGAAAAACATTATTTGTACTATAATTGTTTTTAATAACCTCAAACTTACAGAAAAGTCCCAAGGAAGAAGAAACCTAAAGTCAATTTAATAAAGGCACTGTTCGTGAAATGCCATCCTATACCATCTAACTTATGAGCATCAGATTGCAGTAACTGTTTTGGCTACGACTTGATAAGACCAGTTCTTTCATGTATACTAATGGTCTTTCTTTTTGTAGGATAAGTTACCCATGACATAGCTCATTACTAAAAGTGTGGGAGTAAAGGGAGAAGTCTGGAAATCATCATGCTACCTAAGGAAGGAGCTATGTGGAAGAGGGTAGCACAACCTCTCAACCTTGATTAGGAGGTGGTACTTCCCACAGCTACTCTAATTGCCTTCTCCTCCTTCTAGTAGCTAGATAATTGCTCCCACACTTTGAAGACAGCTCTGTATAATAGCATTTAAATAATGTGTTGACTCAACTGGTACCTTGCTATTTTACTGGCAATCTATTCATTTTCAGGGCCCCAAGTCTGTTCAGAGTAGACTAATTCTTTTTTTAGTTGAGAAAGTAGGAGCTTAGCTTTGTAATTACACTGTTAGAATCTTATTAGGGCTTGGGGTAAGAAAAGGGAATTTAACTCTGAGAGGTAAGAGGGCCTCATTTCTTAACATAACGACCAGGGAGCATAAAACAGTCCAGGAACCACAACATAAAAGTAATGTCTATCAAGTGTGCAGTTAAGCGTTACCTAAAAATAGTACATTGCTGGTAACAGCATCCACCCAGACACACTGGGTCAGGTTACTCCCTTATCTTTTATATTACAGTATGACAAAACCACTTTCAGAGAGAAATTGAGGTGTCTTCACAGCACTTGTGAAGTTATTACAGGCTTAGCAACAGCCATATGGGCTGCATCTACAAACACTGACTCTTTAAAATAAAATTACTTTTGGGGCACCTGGGTGGCTCAGTTGGTTAAGCAGCTGCCTTCGGCTCACGTCATGATCCCAGCGCCCTGGGATCGAGTCCCACATTGGGCTCCTTGCTGGGCAGGGAGCCTGCTTCTCCCTCTGCCTCTGCCTGCCATTCTGTCTGCTTGTGCTCGCTCTCTCTCCCTCTCTCTCTCTCTCTGACAAATAAATAAATAAATAATATTTTAAAAAATGAATAAATAAATAAATAAATAAAATGAAACTACTTTTTAAACTCTCTGCCTTGGGGGCACCTGGGCGGCTCAGTAGGTTAAAGCCTCTGCCTTTGGCTTAGGTCATGATTCCAGGGTCCTGGGATGGGGTCCCACATTGGATTCCTAGCTCCATGGGGAGTCTGTTTCTCCCTCTGACCTTCTCCCCCCTCATGCTCTCTCTCTCTCTCAAAGAAATAAAATCTTAAAAACAAAACAAAACAAAACAAAAACCTCTCTGTCTTTCTACTGGACAAAGAAACCAGGAAGTTGGTGGTGATAGACATTGGTTTCAGTTCCAATCCTTTTTTGAACCTTTATTTCTCATACTATATTATGAGATTTTGTAAAGAGGTGTCCTCTGAAGAGAGAGAGCATGGCACCTACTAAAATTTTTTCTAGTTAAGATGCTGGTCAAGGGTTGGCAAGGTTACGGGAAGAGAAGCATATAGATTGTTTCTATGAGAGTGGCTCTTTAAGCTTGGATAATTATACCACATTAGCACACTCACTCACTCTCATTTAAGCCCCTCAAATAACTATGACTTGGTCCTTAGAGCACCATCCTTGCACTACAGTAAAGCACTTACATTACCTGTTTAACAGAATGTTTTGCATCTTAACAACTACATCATTACAAATCATTGATTGCTTTTAAAAAAGGAAGAAAGAAAAGAAACACGAAATCAGTAAAAGCAATATGATATCATTTGTCCAGCCAACCAGAAATCAGGTGGATGTGAATATGGACAAGTGTCATATTTCCAGGGGTCTTCAAGCTGCAGACCAAAAGCCTTTGGGCCAAAGCCTGCCAGCTGCTAGTTTTTGTATTTTAAATTGTATTGGAACATTGCCACACCTGTTCTTTTTCTTACTGTCTGGAGCTCTTTTTTCACTATAGTCCCAGAGCTAATTAGTTGCCCACATGGACTGTCTGGCCCTCAAAGACTAAAATATTTACCATCTGGCCCTTTGCAGAAAAAATGTACTGACCCCTGTCCTAGAAGCTCTGGCATGTAGCATAGTTCCTCTCAATGTCATTCTGGGTCTCTGGCTCCCTGCCTAACCTAGAGATGTCAGTCATATCCTCCTTGCTCACATAACTTCTTTAGGGAGTCTGACCTGGCCACTGGCTTGAAGGGATAGCTCACATGGCTCTACCTTCAGATCACAGCTAATAGGGCCCAAGTTGGAGATTTGGCATACCTGTCAATGAAGATTGACAAGAGAAACTACTTTACCTGGCATCTATGAAGTTGAAGCCAGAATTATTATTATGGCAAAACAAATTAAAGTGCAAGTTTATGTGATGAGAAGCTATAAACTTTGCAGTGAAGCTTGAATAGAAAGGAAATTGGTGTCAGACAACGCAGCTCACATGAGAAAGCTTAAGGCCACAAAGAGATGTAGAAACAGACTATTTGCTTCAACACTTCCTAGTATCCACCTAGCTAGTATTCTGGCTGATTTCCTTTCATTTGGGGCCTGCAAGATTCTCTGTATTCCTTAACGAAATTCCTTTTACCTAACCTAGCTTGGGTGGATTTATGTTTTTTGTTTGTTTGTTTTTTGTTTTTTATAAATAATTGACCCTAGACAAAAATAGAGGTAGGCATTTCTTATAGGTAGTTATACTATTTACTGGGTGGCTATTGTCTTCCAAATATTGATCTATATGCTCAAAATATCTCTGTGAAAGAAAGAAACAAACAAAAACCCCTGTCCTCATAGAGTTCCTATTTTAATGGAGTATGTATTTGGCTAAATTGTCTTGCTTTTCTTATCATTTCCATTTGGAAAAAGAAGATAAAAATAGTATATATCTCACTCAGGTTGTCAAATGACAAAACAAGAACAATTAATAATGAGTTTCATATACTTTATTCGAGAGAAAACTTCCATGGATTTGGGGTGGGTACAATGCCTCACAAACAGTAAAGCATTCTTCCCAAGAGATTTTAGGCAAGAATAAGTTCGGTAGAACTTTAGAAGAGGTATCTGAGAAATAGGGCAAGATTGACTAAAAAGTCTTATTTTCTAAGGTAAAGTAAGGTAACTGAAGTGGAGCTGGGTATTGTGATTGGTGTTAGTTTTCCTTGAGAGTGAGGAGCTTCCTCTAAGTGCAAGCTGATTTGGGTTTAATTTGTGACATGGGCCGGGCTACTGGGGTGGCTAACATTTTGTAGGTCCTGATATACAAACAAGCGTTATCAGTGTTCATGTGATGATTAAATGTGATGTGTATATGTGTATGAAAGCACATTAGAGTCTCTGGCACTAAGTATATATGTACCTAGTGGTGGTGGTTATTGAAAAGAGAAGTTAAAAAGAAAGGTCAGAAAGTTTGTGAAGGAGGGCAAATATAAACAGATATTGGTCCAAGGACTGCAGAAGCAGAGAATTATTCGTATCTTTGTCTTTTACAAATCAGAGAGTAATTATCATTCAGTTTTCTGGCAACCATCTGCCTTCCCATCCTTGTAACACATTTGTAAAGGTTTTGCTTTTTCTTACCCTCCCCAGCAGTAAGACAGGGGAGCTAAAGAGGGAGCTAAATCCAATAACCTGACTCACTCTATATTACTGTATGTGGTTGAATTACAGGCCTCAAATACCCCTTGATGTTTTCTGCCTGCCCAACAGAAGAAGACTTATTATAGAAAAACTTATATGTGTTTAAGCCACTGTTAATTTGGACTTTCTGTCACTCAGAGGAGTATCTAATCCTAACTGATATAGCATTTAATCAGGTTCTTCTTTATAGAGGGAATTTATTATACAGGAAAAGGATAGAGAATGCCCCTTGGAAAAGTATTATTTGTTGATGATTTTGTTGTCAGCAGCTCAAAGTGGCTCTGAACTATCTCCTGGGATTTGTAAATCAATGGGACCTTAGCCTCTGTGTGTTAATAGTTGCACACTGACAACATATTGCCTTTGTGTTTATCTCCTGTTGGTGTATAACAACAGATACCACTATTAATCCTTCTTTACCCTGTATACTAACTGCCTGAATGCTAATTTAAAACAAATCTTCTCATTCTCTCTTGATTGCAGTCAAGACAGGATGAGAAAGAGTAGATTCCTGACAACACAATCTATGACTATGCCAAAGACCCCATGATTGCCTATTTCAGTAGCACAATTGCCTATTACAGTAGCCTGTAAGAGAACAGCAGATAAACTCTGCATGCAAATTTCTAAACTCCCCTCATCATGTCACCATTCTGGAAATGTTGAAAACCAAATTTAGACCATATATCATGAGTTAATGGGGTTGACAGTTGACTGTGCTTAAATGGTATTAAGGTAATGCATTTAAACATCAAAATTTATAATCCAAAATTGATCACTTTGGCCAATTTACACAAGAAGGATCAATATAATCAGCTTCCCCTCTTTAAATGTTAACAATGCTTTAGCTCAACACACCTGACTGTAGGATGCAGATTAAAATTAGGTACAGAATTAAGTTTCTTCTACACAGTGGAAGAGTCAATTTGAAAATCCTGATAATCAGCCAGAGCTGTCCACAAGGCTTGGCTTTACAACATTTAAGAAGAAAGGAAGCTTGCTTCCCTCAAAACTAATGATTTTTTCATCAGCTAGAGCAAAGGCAGGGACAATAAATAGGGATTGGGATTTTTCAGTAATGACCAACATTTAGTCTAGGAAAGGAACAACTTTGAGCAGTGCATGGAATATCCCTCCTCCTATATCCTGAGAAGAACCTGTAAATGACAGCATAAAAGTTCATACACCTCTGTCCACTTATATAACCAAAAGCAAGCCAGGCACTCTTTTATACACACACACACACACACACACACACACACAGTAGTTCAGATTCCAGTTTGTCCACTTTTATCTTAAGCATACTGTAAGTCAGTCTCCTCACTTGTGAAATGGAGAATATATTCCCTACCTGAAAGAGTGAGGGCTTAGTTCAGTGCCTGGAAAATATCATTATAGCTATCACTACTATTGGTGATAATATTTGCTGAATTTATGTAACAAGGTAACAAAACTAAATAACTTTAATAGCGTTGGAAAGTCATATTGGTTGTTAGTTGCAACAAACCTTGCCAATGAGGTTCTTGTTATTGGTCTTTAGCCATTACACAGTGATTAATCCTCAGTTAATGTTTTAATGCATTGATACTACTTGAAAAACCATTATGAACTGTGTGTGAGTGTAACTGAAAATGTCACTGTGGGATCAATAGTACCTTCCAAACTACACACATCTAGTCTCTCTTCCGATTAGTGAATGTGGCCACTATCCAAATTGCCTGTCATCTAGACTCCCCACATACCATGACATATTGTCTACATGCAAGAAATTTCCAGGCTTATAGTACCTTAATGATTTTGAAGACATACTCACGACTACAATTGCCCAACAGAAACCATCAGCTGAATAGAAAAAAAATAGCAAAATGAGAATCTATCGAGAGTTAGTCAGCAAAACACATTCTTTGTTGTCTCTTACTAAATGTGAAATGTTTCAAAAGCCAGCATTTTTTCCTCCTCAGCATTTTAATCTAAGAACATTGTATAAATTATTTGCCAATCTCTAATCCTTCAGAAGTATTTATTATTTCATTACCTACAGACCAGACCCAGGTGCATAAGAAAAATTAAAAGAATAGGATTAGTCTTTCCTCAGACTCTAACCATACAAATTAAGAAGTAGAACCTGACAGATAAGAAAGAGTGGAAGTGGAAGCTTCACTGACTGGTGTGTATATATGAGTTTTTAGACATATTACAAATGATTTAATGAATATAATAAAGCACTGATAGTTGGGTATAATTTAACTTTTAAAATGATCAAAGTGAAATCAAAGTGATTCTTCTAATTATGTGACTTCCATTTACTTACATTCCATTAAAGCTTTCTTGAGTGGCAGCTAAAGGGGCAAGGTTGCACAGAAAAAAACAAGGTACTGCACATAACTTTAGGCATATTCAAAGGTAGGTAATGAGACATAAATATTCTCTATCTTGTATGTTGCAATTGGGAAAAGAAAGATGGTTAATCCCTGGCTCAGGGTGCAGTCCAAGGCACCTGCTTCCATCAGACGTTATCTTAGTAAGGGCTCCTGATTTCCTTGTGTTTTCTCACCCTCCCTCCCATTGCCACCCCCAACTCCCTCAGTCTGAACACTTGACATCTGGAAAAGTCCTTAGGGTTTGTTTATTATCAACCAGAGCATAAAAAAATACTATCCTTTTTTTATGCTTCTTCCCTGTGTAAAGCCATGTTTTTGGAATGCTCAAGGACCCACAATGAGATGTGTAGATAAATTCATATTTGCCCAACAGCTTATATCATGTTGAGGTCAGGAAAATTTGGGACAAAAAAATACAAAAGTTTATCTTAAGTAAATGATGAAACCCAAGCACTGACATGTAGAGTGACATTGCTTCCTAGGACCCAGTCATATTTTCACTGTGGATTAACGGGAATTCTACCTATAAGAGTCTAAGTTTCTCTACTTACGAGATGAGTTAGATAATAGTGACTTCCCTTTTTATTGATGGATTCTAAGAGCTATTAAATTGCACTTTTTAAAGGGAGTTAAATAAATGTTAAATAGTATTATAAACAAATTTCACTTAAAAATGAATAATGAAATCTGTGCTTCATTTATCACTTCTGACAATGCAAATGTATCAGAGGAAGCCCAGCATTTTTTCAGCTCTCACAGAAAATTTGCAATTCAGTAATCATTCTTTGGGTTCTTTATCCCTCCTGCTTAATCTGTCATTGACTGTTGACATTGGTGCCTGATTGTTAGTTTTGTGTCTGTTTCCCAGAATCTGTTGGGAACCAAGGGTAAGTAAAAGTGTACACTGATGAAACAGTATGGACATGAGGTTGAGAAGGGAGGGTAGAGTGGAAGATGTAAAGGAATGTATGCTGCAATTTCAGTCTGGAAATGCAATTAGTAGGCCTACCGTTGGAACTTTTAGTTCTAAATAAACTCCAATTTAATATTTTTCCTTTGTTCACTTTTCAGGATATACACTTTAATCTTCCATCTATATATGCCTGTCTAAGGCTCTGGTACTCATGCACTAATCACAAACTTCCCTTTCTGATTTTCTCATTGGGTAGAACATCTAATCAAAAGGGATGCTGTATCCCTCATGCTTGAATGTTATGGCTGAATGGTTGCATAGCAGGATAAGAAAGCACTCTTAAGTGAAGGAATAGATGAGCATCACAAATTCCTTTTCAAAATGTTTTGATCCACACATTTTGGGTTGAATCTGCCTGTGTTATCAATGTCACTCCACATCGTAAAAAACATATTACTCAATATTAGTGTACTTGTGTTTCTACTACCCACTCAATTTAAAATATAAAATATTAAGATTAACTTCAGTCTCCTGTATTGTTCTCTGATCCTATCTCCTTTCATCCCCCTCAGAGGTATGTAATCACTACTTTAAGCAGTATGTTTATCAATCCCTCACATTTTTTCACATATATTTCTATTTCTACATAATACATTGTTTAGTTTTGTGTGATTTTGAACTTAATTTTTAAATTTATTGTATTCCTTTTAATTCCAATAACGCTAACACACAGTGTTATATTAGCTTCAGTTATAGAATATAGTGATTCAGCAATTCTGTACAATACTTGGTGCTCATCACAAGTATACTCCTTAACACCTACCAGATATTTAACCCATCACCCCATCCTCTTCTCTCTGGCAGCCAGCCATCAGTTTATTCTCTATACTGTTTCTTGGTTTGCCTCGCTCTCTTCTTTCCCCTTTACTCATTTGTTTTGTTTCTAAGACTTCACATATGAGTGAAACCATATGATATTTATCTTTCTCTGACTGGCTTATTTCTCTTACCATTATACTCTCTGGATCCATCCATGTTGTTGCAAATGGTAAGATTTCATCCTTATTTATGGCTGAATGATATTCCGTGTGTGTGTGTGTGTGTGTGTGTGTGTGTAATGCTGCTATAAACATAGGGATGTAGGCATGTCTTTTAACTAGTGTTTTTGTATTTTTTGGGTAAATACTCAGTAGTGTGATTACCAGATCAAAGGGTACTCTGTTTTTCGCTTTTTGAGAAACATTCATACTGTTTTCCACAATAGCTGCACCAGCTTGCATTTGCACCAAGGTGCTGAAGTTTCCTTTTTCTCCACATCCTTGCCAACACTTGTTTCTTTCATTTCTGATTTTGCCACTCCAAAAAGGTGTGAAGTGATATTTCATTGTAGATTTTATTTTAATTTCCCTGATGATGAGTGATGGTGAGCATCTTTACACATATTTGTTGGCCATCTGGATGTCTTCTTTGGAGAAAAGTCTGTTCATGTCTTCTGCCCATTTGTATTTTTTTGTCTTTTTTTAATGTTATGTTAGTCACCATACAATACATCATTAGCTTTTGATGTAGTGTTCCAAGATTCATTGTACCACTTTAATTGGATTACTTGTTTTTGGAGTATTGAGTTGTATGAGTTATTTATGTATTTTAGATACTGATCCTTTATTGAACATGTCATTTGCAGATATCTTCTCCCATTCTGTAGGTTGCCTTTCAGTTTTATTGATCATTTCCTTCACTGTGCAGAAGCCTTAAATTTGATGTAGTCCCAATCATTTATTATTTTTCCTTTTGTTTCTCTTGCCGCAGGAGACATATCTAGACAAACGTTGCTATGGCCAATGTCAGAGACATTACTGCCTGTGCTTTCTTCTAAGATTTTGTGGCTTCAAGTCTGGCACTTAGGTCCTTAATACATTTTTTTTAAGATTTATTTATTTATTTATTTATTTGACAGACAGAGGTTACAAGTAGGCAGAGAGGCAGGCAGAGAGAGAGTGGAGGAAGCAGGCTCCCTGCTGAGCAGAGAGCCTGATGCGGGGCTCGAACCCAGGCCCCTGGAATCATGACCTGAGCCGAAGGCAGAGGCTTTAACCCACTGAGCCACCCAGGCGTGCCCGGTCCTTAATACATTTTGAAGTTATTTTTGTGTATGGTGTGGGAAAGTGGTCCATTTTCATTTTCTGCATGTAGCTGATCAGTTTTTCCAGTACCGTCTGTTGAAGACACTCACTTTTTCCCATTAAATATTCCTTCCTGCTTTGTTAAGATTAATTGATCATATATTTGTGGGTTTATTTCTGGGTTTTCTATTCTGTTCATTGACCAATATGTTTATTTTTGTGCCAGTACCATAGTGTTTTGATCACCACAGTTTTACATTAAAACTTCAAGTCTGGTAATTGTTATTACCAGGAAAAAAAGCCTCTAGCTTTCTTTTTCTTTTTCAGAATTGTTTTGGCTATTTGGGATCTTTGTGGTTCCATATAAATTTTAGGATTTTTTTAGTTCTGTGAAAAATGATATTGGTATTTTGCTAGGGATTGCCTTAAATATGTACATTTATTTGGGTAATATAGACAATTCAACAATATTTCTCTTATAATCCATGAGCATGGAATGTCTTTCCATTTTTTTGTGTTATCTTTCATTTCTTCCTCAGTGTTTTACAGTTTTCAGAATACAGATCTTTCACTTCTTTGCTTAGGTTTATTCCAAGCTATCTCACTAGTTTTTAAATGGGATTGATTTTTCAATTTCTTTTTCTGCTCTTTCGTTATTGATGTATAGAAATGCAACTGATTTCTATACATTGATTTTATATTCTGGGACTTTACTGAATTTGTGAATCAGATTCTAGAATTTGTTTCCCTTGCCTCAGGAGACGTATCTAGACAAATGTTGCTATGGCCAATGTCTTGATGGAATCTTTTGGATTCTCTATATAGAATATCACGTCATCTGCAAATAGGGAAACTTTGACTTCTTCCTTGCTGAATTGGGTGCTTATTATTTCTTTTTGTTGTCTGATTTCTGTGGCTAGGATATCCAGACTATGTTTAATAACGGTGATAAGAGTGGACATCCCTATCTTGTTCCTGACCATAGAGAAAAAGCCTTTAGTTTTTCCCCATTAAGGATTATATTAGCTGTGGGTTTTTCATATATGGCCTTTATTATGTTGAAGTCTGTTCTCCCTCAACCTGCTTTGCTGAGGGTTTTTATTATGAATGGATACTGTACTTTGTCAAATGCTTTTTTCTGCATCTGTTGAAATGATAATATAGTTCTTTTGCTTTCTTTTGTTAATGGAGTGTATCATGTTGATTGATTTCCCAATATTAAACCACTCTTGCAACCCAGGAATAAATCCCAGTTGATCATGGTGAATGCTTCTTTTAGTGTATTGTTGGCTTCAGTTTCCTAATATTTTATTGAGAATTTTTGCATCTGTGTTCATCAGGGATATTGGCCTGTAGTTCTTTTTTAGTGTCTTTATCTGATTTTGGTATCAGGTAATGCTTGCCTCATAGAATGAGTTTGGGAGTTTTCCTTCCTTTTTTATTTTTTGATAGTTTAAGAAGAATAGTTACTCTTCTTTAAATGTTTGGTAGAATTCACTTGCAAAACCATCTGGTCCTAGATATTTGTTTGTTGGGGGTATTTTGACTATTGATTCAATCTCCTTGCTGGTAATCGATCTGTTCAAATTTCTATTTTTCCTGTCTTGCTTTTGGTATGTTATATATTTTTAGGAAATTACCCATTTCTTCTAGGTTATCTAACTTATTGGTTTTTTTTTTCATAATGTCCTCTTACAATTTTTTGTATTTCTGTGATGTTGGTTGTTATTTCTCCTCCTTCATTTGTTATTTTGAGTTATTTCTCTAGTTTTTTTGGGGGGATGGATTTGTTTTTTGTTTTGTTTTGTTTTGTTTTGTTTTTTATGAGTCTGGCTAAAGGTTTAACAATTTTGTTGATCTTTTCAAAGAACTAACTTATGGTTTCATTGATCTGTTCAGTTGTTTTTTTTTTAATTTCTATATCACTTATTTCTGCTTTAATCTTTATGATTTCCTTCCATATGCTGGTTTTGGTTTTCTCAGTCTTTTTCTAGCTCTTTTAGGTATAAGGTTAGGTTGTTTTTTGAGATTTTCTTATTTCTTGAGGTAGACCTGTATTGATATACAGAATAACTTAGAATAACTTTTGCTGTATCTGAAAGGTTTTGGACCATTGCATTTTCATTTTTGTTTATATTTTTTCATTTCTTCTTTGATTTCTTGGTTGAGCCATTCATTGTTTTTGTAACATGTTATTTAACTTCCATGTATTTCTGGTCTTTCCAGATTTTTTTCTTGTGGTTGATTTCAAATTTCATACCTGTGGTAAGAAAAGATACAAGGTATAGATTCAATCCTTTTGAATTTGAGACTTGTTTTGTAGGCTAATATGTGACCTATTCTGGAGACTATTCTGTGCATACTTGAAAAGAATATGTATTCTGCTGTATTAGGATGGAATGTTCTGAATATATCTTTGAAATCCATTTGTCCCAGTGTGTGTCATTCAAAACCATTGTTTTGGGGCACCTGGGTGGCTCAGTGGGTTAAGCCACTGCCTTCAACTCAGGTTATGATCCCAGGGTCCTGGGGTCAAGCCCCGCATTGGGCTTTCTGCTCAGCAGGGAGCCTGCTTCCTCCTCTCTGTCTCTCTCTCTCTCTCTCTCTCTCTCTGCCTACTTGTGATCTCTATCTGTCAAATAAATAAATAAAATCTTAAAAAAAAAAACATTGTTTCTTTGTTGACTTTTTGTTTAGATGATTTGTCCACTGATGTAACTGGGATGTTAAAGTACCCTGGTATTACTGTATCATTATCAGTTAATTCCTTTATGCTCATTATTAACTGTGTAATGTATTTGGGTGCTTCCATGTTGAATGCATAAATATTTACAATTGTTATATCTTCTTGTTGGATCATCTCCTTTATTATTATATAGTGTCTTTCTTTGCCTCTTTTTACAAACTTTGTTTTAGAGTTTACTTTGTCCAATATAAGTATTGCTACTCCAGCTCTCTTCTGACAGCCACTTGCATGATAAATGTTCCTCTATGCTCTTGCTTCCAATCTGTAGGTGTCTTGAGGTCTGAAATGAGTCTCTTATAGACAGCGTAGAGATGGGTCTTATTCTTGTTTTTTTTTTTTAAGATTTTATTTATTCATTTTTAGAGAGAGAGAAAGCATGGGTAGTGGGAGGGGCAGAGGGAGAGGAAGACAGAGAATCCCAAGCAGACTCAGTGCTGAGCATGGAACCCAACATGGGGCTTGATTCCATGACCCTGAGATCATGACCTGAACTAAAATCAAGAGTCAGATGTTCAATTGACTAAGCCACCCAGGGACCCCAAGATGGGTCTTCTTTTTTTATTCACTGTGCCACCCTGTGTCTTTTGATTGGAGTATTTAGTCCTTTTACATTCAAAGTAATTACTGATAGGGCGCCTGGATGGTTCAGTGGGTTAAGCCTCTGCCTTCAGCTCAGGTCATGATCTCAGTGTCCTGGGATCGAGTCCCGCACTGGGCTTTCTGCTTGGCAGGGAGCCTGCTTCTCCTCCTTTCTCTCTCTGCCTGCCTCTCTTCCTACTTGTAATCTCTCTCTGTCAAATAAATAAATAAAATCTTAAAAAAAATAATTACTGATAGACATATATTTATTGCCATTTTGTTATTTGGTTCATGGTTGTTTTGTAGTTTGTTCTTTGTTTTTGTTTTTTGTTGGTTGTTTTGTTTTTTATCCTTTCTTCTCTTGCTCTCTTTCATGGTTTGTTGTTTTTCTTTACTGATATACTTGAGCTTCTTTCTTTTTGTTTTTTGCATATCTATTACTGGTTTTTGATTTGTGGTTACCATTAAGTTTGTATATAGCAGATTTTTAAAAAGATTTTATTTATTTATTTGACAGACGGAGATCACAAGTAGGCAAAGAGGCAGGCAGAGGGAGAGGAAAGGAAGCAGGCTCCCCATTGAGCAGAGAGCCCCGATATGGGGCTTGAACCCAGGACCCTGGGATCATGACCTGAGCTGAAGCAGAGGCTTTAACCCACTGAGCCACCCAGGCGCCCCTATATAACAGCTTTTGCTAATAGCAGTCTATATTAAGTTGATGGTCATTTACATTTGAACCCATTCTTTACTCCTCTCCTTCCACTCCCATGGTTAAGGTAGGGGGTTACATCTTTTTGTTTTATGAATCCCTTGACTGACTTTTTACATAAATACTTATTTCTACTGCTTTTGTGTTTCCTTCTTTCCAAATTCTTATCATCTTTCTACTCAAAGAGTCCCCTTTCATGTATCTTGTAGGGCTGGATTGGTGGTCATGACTTCTTTAGTTTTTGTTTGTCTGAGAAACTCTTTATCTCTCCTCATGTTCTGAATGACAGCTTGCTGAATAGAATATTCTTGGCTGTAGATTTTTCCCTTTGAGCACTTTGAATATATCATGCCCTTCTTCCCTTCCTTTTCATTTTTCAGATGAAAAATCCACAGCTACTCTTATGGGGTTCCCTTTGTATGTAATTGTTTTCTTTTTTCTTGTTGATTTATATATTTTTTTCTTTTTTACTAACTTTTGCCATTTTGATTACAGTATGTCTTAGTGTGGACCTCCTTTGGTTGATTTTGTTGTGGGATCTCTGTATCTTCTGGATTTGGATGTCTGTTTCTTTCTCCAGATTAGGAAAGTATTCAGCTATTATTTCTTCAAATAAATGTTCTGCCCCTTTTCTCTCTCTTCTCCTTCTGGGATCCCAATAATGTAAATGTTATTATACTTGATGTAGTCACCAAGTTCCCTAAGTCAAATCTCTTTTTGCATATTTCTTTTTTCTCTATTTTTGCAGTTTGATTACTTTCCATTACAACATTTTCCAGGTCATTAACTCATTCCTCTGTTTCTTCCAGCCCACTATTTATTCCATCAAGTGTATTCTTAACTTCATTTATTGTGTTCATCTCTGATTGGCTCTTTTTTTTTAATCTGTGTGTTAAGGGTCTCACTAATGTCCTCCACTCTTAACTCTGCTGAATATCTTTATGATCATTATTTTAAATTATCTATCAGGTATGTTACTTATATCTGTTTTGCTTAGGTTTCTTGCTGTGATTTTGTCCTATTCTTTCACTTGTGACATATTCTTCAGTCTCCTCATCTTGTCTACCTCTCTGTGTCTGTTTCTCTGTTAGGAAAGTCAGTCAGCCACGTCTCTTGCCTTTGCAAGTAGTGGATAGGATGGGCGCTTTCAACTAGGTCATACTAGACCTCTAGCACAGGGAATGTGCAGCTGCCATGGAGACCAGAGCCAGCCAGGACACTTCAGAAAGATCTCACAGCTGGGGGCACAGTGCCACAACTGTGGGCATCAGTACTCCTTCACCAGTGATGAACAGATGCTGTGTAGACTGGGTGGCCAAGGCTGCTCCACACAGAAGACATGGGCTGGGGTGCAGTATTAACCAAGTATGCACATCCTCCACGGAAGGTCAAGAGATGCAGTTTTGACAAAGTTTTCATGGGACTCCTTAAAAAAAGGATTTAAATAACAGGGACTGGGGCAGCACTGGCTGGCAGAGTTAGGGGTGCAATGTAAGCAAGTTAGGTGGTGAGTGCAGTGTTCTGCTAGTTCCCGCAGGTGGCTGTATGTTTATATTAAGAGACAGGGTAGAGAAATGGTGCTGGCACCTGCCTCAGTGAACTCTGAGCTTAGTAACTAATGTTCCCTTTCAAAAGCCTCAGGTACTTTTTATACTGCTGTTTCCAAGCTGTATCTCTGCAAGCTGTTTGAAGTATTGTCCTTTTAAGGACAGTGGTTTATCTTCTTATTGCCCACCCACCTCCCCTTAGAGCTAAGTCAGCTGATTTTTAAAGTTCCAGGCTTTAAGCTGGTTGTAAACACTCAAGATATTCAGCTCTTCTGATTTTCCAGAATTTAGGTTCTAGGCTTTAAGCTGATTGTAAGCACTCAGGAAATTGAGCTCCTCTGATTTTCAAAATCAAATGCTATATGGATTTCTTTTCCCTTTTTAGGCTCCCCAGGGTGCTAGTCTGTTTCTAACCTCTTTCTGCACCTGTGGATTCCTCCTTCCCGTGGTCAGGTCCATGGGGATTGTGGTTAGCCTTTGGGCCCTTTTATGGGTTGTTTTCTCTGAGGCAAGAGTTATCCAGTTGTATCCATGGGAAGAGGAAGTTTAAGGTTCTCCTATTCCATCATCTTCCCCAGAAGTTCCCTTGACCTTAATTTTGTATTTTTTCACCACTTGCTTTATTCATGCAGTATTCTGAAAATCATTTGTGTGGTTATTTGAAGATTTGCTTCACTAATTTTCAAATATATAGCACAACTTAATGATTTAGTTTACCATTGATGGGCCTTTGGTTTGTTCCATATTGGGGCTTCTAGGGATAACAATACTATCAACAGTACTGTTTGTGTCTGCAGCTTTTATCCACTTCATTAAAATGTCATTTCTGTTTCTCTGATTGATTCATAAGATACATGCACATGTGTGTGGGGATGTGTGTATGTGTGAAATCTAGATACTAATCCTCTGTTCCTCATGTTTTCCAATATCTTCTCCCAGATTATAGTTTGTAATTTTACTTTCTTTAGGATTACTTTTTATAAATAAAAGTCCTTATTTGTTTTTTTATTATTTCTTTTCAGTGTTCCAGAATTCATTGTTTATGCACCACACCCAGGGCTCCATGCAATACATGCCCTCCATAATACCCACCACCAGGCTCACCCAACCTCCCTACTCCCCGCCACTCCAAAACCCTCAGACTGTTTTTCAGAGTCCACAGTCTCTCATGGTTCTTCTCCCCTTCTAATTTCCCCCAACTCCATTCTCCTCTCCATCTACCCAATGTCCTCTGTGTTATTCCTTATGTTCCACAAATAAGTGAAACTGTATGATAATTGACTTTTTCTGATTGACTTATTTCACTCAGCATAATCTCTTCCGTTCCTGTTGATGTTGATACAAAAGTTGGGTATTCATCATTTCTAATGGAGGCATAATACTCCATTGTATATATGGACCACATCTTCCTTATCCATTCGTCTGTTGAAGAGCATCTTGGGTCTTTCCACAGTTTGGTGACTGTGGTCATTGCTGCTATGAACATTGGGGTACAGATGGCTCTTCTTTTCACGACATCTGTATCTTTGGGATACGCAGTTGTACAATTGCAGGGTAGGTAATAGGGTACCTCTATTGTTAATTTCTTAAGGAATCTCCACACTGTTCTCCAAAGTGGCTGCACCAACTTGCATGTCCACCAACAGTATAAAAGGGTTCCCCTTTCTCCACATCCTCTCCAACAGATGTTGTTTACTGTCTTGTTAATTTTGGTCATTCTAACTGGTATAAGGTGGTATCTCAATATGGTTTTTGATTTGAATCTCCCTGATGGCTAGTGATGCTGATCATTTATTCATGTGTCTGTTAGCCATCCGTGTGTCTTCCTTGGAGAAGTGTCTGTTCATGTTTTCTGCCCATTTTTTGATGTGATTATCTGTTTTGTGTGTGTTGAGTTTGAGTTCTTTATAGATCTTGGGTATCAGCCCTTTGTCTGTATTGTCATTTGCGAATATCTTCTCCCATTCTTTGGGTTGCCTCTTTGTTTTGTTGACTATTTCCTTTGCTGTGCAGAAGCTTTTGATCTTGACGAAGTCCCAAAAGTTTATTTTTGCTTGTGTTTCCTTTGCCTTTGGAGACATATCTTGAAAGACGTTGATGTGCCCGATGTCACAGAGGTTACTGCCTATGTTCTCCTCTAGGATTCTGATAGATTCTTCCCTCAAGCTGAGGTCTTTTATCCATTTCGAGTTTATCTTTGTGTATGGTATAAGAGAATGGTCGAGTTTCATTCTTCTATACATAGCTGTCCAATTTTCCCAGCCCCATTTATAGAAGAGACTGTTTTTCTATATATATTGTATATATATATATATTGTATATACTGTATATATTTTACTGCTCTGTCAAAGATTATTTGAACCTAGAGTTGAGGGTCCATATCTGGGCTCTCTATTCTGTTCCACTGGTCTGTGTCTGTTTTTATGCCAGTACCATGGTGTCTTAGTGATCATAGCTTTGTACTAAAGCTTGAAATCAGGCAATGTGATGGCCCCACTTTTGTTTTTTTTTTTTCCCACATTTCCTTAGCAATTCAGGGTCTCTTCTGATTCCATAGAAATTTTAGGATTGTTTGCTCCAGCTCTTTGAAAAATGCCAGTGGAATTTTTATCAGAATGGCATTGAAAGTACAGATTTCCCTAGGCATTATAGACATTTTTTTAATAACTTTATTTTTATTTATTTAGTTAGTTAGTTAGTTAGTTAGTTTTTAATATTTTTATTTTTTATAAACATATATTTTTATCCCCAGGGGTACAGGTCTGTGAATCACCAGCTTTACACACTTCACAGCACTCACCAAAGCACATACCCTCCCAAATGTCCATAATCCCACCCCCTTCTCCCAAACACCCTCCCCCCAGCAACCCTCAGTTTGTTTTGTGAGATTAAGAGTCACTTATGGTTTGTCTCCCTCCCAATCCCATCTTGTTTCATTGATTCTTCTCCTACCCACTTAAGCCCCCATGTTGCATCACCACTTCCTCATATCAGGGAGATCATATGATAGTTGTCATTCTCTGCTTGACTTATTTCACTAAGCATTATACGCTCTAGTTCCATCCATGTTGTCGCAAATGGCAAGATTTCATTTCTTTTGATGGCTGCATAGTATTCCATTGTGTATATATACCACATCTTCTTGATCCATTCATCTGTTGATGGACATCTAGGTTCTTTACATAGTTTGGCTATTGTGGACATTGCTGCTATAAACATTCGGGTGCATGTGCCCCTTTGGATCACTACATTTGTATCTTTAGGGTAAATACCCAATAGTGCAATTGCTGGGTCATAGGGCAGTTCTATTTTCAACATTTTGAGGAACCTCCATGCTGTTTTCCAGAGTGGCTGCACCAGCTTGCATTCACACCAACAGTGTAGGAGGGTTCCCCTTTCTCCGCATCCTCGCCAGCATCTGTCATTTCCGGACTTGTTGATTTTAGCCATTCTGACTGGTGTGAGGTGATATCTCATTGTGGTTTTGATTTGTATTTCCCTGATGCCGAGTGATATGGAGCACTTTTTCATGTGTCTGTTGGCCATCTGGATGTCTTCTTTGCAGAAATGTCTGTTCATGTCCTCTGCCCATTTCTTGATTGGATTATTTGTTCTTTGGGTGTTGAGTTTGCTAAGTTCTTTATAGATTCTGGACACTAGTCCTTTATCTGATATGTCATTTGAAAATATCTTCTCCCATTCTGTCAGTTGTCTTTTGATTTTGTTAACTGTTTCTTTGCTGTGCAAAAGCTTTTGATCTTGATGAAATCCCAATAGCTCATTTTTGCCCTTGCTTCCCTTGCCTTTGGCGTTGTTCCTAGGAAGATGTTGCTGCGGCTGAGGTCGAAGAGGTTGTGCCTGTGTTCTCCTCAAGGATTTTGATGGATTCCTTTTGCACATTGAGGTCCTTCATCCATTTTGAGTCTATTTTTGTGTGTGGTGTAAGGAAATGGTCCAATTTCATTTTTCTGCGTGTGGTTGTCCAATTTTCCCAGCACCATTTATTGAAGAGGCTGTCTTTTTTCCATTGGACATTCGTTCCTGCTTTGTCGAAGATTAGTTGACTGTAGAGTTGAGGGTCTATTTCTGGGCTCTCTATTCTGTTCCATTGATCTATGTGTCTGTTTTTGTGCCAGTACCATGCTGTCTTGATGATGACAGCTTTGTAATAGAGCTTGAAGTCCGGAATTGTGATGCCACCAACGTTGGCTTTCTTTTTCAATATCCCTTTGGCTATTCGAGGTCTTTTCTGGTTCCATATAAATTTTAGCATTATTTGTTCCATTTCTTTGAAAAAGATGGATGGTACTTTGATAGGAATTGCATTAAATGTGTAGATTGCTTTAGGTAGCATAGACATTTTCACAATATTTATTCTTCCAATCCAGGAGCATGGAATATTTTTCCATTTCTTTGTGTCTTCCTCAATTTCTTTCATGAGTACTTTATAGTTTTCTGAGTATAGATTCTGTGCCTCTTGGTTAGGTTTATTCCTAGGTATCTTATGGTTTTGGGTGCAATTGTAAATGGGATTGACTCCTTAATTTCTCTTTCTTCTGTCTTGCTGTTGGTGTAGAGAAATGCAACTGATTTCTGTGCATTGATTTTATATCCTGACACTTTACTGAATTCCTGTATAAGTTCTAGCAGTTTTGGAGTGGAGTCTTTTGGGTTTTCCACATATAGTATCATATCATCTGCGAAGAGTGATAATTTGACTTCTTCTTTGCCGATTTGGATGCCTTTAATTTCCTTTTGTTGTCTGATTGCTGAGGCTAGGACCTCTAGTACTATGTTGAATAGCAGTGGTGATCATGGACATCCCTGCCGTGTTCCTGAACTTAGCGGAAAACTTTCAGTTTTTCTCCATTGAGAATGATATTTGGGGTGGGTTTTTCATAGATGGCTTTGATGATATTGAGGTATGTGCCCTCTATCCCTACACTTTGAAGAGTTTTGATCAGGAAGGGATGCTGTACTTTGTCAAATGCTTTTTCAGCATCTATTGAGAGTATCCTATGGTTCTTGTTCTTTCTTTTATTGATGTGTTGTATCACATTGACTGATTTGCGGATGTTGAACCAACCTTGCAGCCCTGGAATAAATCCCACTTGGTCGTGGTGAATAATCCTTTTAATGTACTGTTGAATCCTATTGGCTAGTATTTTGTTGAGTATTTTCGCATCTGTGATCATCAAGGTTATTGGTCTATAGCTCTCTTTTTTGGTGGGATCCTTGTCTGGTTTTGGGATCAAGGTGATGCTGGCCTCATAAAATGAGTTTGGAAGTTTTCCTTCCATTTCTATTTTTTGGAACAGTTTCAGGAGAATAGGAATTACTTCTTCTTTAAATGTTTGGTAGAATTCCCCCGGGAAGCCGTCTGGCCCTGGGCTTTTGTTTGTTTGGAGATTTTTAATGACTGTTTCAATCTCCTTACTGGTTATGGGTCTGTTCAGGATTTCTATTTCTTCCTTGTTCAGTTGTGGCAGTTTATATGTTTCTAGGAATGCATCCATTTCTTCCAGATTGTCAAATTTGTTGGCGTAGAGTTGCTCATAGTATGTTCTTATAATAGTTTGTATTTCTTTGGTGTTAGTTGTGATCTCTCCTCTTTCATTCATGATTTTATTTATTTGGGTCCTTTCTTTTTTCTTTTTGATAAGTCTGGGCATGGGTTTATCAATTTTATTAATTCTTTCAAAGAACCAGCTCCTAGTTTCGTTGATTTGCTCTATTGTCTTTTTGGTTTTTATCCATTGATTTCTGCTCTGATCTTTATGATTTCTCTTCTCCTGCTGGGCTTAGGGTTTCTTTCTTGTTCTTTCTCCAGCTCCTTTAGGTGTAGGGTTAGGTTGTGTACCTGAGACCTTTCTTGTTTCTTGAGAAAGACTTGTACCGCTATATATTTTCCTCTCAGGACTGCCTTTGTTGTGTCCCACAGATTTTGAACTGTTGTATTTTCATTATCATTTGTTTCCATGATTTTTTTCAATTCTTCTTTAATTTCCTGGTTGACCCATTCATTCTTTAGAAGGATGCTGTTTAGTCTCCATGTATTTGGGTTCTTTTCCAACTTCCTTTTGTGGTTGAGTTCTAGCTTTAGAGCATTGTGGTCTGAAAATATGCAGGGAACGATAACAATCTTTTCATACCGATTGAGTCCTGATTTAGGACCGAGGATGTGATCTATTCTGGAGAATGTTCCATGTGCACTAGGAAGAATGTGTATTCTGTTGTTTTGGGATGAAATGTTCTGAATATATCTGTGATGTCCATCTCGTCCAGTGTGTCGATTAAGGCCTTTATTTCCTTGCTGATCTTTTGCTTGTCCATTTCAGTGAGGGGAGTGTTAAAGTCCCCTACTATTATTGTATTATTGTTGTTGTGTTTCTTTGATTTTGTTATTAATTGGTTTATATAGTTGGCTGCTCCCACGTTGGGGGCATAGATATTTAAAATTGTTAAATATTCTTGTTGGACAGACCCTTTGAGTATGATATAGTGTCCTTCCTCATCTCTTATTATAGTCTTTGGCTTAAAATCTAATTGATCTGATATAAGGATTGTCACTCCTGCTTTCTTCTGATGTCCATTAGCATGGTAAATTCTTTTCCACCCCCTCACTTTAAATCTGGAGGTGTCTTCGGGCTTAAAATGAGTTTCTTGGAGGCAACATATAGATGGGTTTTGTTTTTTTATCCATTCTGATACCCTGTGTCTTTTGACAGGGGCATTTAGCCCATTAACATTCAGGGTAACTATTGAGAGATATGAATTTAGTGCCTTTGTATTGTCTGTAAGGTGACTGTTACTGTATATGGTCTCTGTTCCTTTCTGATCTACCACTTGTAGGCTCTCTCTTTGCTTAGAGGACCCCTTTCAATATTTCCTGTAGAGCTGGTTTGGTGTTTGCAAATTCTTTCAGTTTTTGTTTGTCCTGGAAGCTTTTAATCTCTCCTTCTATTTTCAATGATAGCCTAGCTGGATATAGTATTCTTGGCTGCATGTTTTTCTCATTTAATGCTCTGAAAATATCATGCCAGCTCTTTCTGGCCTGCCAGGTCTCTGTGGATAAGTCAGCTGCCAATCTAATATTTTTACCATTGTATGTTACAGACTTCTTTTCCTGGGCTGCTTTCAGGATTTTCTCTTTGTCACTGAGACTTGTAAATTTTACTATTAGGTGACGGGTGTGGGCCTATTCTTATTGATTTTGAGGGGCGTTCTCTGAACCTCCTGAATTTTGATGCTCGTTCCCTTTGCCATATTGGGGAAATTCTCCCCAATAATTCTCTCCAGTATACCTTCTGCTCCCCTCTCTCTTTCTTCTTCTTCTGGAATCCCAATTATTCTAATGTTGTTTCGTCTTATGGTGTCACTTATCTCTCGAATACTCCCCTCGTGGTCCAGTAGCTGTTTGTCCCTCTTTTGCTCAGCTTCTTTATTCTCTGTCATTTGGTCTTCTCTATCACTAATTCTTTCTTCTGCCTCATTTATCCTAGCAGTGAGAGCCTCCATTTTTTATTGCACCTCATTAATAGCTTTTTTTATTTCAACTTGGTTAGATTTTAGTTCTTTTACTTCTCCAGAAAGGGCTTTTATATCTCCCGAGAGGGTTTCTCTAATATCTTCCATGCCTTTTTCGAGCCCGGGTAGAACCTTGAGAATTGTCATTCTGAACTCTAGATCTGACATATTACCAATGTCTGTATTGATTAGGTCCCTAGCCTTCGGTACTGCCTCTTGTTCTTTTTTTTGTGTTGAATTTTTCCATCTTGTCATTTTGTCCAGATAAGAGTATATGAAGGACCAAGGTAAAATACTAAAAGGGTTGCAACAACCCCAGGAAAATATGCTTTAACCAAATTAGAAGAGATCCCAAATCGTGAGGGGGGAGAAAGGGGATAAAAAGAGGTTCAAAAAGGAAGAAAGATAAAAAAAGAAAAAAGAAAAGAAAAGAATTTTAAAAAGAAAACAAATAAGAAAAATATAAAAAAGAAAATATATATATATTGGATAAACTAGTTAAAAAACGTTAAAATGAAAAAGGTAAAAGTTAAAAAAAAATTTACCAGAAGGCGAGAAAAAAAAACAAAAAATGAAAAAGAAAAAAATCAAATTAACTGCAAGACTAAAGAAAATCACAGGGAAAAAGCCATGAGTTCCGTGCTTTGCTTTCTCCTCCTCTGGAATTCTGCTGCTCTCCTTGGAATTGAAACCACACTCCTTGGTAGGTGAACTTGGTCTCGGCTGGATTTCTTGTTGATCTTCTGGGGGAGGTGCCTGTTGTAGTGATTCTCAAGTGTCTTTGCCCCAAGCGGAATTGCACCGCCCTTAACAGGGGCCGGGGTGAGTAATCCGCTGGGGTTTGCTTTCAGGAGCTTTTGTTCCCTGAGCGCTAGAGTTCTGCAGGACGGGAATACAAATGGCGGCCTCCTGGTCCCCGGCCCAGAGGAGCCGAGAGCCCAGGGCCCCACTCCTCAGTGCGCCCTCAGACAACAGCGCCCTGTTACTCCCGTCTGCCTGACCTCCGTCCACACTCCGAGCTCACCGAGCGTGCGACCAGTTCAAGGTAACACCGAGCTGTGAGCTTATTGTTGGCTCTGTCTCTGTAGCCGGCTTTCCCGTTCCAATACCCGCAAGCTCTCGACACTCAGACACCCCCAATCCTTCTGTGACCCTGCGGGACCTGAGGCCACGCTGACCCCGCATGGGCTTCGCCCTGGTTTAGCCTCTGGAGCGATGTCCCTCAGCGGAACAGACTTTTAAAAGTCCTGATTTTGTTCGCCGCTGCTCCGCCGCTTGCCGGGAGCCGGCCCCTCCCCCCGGGGTCTATCTTCCCGTCGCTTTGGATTCACTTCTCCGCCGGTCCTACCTTTCAGGAAGTGTTTGTTTTTCTGTTTCCAGAATTGCTGTTCTTCTTCTCTTCCATCTGCCGATGGATTTTCAGGTGTTTGCAATCTTTAGATAAGCTATCTAGCTGATCTCCGGCCAGCTGAAGTAGTCTCAGCCTGCTACTTCTCCGCCATCTTCGCATTATAGACATTTTAATGATGTTTATTCTCCTAATCCATGAGCATGGAATGGTCTTCCATCTTTTTGTGTCTTCTTCAATTTCTTTCATGAGTGTTCTGTAGTTCCTCAAGATCAGATCCTTTACCCCTGGTTAGGTTTATTCCCAGGTATCTTATGGTTCTTGGTGTTATACTAAATGGAATCAATTCTCTAATTTCCCTTTCTGTATTTTCATTGTTACTGTATAAGAAAGCCACTGATTTCTTTACATTGATTTTGTATCCTGCCACATTACTGAATTGCTGAATGAGTTCTAGTAGCTTGGGGGTGGAATCCTTTGGGTTTTCCATATAAAGTATCATGTCATCTGCAAATAGAGAGAGTTTGACTTCTTCATTGCCAATTTGGATACCTTTTATTTCTCTTTGTTGTCTGATTCCTGTTGCTAGGACTTCTAATACTATGTTGAACAAGAGTGGTGAGAGTGGGCATCCATGTCGTGTTCCTGATCTCAACGGGAAGGCTGCAAGCTTTTTCCCATTGAGGATGATATTTGCTGTGGGCTT
Organism: Mustela erminea; assembly: GCF_009829155.1. Lineage (NCBI taxonomy): Eukaryota > Metazoa > Chordata > Mammalia > Carnivora > Mustelidae > Mustela > Mustela erminea. The sequence goes on along the minus strand of NC_045635.1, from coordinate 78,532,211 downwards.
TTCATAGATAGATTTGATGAAGTTCAGGAATGTTCCCTCTGTCCTTATACTTTGAAGAGTTTTCATCAGGAATGGATGCTGGATTTTGTCAAATGCTTTTTCTGCATCAATGGAGAGGACCATGTGGTTCTTCTCTCTTCTCTTATTGATTTGTTCTATCACATTGATTGATTTGTGAATGTTGAATCACACTTCCAACCCAGGGATGAATCTCACCTGGTCATGGTGGATAATCTTTTTAATGTACCATTGGATCTTATTAGCTAGGATCTTGTTAAGAATCTTAGCATCCATATTCATCAGGGATATTCGTCTGAAATTCTCCCTTTTGGGGGGTCTTTGCCTGCTTTGGGGATCAGGGTAATGCTGGTTTCATAGAGAGTGTCTGGAAGTTTTCCTTCTGTTTCTATTTTTGAAATAGCTTTAGGGGAACAGGTATTATTTCTTGTTTGAAAGTTTGGTAGAATTCCCCAAGAAATCTGTCAGTTCCTGGGCTCTTGTTTTTGGGCAAGTTTTTGATCACTGCTTCAATACTAGATTCATTACAACACTGCTTTATTACTAAATATTGGTCTATTCAGGTTGTCAATTTCTTCCTGATTCAGTTTTGGAAGTTTATACTTTTCCAGGAATGCATCCATTTCATACAGGTTGCTTAACTTATTGGCGTATAACTGTTGATATTAATTTCTGATGATTGTTTCTATTTCCTTGGTGTTAGTTATGATCTCTCTCTTTTCATTCATAATTTTATTAATTGGAGACTTCTCTCTTTTCTTTGGGATTAGTTTGGCCAATGGTTTATTGATCTTACTGATTCTTTCAAAAAACCAGCTTCTAGTTTCATTGATGCATTCTACTGTACCTCTAGTTTCTGTCTCATTGATCTCTGCTCTAAACTTGATTATTTCCCTTCTTGTGTGTGGGGTTGGCTTAATTTGTTGTTGATACTCCAGTTCTTTAAGGTGTAAAGACAGCTTGTGTATTCTGGATTTTTCAATTATTTTGAGGAAGGCTTGAATGGCTATGTATTTCTCCCTTAGGACTGCCTTTGCTGTATCCCATGGGTTTTGTCTGAAGTGTCTTCATTCTCGTTGGTTTCTATGAATTGTTTAAGTTCTTCTTTGATTTCCTGGTTGATCCAAGCATTCTTTTTTTTTTTATTTTTTATAAACATATATTTTTATCCCTAGGGGTACAGGTCTGTGAATCACCAGGTTTACACACTTCACAGCACTCTCCAAAGCACATACCCTCCCCAATGTCCATAATCCCACCCCCTTCTCCCAAACCCCCTCCCCCCAGCAACCCTCAGTTTGTTTTGTGAGATTAAGAGTCACTTATGGTTTGTCTCCCTCCCAATCCCATCTTGTTTCCAAGCATTCTTAAGCAAGGTGATCTTTAGCTTCCAGGTGTTTGAATTCCTTCTGAAATTTTTCCTGTGGTTGAGTTCCAGTTTCAAAGCATCGTGATTGAAAATATGCAGGGAATCTCAATCTTTTGGTATTGGTTGAGCCTTGATTTGTGACCCAGAATGTAGTCTATTCTGGAGAAGGTTCCATGTGCACTTGAGAAGAATGAGCAATTTATTGTTTTAGGGTGGAATGTTCTGTATATATCTATGAGGTCCATCTGGTCCAATGTGTCATTCAATGCTCTTGTTTCTTTATTGATTTTCTGCTTGGATGATCTATTACTGAGTGTGGCATGTTCCTTATTTGGTTTTAATAGACTTGAACTTCAATAGTCTATTTATCTGTGGTCTTGCTTTCCATATTTCCTTTAAACATTCTTTTCCTACACTGGAAGAATAAAAATATTCTCTTATAAGTGACTTTGAAAACAGTGAGGGATTTTTGCCTTTTATAATTAAGACTTTTGTCCTCCTAAAAAGAATTTTGTGTATACCAGGTAAGAAAGGAATCTATTTTTGTTATCTATTACTGTGTAACAAGCCATGCCCAAACTTAATAAATTAGAATAATTTGTTATTATCTTCCATGGTTCGGAGGAATCAACAGGCTCATCTGGGTTGTTCTTACTTGAGATCCCTCATATAGTTACTGTCAAATAGCAGTTGAGTCTGGAGCCAACTGAAGTCTTCTTCACACATATATCTGAATCCTGGGCTGGTCCTATGTCCTTTCTCTACAAGACCTCTTCCAGTAGCTGGGTGGGCTTCTTCCAGAATGACAATCTCAGAGTAGTCAAACGTCTTACATGTTGACTGGCTTCCCCCATGGCAAGTGTTCCAAGAGATAGGAATTGGAGTCTACCAGTTTTTACAACCCAGGAAATTGCACATATTTTATTGTTCTGGCATGTTCTATTGCTTAGTAAAGCAACATAGTCCACCCAACTTCAATGGATGGAAAAATAGATGCTAACTCTCCATGAGGGGATTTCCAAAGTATTTAAGACCATAGGATCCAAATGTATTATTACCCCCAGTAATCGATTCATCCACTAATACCTACTTCTTAATTTTTAAATTTTTTTTTAAAAAAGTATGCCAACTTTCCCTATATCTCTCAATAAGTATCCTAATAAGTCCTTCACCTCACAAAAGAAAATAGTCTAGTCTTTTATGAATAGTATTTTTGAACAGGAAAAGTTTCAATTAAACTAATCTTTCCTTCTTTCTTTCTTGTTTGTTTTTTTTTTTTTGAGTCATCCTCCCAAAAGTAGCTTTATTTATTTATTTATTTATTTGACAGACAGAGATCACAAGTAGGCAGAGAGGCAGGCAGAGAGAGATGGGGAAGCAGGCTCCCTGCTGAGCAGAAAGCCCAATGTGGGGCTTGATCCCAGGACCCTGGGATCATGACTTGAGCCAAAGGCAGAGGCTTTAACCCACTGAGCTACCCAGGTACCCCTAATCTTTCTTTCAACCATTACTATATTTCAGCTAAGATTGAAAGACAATGTCCATCACATCAGGAAAAGGCAAGAGGAGTTTAGAAGAGTCCAATATGTTTAAGATTGTTAGCTATATTGTTTACATGATCAAGAGAGTGTTGACTAGGCTGGCTTCTTCAGTATGCAGTTGCACTTAACCATTTTATTTATTAATGATCACCAATGACCTCTATAATTTAGATGCAATGGTTAAACAATCACCCATTGCATATGAACTGAAAAAGAGAAGAAAGATAGTCATTTAATTGCCAGTAATTTCCCTCATTATATAAAATCCCTTACTACTGGGTAACATAATAATAATGGATAGGTAAAACAGTGATTTTTGCTCACTCATTTTCAGTACCCTATAACGCATTTTGGTCCTTAAAAGCCAAACAACAAATCCTCAAATGGCTTCATATAGCATAAAAGCCATAGGGCTGAACAGAGTATATATTCGATATTTGTTTAAGCACAAACAAAAGCAACCTTGATATGGGTTGAAGATAAGGGATCTCTTTCAATTTCTCCTATGCAATTGTATCTTTGTAATAATGTGGTCAACCAGAGCAACACAAATCTATGCAATAGTTTAGTCTTCTTCCTTTTGTCTTCCTCGCCCTTTCTAGACTTATTAATTCACCCCATACATGATCTTCTTACTGTATTCTTGGAAGTAACTTGTAATGGTAGATCAGTGTGAATAATTTTGTCTTTCTGGTTGAAAGAGAAAGAAAAAAATAAAATATACATTAGTCTTTTTCTCTGGTTTGATTCCTAGCTGCTCCTAAGCAGTTCACAGGGGACCAACATGGGTTTGATTAGAGAAATCTAGAGTATCAAAAAGGTTACACAGTTTCTGGCAATTTACTTGTGAACTAAACAAGTACTTTATTCTTGATTGTATCTACACATTTTTTTATTATGTTATGTTAGTCAGCATACAATACTTCATTTGTTTTTGTTGTAGTGTTCCATGATTCATAACTTCTGTATAATACCCAGTGCTTATTGCAATGCATACCCTCCTTAATACCCATCACCAGGCTAACCCATTCTACCACACTCCCCCCAAAACTATTCCAACTGTGCAGAGAGAGAATGAAAGAAAACATAGTCTTAAAAGCTATAGGAAAAACATATTCTTGGTCTTTGTTCCCAGCCTTATGTCAACGACCTCTATAGACTGGGTGCATGTCTTAGAGGGTACTCCAAGGGTTAATTAACTTTTTTAAATGTGAAAATGTGTTAAATAAACACATGACAGATTGAACTCACCAGGGGGAAAAAGGAGACCTGATTTGGGGGGTGGGGGTAGTGAAAACAATTATAATAGATTATTGAATGTTTTTCATTCTTACTTTGGGATAATAAAGGAAAATATCCTTAAGGGTTATATTCCCTTATATACACTGAAAAAGGAGGAGAAGAAGGTTAAAAATATCATAAGAAGCTAACAGAATACTGTGATCCATAACCAGTGACTAGAGATGGGAAGCTGAGTGAGAACAAAAAGGTGAACCATATAATAATGTAGAGCAAGGCCCTGTAGCTAGGAAAAAAAAAAAAAAAAAGCTAATCTTTCAAAAACGGAAATAGGACACTGATCTTAGGAGGCAGAGTGCACTGTGGTATACGAAGCAAGAGATAGGATTAAATAATGAGGGGGTCTTGTCCCAGAGGAAATAAGTAAGGAAGAAGAGGAGGGGGGTAGTATTAATGTTGCAGGTAGATAGACACTATAATACCAAGACAAGATTGTTGATCCATATGTAAGAGTAGAGACATGATGTAGTCAAAACTTCAGGAATGATTGAAAATGGGATAGAAAACTAACAGCTGTAAGATAATAAGCGAGTCACAAAGTGCTATTTATCAGGTTAAAAAAATGGGAGAAGTCAAGATGGCAGAGAAATAGCAGGCTGAGACTACTTCAGCTAGCAGGAGATCAGCTAGATAGCCTATCTAAAGATTGCAAACACCTGCAAATCCATTGGCAGATCGAAAAGAAGAAGAACAGCAATTCTAGAAACAGAAAAACAACCACTTTCTGAAAGGTAGGACTGGCGGAGAAGTGAATCCAAAGCAACGGGAAGATAGACCCCGGCAAGCGGCAGAGCAATGGAACACAAAATCAGGACTTTTAAAAGTCTGTTCCGTTGAGGGACATCGCTCCAGAGGCTAAACTGGGGCAAAGCCCATGCGGGGTCAGTGTGGCCTCAGGTCCCGCAGGGTCACAGAAGGATCTGGGGTGTCTGAGTGTCGCAGAGCTTACAATTATTAGAACAGAGACAGAGCCAGCTACAGAGACAGAGCAGACAGTGAGCTCACAGCTCGGGGGAACCTTGAACTGGTCGCAGGCTCAGTGAGCTCGGAGCACGGCCGGAGGTCAGGCAGACGGTAGTTACTGGGTGCTGTTCTCTGAGGGCGCACTGAGGAGTGGGTCCTCCAGGCCGGAGACCAGGAGGCCACCCTTTGTATTCCCGTCCTACAGAACTCTACAGAAAGCGCTCAGGGAACAAAAGCTCCTGAAAGCAAACCCAAGCGGATTACTCAGCCCAGCCCCTGGTAAGGGAGGTGCAATTCTGCCTGGGGCAAAGACACTTGAGAATCACTACAACAGGCCCCTCCCCCAGAATATCAACAAGAAATCCAGCAAGACCAAGTTCACCTACCAAGGAGTGCAGTTTCAATAACAAGGAGAACAGCAGAATTCCAGAGGAGGAGAAAACAAAGCACGGAACTCATGGCTTTCTCCCTGTGATTTTTTAGTCTTGCAGTTAATTTAATTTTTTTCTTTTTTTTTTTTTTTTTTGCTGCTTCCGCTAAATTTTTTTTAATTTTTACCCTTTTCTTTTTTAACATTTTTAACTAGTTTATCCAATATATATATATTTTTCTTTTTTATACTTTTCTTTATTCATTTTCTTTTTTTAATTCTTTCCTTTTCTTTTTTTTTTTCTTTTTCCTCCTTTCGTTCTGAACCTTCTTTTATCCCCTTTCTACCCCTCATGATTTGGGATCTCTTCTGATTTGGTTAAAGCATATTTTCCTGGGGTTGTTGCCACCCTTTTAGTATTTTACTTGCTCCTTCATATACTCTTATCTGGACAAAATGACAAGGCGGAAAAATTCACCACAAAAAAAAAAAAAAAAAAAACAAGAGGCAGTACCGAAGGCTAGGGATCTAATCAATACAGACATTGGTAATATGTCAGATCTAGAGTTCAGAATGACAATTCTCAAGATTCTAGCGGGGCTTGAAAAAGGCATGGAAGATATTAGTGAAATCCTCTCAGGAGATATAAAAGCCCTTTCTAGAGAAATAAAAGAACTAAAATCTAACCAAGTTGAAATCAAAAAAGCTATTAATGAGGTGCAATCAAAAATGGTGGCTCTCACTGCTAGGATAAATGAGGCAGAAGAAAGAATTAGCAATATAAAAGACCAAATGACAGAGAATAAAGAAGCTGAGAAAGAGGGACAAACAGCTACTGGACCACTAGGGGAGAATTCGAGAGATAAGTGACACCATAAGACGAAACAACATTAGAATAATTGGGATTCCAGAAGAAGAAGAAGAAAGAGAGAGGGGAGCAGAAGTTATACTGGAGAGAATTATTGGGGAGAATTTCCGCAATTAGGCAAAGAGAACAAGCATCAAAATTCAGGAGGTTCAGAGAACGCTCCTCAAAATCAATAAGAATAGGCCCACACCCCGTCACTAATAGTAAAATATATAAGTCTTAGAGACAAAGAGAAAATCCTGAAAGCAGCCCGGGAAAAGAAGTCTGTAACTTACAATGGTAAAAATATTAGATTGGCAGCAGACTTATCCACAGAGACCTGGCAGGCAAGAAAGAGCTGGCATGATATATTCAGAACACTAAATGAGAATAACATGCAGCCAAGAATTATCCAGCTAGGCTATCATTGAAAATACAAGGAGAGATTAAAAGCTTCCAGGACAAAAAAAAACTGAAAGAATTTGCAAACACCAAACCAGCTCTACAGGAAATATTGAAAGGGATCCTCTAAGCAAGGAGAGAGCCTACAAGTGGTAGATCAGAAAGGAACAGAGACAATATACAGTAACAGTTACCTTACAGGCAATACAATGGCACTAAATTCATATCTCTCAATAGTTACCTTGAATGTTAATGGGCTAAATGCCCCAATCAAAAGACACAGGGTACCAGAATGGATAAAAAAAGAAAACCCATCTATATGTTTCCTACAAGAAACTCATTTTAAGCCCAAAGACACCTCCAGATTTAAAGTGAGGGGGTGGAAAACAATTTACCATGCTAATGGACGTCAGAAGAATGCAGGAGTGGAAATCCTTATATCAGATCAAGTAGATTTGAAGCCAAAGACTATAATAAGAGATGAGGAAGGACACTATATCATACTCAAAGGGTCTGTCCAACAAGAAGATCTAACAATTTTAAATATCTATGCCCCCAACGTAGGAGCACCAACTATATAAACCAATTAATAACAAAATCAAAGAAACACATCAACAATAATACAATAATAGTAGGGGACTTTAAGACTCCCCTCACTGAAATGGACAGAACATCCAAGCAAAAGATCAGCAAGGAAATAAAAGCCTTAAATGACACACTGGACCAGTTGGACATCACAGATATATTCAGAACATTTCATCCCAAAGCAACAGAATACACATTCTTCTCTAGTGCACATGGAACATTCTCCAGAATAGATCACATCCTCGGTCCTAAATCAGGACTCAACCGGTATCAAAAGATTGTTATCATTCCCTTCATATTTTCAGACCACAATGCTCTGAAGCTAGAAGTCAACCACAAGAGGAAGTTTGGAAAGAACCCAAATACATGGAGACTAAACAGCATCCTTCTAAAGAATGAATGGGTCAACCAGAAAATTAAAGAAGAATTGAAAAAAAATCATGGAACAAATGATAATGAAAATAAAATGGTTCAAAATCTGTGGGACACAACAAAGGCAGTCCTGAGAGGAAAATATATAGTGGTACAAGCCTTTCTCAAGAAACAAGAAAGGTCTCAGGTACACAACCTAACCCTACACCTAAAGGAACTGGAGAAAGAACAAGAAAGAAACCCTAAGTCCAGCAGGAGAAGAGAAATCATAAAGATCAGAGCAGAAATCAATGAAATAGAAACCAAAAACACAAATAGAACAAATCAACGAAACTAGGATCTGGTTCTTTGAAAGAATTAATAAAATTGATAAAACCCTGGCCAGACTATCAAGAACAAAAGAGAAAGGACCCAAATAAATAAAATCATGAATGAAAGAGGAGAGATCACAACTAACACCAAAGAAATACAAACTATTATAAGAACATACTATGAGCAACTCTACACCAACAAATTTGATAATCTGGAAGAAATGGATGCATTCCTAGAAACATATAAACTACCACAACTGAACCAGGAAGTAATAGAAAGCCTGAACAGACCCATAACCAGTAAGGAGATTGAAACAGTCATCAAAAATCTCCAAATAAACAAAAGCCCAGGGTCAGACGGCTTCCCGGGGGAATTCTACCAAACATTTAAAGAAGAAGTAATTCCTACTCACCTGAAACCATTCCAAAAAATAGAAATGGAAGGAAAACTTCCAAACTCATTTTATGAGGCCAGCATCACCTTGATCCCAAAACCAGACAAGGAGCCCATCAAAAAAGAGAGCTATAGACCAATATCTTTGATGAACAGAGATGCGAAAATCTCACCAAAATACTAGCCAATAGGATTCAACAGTATATTGAAAGGATTATTCACCACGACCAAGTGGGATTTATTCCAGGGCTGCAAGGTTGGTTCACCATCCGCAAATCAATCAATGTGATACAACACATCAATAAAACAAAGAACAAGAACCATAGGATACTTTCATAGATGCTGAAAAAGCATTTGACAAAGTACAGCATCCCTTCCTGATCAAAACTCTTCAAAGTGTAGGAATAGAGGGCACATACCTCAATATTATCAAAGCCATCTATGAAAAACCCACCGCAAATATTCTCAATGGAGAAAAACTGAAATCTTTTCTGCTAATGTCAGGAACACGGCAGGGATGTCCATTATCACCACTGCTATTCAACATAGTACTAGAAGTCCTAGCCTCAGCAATCAGACAACAAAAGGAAATTAAAGACATCCAAATCAGCAAAGAAGAAGTCAAACTATCACTCCTCTCAGATGATGTGATACTATATGTGAAAAACCCAAAGACTCCACTGCAAAACCGCTAATACTTGTACAGGAATTTAGTAAAGTGTCAGGATATAAAATCAATGCACAGAAATCAGTTCCATTTCTCTACACCAACAACAAGACAAAAAGAGAGAAATTAAGGAGTCAATCCCATTTACAATTGTACTCAAAACCATAATATACTTAGGAATAAACCTAACCAAAGAAGCACAGAATCTATACTAAGGCAACTATAAAGTACTCATGAAAGAAATTGAGGAAGACACAAAGAAATGGAAAAATGTTCCATGCTCTTGGATTGGAAGAATAAATATTGTGAAAATGTCTATGCTACCTAAAGCAATCTACACATGTAATGCAATTCCTATCAAAGTACCATCCATCTTTTTCAAAGAAATGGAACAAATAATCCTAAAATTTATATGAACCAGAAAAGACCTCGAATAGCCAAAGGAATATTGAAAAAGAAAGCCAAAGTTGGTGGCATCACAATTCTGGACTTCAAGCTCTATTACTAAGCTATCATCATCAAGACAGCATGGTACTGGAACAAAAACAGACACATAGATCAATGGAAGAGTATAGAAAGCCCAGAAATAGACCCTCAACTCTATGGTCAACTAATCTTTGACAAAGCAGGAAAAAATGTCCAATGGAAAAAAGACAGCCTCTTCAATAAATGGTGTTGGGAAAATTGGACAGTCACATGCAGAAAAATGAAATTGGACCATTTCCTTACAGCACACACCAAAACAGACTCAAAATGGATGAAGGACCTCAATGTCAGAAAGGAATCCATCAAAATCCTTGAGGAGAACACAAGCAGCAACCTCTTCGACCTCAGCCACAGCAACATCTTCCTAGGAACATCGTCACAGGCAAGGGAAGCAAGGGCAAAAATGAACTATTGGGATTTTATCAAGATCAAAAGCTTTTGCACAGCAAAGGAAACAGTTAACAAAACCAAAAGACAACTGACAGAATGGGAGAAGATATTTGCAAACGACACATCAGATAAAGGACTAGTGTCCAAAATCTATAAAGAACTTAGCAAACCCAACACCCAAAGAACAAATAATCCAATCAAGAAATGGGCAGAGGACATGAACAGACATTTCTGCAAAGAAGACATCCAGATGGCCAACAGACACATGAAAAAGTGCTCCATATCACTCGGCATCAGGGAAATACAAATAAAAACCACAATGAGATATCACCTCACACCAGTCAGAATGGCTAAAATCAACAAGTCAGGAAATGACAGATGCTGGCGAGGATGCGGAAAAGGGGAACCCTCCTACACCGTTGGTGGGAATGCAAGCTGGTGCAACCACTCTGGAAAACAACATGGAGGTTCCTCAAAATGTTGAAAATAGAACTACCCTATGACCCAGCAATTGCACTACTGGGTATTTACCCTAAAGATACAAACGTAGTGATCCAAAGGGGCACGTGCACCGGAATGTTTATAGCAGCAATGTCCACAATAGCCAAACTATGGAAAGAACCTAGATGTCCATCAACAGATGAATGGATAAAGAAGAAGTGGAATGGAATACTATGCAGCCATCAAAAGAAACGAAATCTTGCCATTTGCAACAACGTGGATGGAACTAGAGCATATCATGCTTAGCGAAATAAGTCAACTGGAGAAAGACAACTATCATATGATCTCCCTGATATGAGGAAGTGGAGATGCAACATGGGGGGTTAAGGGGGTAGGAGAAGAATAAATGAAACAAGATGGGATTGGGAGGGAGACAAACCATAAGTGACTCTTAATCTCACAAAACAGACTGAGGGTTGCTGGGGGGAGGGGGGGTTAGTAGAAGGGGGTGGGGTTATGGACACTGGGGAGGGTATGTGCTTTGGTAAGTGCTGTGAAGTGTGTAAACCTGTCGATTCACAGACCTGTCCCCCTGGGGATAAAAATATATGTTTATAAAAAATAAGAAATAAAAAATTTAAAATAAATAAATAAATAAGACTTTTTTTCTATGAGACAATAATTTTTGACTTACTGTTTTCATCTTACTAATAAACTTTTCGACCAAGCCTGGAAAAAAAAAAAAAGGCAGCAAGATAAAAGAATTCCCCACATCCAAGGGAAAACCCATAAGGCTAGCTACAGATCTCTCAACAGAAAGTTGGTGAAACAGCCGAAAGTATTCTATACAGCAAGGATGTCATTTAAAAGAGAAGGAGAGATAAAGAATCTCCCAGACAAACAAAAACTAAAGGAATCCATTGACAACTAAACTAGCCCTGCAAGCAATATTAAGGGGGAACTTAATTGAGTGGGAAGGAAAGACCAAAATTGACAAAAACAAGAAAGGAACAAAGAAAATCTCCCAACACAATGACAAAACAAGTAACAAAATGGTGCTAAATACATATCAATCAATAATTACTCTGGATGTAAATGGACTGAATGCTCCAATCAAAAGACAGAGGGTGTCAGAATGAATAAAAAAAATCAGACCTGTCTTTATGTTATCTACAAGAGACCCATTTTAAGCCTAAGACACCTGCAGATTGAAAGTGAGGGGATGGTGAAATCTTTATCACACAAATAGATGTCAAAAGAAAGGCAGAGTGGCAATATTTTCATCAGACAAACTAGGCTTTAAGCCAAAGACTCCAACAAGAAATGAAGTAGGGCACTATAGCATATTAAAAGAGACAATCCAACAAGATCTAACAACTGTAAATATGCACTCAACTTGGGACCACCCAAATATAAAAAACATTTAATAACAAATATAGAGGAAATCTTTGATAATAATATAATAGTAGGGGATTTAACACCCCATATACATCAATGGACAGGTCATCTAAGCAGAAAATCAACAATAAAACAATGATTTTGAATGACACACTGGACGACATAGACTTAACAGATATATTCAGAAGATTCCTTCCTAAATCAGGAGAATACACATGCTTTTTTAAGTGCACATGAGACATTCTCCAAAAGATACCATATATTAGGTCATGAAATAGGCATCAACACATATAAAAAGATTGAAATCATGCCATGCATGTTTTCTGAGCACAATGGTATGAAATTAGAAGTCAACCACAAGAAAATATCAACCAGGGGGGGACAAGATGGCGGGGAAGTAGGAGGAGGCCCCTTTTCAGCCTGTACCCCAAAGTGAGCTGATTACCTACCAAAGAACTCCGTTCACCCATGAAATCAGCCTGAGATCAGAATTATACACGTCTGGATCTCTACAGGGGCAGAAGACGCCAGTGGACAGGTAAAGCGGAGTGGGAATGGCAACTGATATCGGAAGATAAACAAAAGGGGGAGGGAGCCACCAGAGGCGACCGGTTGGAAAGTAATACCCCAATACGAGCGAGAATGCCCTGCGTCTGGGGACCAGCATTAACTTGGAGACTGGTTGAAAGCACTCCAAAAGAGCAAAGGATCGCGGGGGGGATATTGTGGGAATCGGGACGGCTAGGGACAGGGGCTTAAGTCCCCGGTCCCAGGATAGCCTCCCCTGGTGCTGAGGCAGAGAGAGTATGGCGGAGAAACCAGCTCTTGGTCCTAAGCCGCTAGCGCGCCAGAGAATGCATAGGTTCTGGCTCCTGTGAGGGGATGGGAGCCACGCCGGTGGGCAGAACACACGAGCCCTGCTACAAAGCCTGAGATACGCTTGCACATCCCTCATGCTCCCCTGAGAGAGTTACAAAGTCCCAGCCCGTGCTCTTTGACCCGCGCCATTGTTTCAGAGCCTAAGCTGCGCTCCCCAAACTCTCCCCTGACAGAGGTACTCAAAAGCCCAGCCTGGTGCTTTCGGACCTGCTCCCCGTTCTCAGTGTCTGAGACGCGCACACGACCCATAGCCACCCCTGAAAGAGGTGCGCGCAAGCCGGGCACTCTTAGACCCAGCAAGACCAGGCACTCCCAGCCCGGGCCAGCAGGAAAATCTCAGTGTGCGATCCCTACTTGGAACCTCTCTGATGGTCCGGAGCTCCCAGACAGCCGCCACTGCCTTGGTTTTGGGTACAAGCAAAAGATCCTGTGTCCCCAGGGTCTGCAACTTGGAACCAGCAGCCAAAGGGGAACTTATTTAGGCTCTGCACCCAGACTGAGGCTTCTCTCTGAGAGGGAGATCAGGGTGAGGTTTGTTTTCCTCTAAAACTACAAAAATCATCAAAAGCAGTCAAGGTGAGAGAAAAAAAAAGTGAACATAAAAACCGCCAGAGAACAAAAGCCTGAAAAAAAAAACCAGTTTCCTCAGAGCCCACCCCCTTGAGGGGGGAGGGAGGACTTAACTCAGGAAACATCATTGACTGACAACCCACGTGGCAGGCCCCTCCCCCAGAAAACAAACCAAGAAAGAAAAAAAAAAAGAGAGAGAGAGAGAAAAAAAAAAGGACTACAAGAGAACAACCACTACTTCATAGGAAAATTTTTATTCTTTACTCGTTCCCACTATTCTGGTTCATATTTTTTTACACATAGGTAATTTTTTTAACCTATTTAAGATCACAGCGAGCTATACAGTACATCACACTCCATAATACCCTTCTAACCTGAACTTTTTGATACATACACCTATGGTTTTTTTTGCATTTTTATTTTTTGAACTCCTCTTTTTTAATTTTAGTTTAGTTTAGTCTAGTTTATTCCTTTTTATTTTTATTCTCTAATATTCATATAGAGTTAAACTTCAAAGTAATCCCCTTTCCCCAATCAATACTACAACTATAGGTAAACCAATTTTTAATCCCCTTTATCTTAGGAGAGTTGAGTCCTTTAACAAATATATCAAGATACATCCAGGAAGAATCAAAACAACCTTCCTTGCACACAGTGAGAATTTATAACCACTCTCCCATCTTTTTCTTCCACCAGTGTTTCTGTGTTTTTGTGTTTGCCCTGATAGCATATAAATCTTACACTTGGGGTTCTTTTTAATGAGGTTCTTCCTTTATTTGCATATATATATTTTTTCTCTTGTCATATACTTTTATCAGTCTTTTTGTTTGTCTCTTTTTGTTTGTCTACATCATAAATCTTACCTTGGGGCCCATCTGGGCTGAAGCTTCTCTTTCATCTTCCCTTTCTTTCCTGTCTCTCTCTCTCTCTCTCTCTCTCTCTCTCTCTTTTCTTTTTCTTTTTCTTTTCTTTTGTCTCTCACTTGGGTGGGTAATCCTGATTGCTCAGAAGTGTTCCAGGGTGCACCTTGACTGCACTACAGTTGATACATCCAGCTACATCTGTTCAGTCATCTCCCACCAAGATGACTAGGAGGAGGAATGCCCAACAGAAGAAAAATACAGAGGATGGACCTTCTGCAACAGAGCTAATGGCTATCAACATAGACAATATGTTGGAAAGAGAATTCAGGCTAACAATTATCCAGGCAATAGCTAGGTTGGAAAAGCCATGGATGACCATACAGAATTGATTAGAGCCAAACTGGAAGCGACCAGACAGGATGTTCACAATGTTAGGGCGGGCTTAAAGCTACCAGGGAGGAGGTTCACAATGCTCTCAATGAGTTCCAATCTAATCTAAACTCTCTCAAAGCTAGGGTAACTGAGACAGAAGATAGAATTATTGATCGGGAGGACAAAGAGATAGAGAGAAAGGATCAGGAGGAAGCCAGGAACAAACAGCTTAGAAACCAAAAAAACAGAATCAGGGAAATAAATGATGCCATGAAGCGTTCCAATGTCAGAATTATTGGAATCCATGAAGGGGAGGAGAAAGAAAGAAGTCTAGAAAATACAGTGGAACAAGTCCTTCATGAAAATTTTACCAATCTCACGAAAGGAACCAGTGTTCATGTACTAGAGGCTGAACGGTCTCCACCCAAGATTATACATTCCAAAAAAAAAAAAACATCACGACACCGGATAGTCAAATTGAGGAATTATAATTGTAGGTATAATCTCTTGAAAGCCGCCAGGGCAAAGAGGCTCCTTACTTACAGAGGAAAGCTCATCAGAATAACGTCAGACCTGTCCACAGAGACCTGGCAAGCCAGAAAAGGCTGACAAGATATATTCAGGGCACTAAATGAGAAGAACATGCAGCCAAGAATACTTTATCCAGCAAGACTGACATTCAAAATGGATGGAGAGATAAAGAGTTTCCAAGACCAGCAAGGCTTAAAAGACTATGCAACCACCAAGCTGATACTGCAGGAAATATTAAGGGGGCTTTTTTAAAGGAGGAAAAATCCTAAGAATAGCATTGAACAGAAATATAGAGACAGTCTACAGAAAGAAAGACTTCAAAGGTAACACGATGTCAATAAAAACGTATCTATCAATAATCACTCTCAATGTGAATGCCTAAATGCGCCCATAAAGTGGCACAGGGTTGGAGATTAGATAAAACGAAAGGACCCATCCGTATGTTGTCTACAAGAGACCCATTTTGAACCTAAAGATACACCCAGACTGAAAGTGAAGGGATGGAGAAGCATCTTTCATGCCAATGAGCCTCAAAAAAAGGCTGGGGTAGCGATTCTCATATCAGATAAATTAAACTTTAAACTAAAGACTGTATTCAGAGATACAGAAGGACATTACATCATTCTTAAAGGGACTATCCACCAAGATGATCTAACAATTGTAAATATCTATGCTCCCAATATAGGAGCAGCCAATTACATAAGAAAACTGTTAATCAAGATAAAGAGTCATATTGATATGAATACACTAATCATTGGAGATCTAAACACGCCTCTCTCAGAAATAGACAGATCATCGAGTCAGAAAATCAATAAAGAAACAAGAGCATTGAATGACACATTGGACCAGATGGACCTCATAGATATATACAGAACATTCCACCCTAAAACAACAGAATACTCATTCTTCTCAAGTGCACATGGAACCTTCTCCAGAATAGACCACATACTGGGTCACAAATCAGGACTCAACTGCTACCAAAAGACTGAGATTATTCCCTGCATATTCTCAGATCACAATGCTTTGAAACTGGAGCTCAATCACAAGGAAAAGTTCAGAAGGAACTCAAACACCTGGAAGCTAAAGTCCACCTTGCTTAAGAATGCTTGGAACAACCAGGAGATCAAGGAAGAACTGAAACAATTCATGGAAACCAATGAGAATGAAGACACTTCGGTCCAAAACCTATGGGATAGAGCAAAGGCGGTCCTAAGGGGGAAATACATAGCCATCCAAGCCTCCCTCAAAAAAATGGAAAAATCCAGAATACACCAGCTGTCTCTACATCTTAAAGAACTGGAGAATCAACAACAAATCAAACCAACTCCACACATAAGAAGGGAAATCATCAAGATTAGAGCTGAGATCAATGATGTAGAAACCAGAGATACAGTGGAACGTATCAATGAAACTAGAAGCTGGTTTTGAAAGAATCAATAAGATCGATAAACCATTGACACTAATCCAAAAGAAAAGAGAGAAAGCCCAAATTCATAAAATTATAAATGAAAAGGGAGAGATCACAACTAACACCAAGGAAGTAGAAACTATCATCAGAAGTTATTATCAACAGTTATATGCCAATAAGCTTAGCAACCTAGATGAAATGGATGCATTCCTGGAAAAATATAAACTACCAAAATTGAATCAGGGAAAAATTGACAACCTGAATAGACCGATATCTAGTACCGAGATTGAAGCAGTGATCAAAAACCTCCCAAAAAACAAGAGACCAGGACCTGACAGGTTCCCTGGGGAATTCTACCAAACTTTCAAAGAAGAAATAACACCTATTCTCCTGAAGCTGTTTCAAAAAATTGAAGCAGAAGGAAAACTTCCAGACTCTTTCTATCAAGCCAGCATTACCCTGATCCCCAAACCAAGCAAAGACCCTACCAAAAAGAATTTCAGACCAATATCACTGATAAATATGGATGCTAAGATTCTCAACAAGATCCTAGCAAATGGGATCCAACAGCACATTAAAAAGATTATCCACCATGACCAGGTGGGATTCATCCCTGGGCTACAAGGATGGTTCAACATTCGCAAATCAATCAATGTGATACAACAAATTAATATGAGAAGAGAGAAAAACCATATGGTCCTCTCAATTGATGCAGAAAAAGTATTTGACTAAATCCAGTATCCGTTCCTGATTAAAACACTTCAAAGTATAGGGATAGAGGGAACATTCCTGAGCTTCATCAAATCTATGAAAGACCCACAGCAAATATCATCCTCAATGGGAAAAAGCTTGCAGCCTTCCCGTTGAGATCAGGAACAAGGCAAAGATGCCCACTTTCACCAGTCTTGTTCAACATAGTATTAGAAGTCCTAGCAACAGAAATCAGACAACAAAGAGAAATAAAAGGTATCCAAATTGGCAATGAAGAAGTCAAACCCTCTCTATTCGCAGATGACAAGATTCTTTATATGGAAAACTCAAAAGACTCCACCCCCAAACTACTAGAACTCATACAGCAATTCAGCAACGTGGCAGGATACAAAGTCAATGTGCAGAAATCAGTGACTTCCTTATACACTAACAATGAAAATACAGAGAGGGAAATTAGAAAATCGATTCCATTTCCTATAGAACCAAGAACCATAAGATACCTGGGAATAAACCAACAAATGAGGTAAAGGATCTGTACTCGAGGAACTACAGAACACTCATGAAAGAAATTGGAGAAGACACAAAAAGATGGAAGACCATTCCATGCTCTTGGATTGGAAGAATAAATATTGTTAAAATGTCTATACTGCCTAGAGCAATCTATACTTTTAATGCCATTCCAATCAAAATTTCACCAGTATTCTTCAAAGACCTGGAGCAAATAATCCTAAAATTTGTATTTAATCAGAAGAGAACCTGAATCGCTAAGGAAATGTGGAAAAACAAAAATAAAGGTGGGGGCTTCACGTTACCTGATTTCAAGCTTTATTACAAAGCTGTGATCACCAAGACAGCATGGTACTGGCATAAAAACAGACACATAGACCAGTGGAACAGAGTAGAGAGCCCAGATATGGACCCTCAACTCTACGGTCAATTAATCTTCGACAAAACAGGAAAAAATATACAGTGGAAAAAAGACAGTCTCTTCAATAAATGGTGCTGGGAAAACTGGGAAGCTATATGTAGAAGAATGAAACTCAACCATTCTCTTACACCGTACACAAAGATAAACTCAAAATGGATAAAAGACCTCAATGTGAGACAGGAATCCATCAGACTCCTAGAGTAGAACATAGGCAGTAATCTCTTCGATATCAGCCACAGCAACTTCTTTCAAGATATGTCTCCAAAGGCAAAGGAAACAAAAGCGAAGATGAACTTTTGGGACTTCATCAAAACCAAAAGCTTCTGCACAGTAAAGGAAACAGTCAAGGAAACAAAGAGGCAACTCATGGAATGGGAGAAGATATTTGCAAATGACAGTACAGACAAAAGGTTGATATCCAGGATCTATAATAAACTCCTCAAACTCAACACACACGAAACAGGCAAACATATCAAAAATTGGGCAGAAGATATGAACAGACACTTCTCCAATGAAGACATTAGCAAGACAGGAAACAACATGTGTTGGAGAGGATGTGGAGAAAGGGGAACCCTCTTCCACTGTTGGTGGGAATGCAAGTTGGTGCAGCCTCTTTGGAGAACAGTGTGGAGATTCCTCAAGAAATTAAAAATAGTACTTCTTTATCACCCTGCAATTGCACCCCAAAGATACAGATGTAGTGAAAAGAAGGGCTATCTGTACCCCAATGTTTATAGCAGCAATGGCCACAGTCGCCAAACTATGGAAAGAACCAAGATGCCCTTCAACGGACGAATGGATAAGGAAGATGTGGTCCATATACACTATGGAGTATATGTCTCCATCAGAAAGGAAGAATACCCAAATTTTGTAGCAACATAGGCGGGACTGGAAGAGATTATGCTGAGTGAAATAAGTCAAGCAGAGAGAGTCAATTATCATATGGTTTCACTTATTTGTGGAGCATGACAAATATCATGGAGGACAAGGGGTGTTAGAGAGGAGAAGGGAGTTGGGGTAAATTGGCAGGGGAGGTGAATCATGAGAGACTATAAACTCTGAAAAACAAACTGAGAGGTTTGAAGTGGCGGGGGGGTGGGAAGTTGGAGTACCAGGTGGTGGGTATTATAGAGGATATGGATTGCATGGAGCACTGGGTGTGGTGAAAAAATAATGAGTACTGTTTTTCTGAAAATAAATAAATCAATTTAATAAAAAAAAAGAAAAGAAAATATCAACAACAATAAGACCACAAATACATGGAAGTTAAACAAAATTTTATTAAACAAGGAAATCAAAGAAGAAATTAAAGAGCACATTAAAAGAAATGAAAATGAAAATAGAATGGTCCAAAACCTTTGAGAAACAGCAAAAGTGATCCTAAGAGGGGAGTATCTAGCAATATTGGCTTACCTTAAGAAACAAGAAAAATCTCAAATAAACAACCTAACATTACCCTTAAAGGTCCTAGAAAAAGAACAACAAAGCCTACAGCCAATAGAAGAAAGGATATAATAAATATTAGAGTGGAAATGAATGGCATAGATTAAAAAAAAAAAACAGACAAGATCAATGACAATAGTACATAGTTCTTTGAAAAAGTTAATGGTACCTGAGTGGCCCAATCAGTTAAGTGCCTGCCTTTATCTCAGATCATGATCTTGGAGTCCTGGGATACAGCCCCACATCAGGCTCCCTGCTCCATCGGTAGTGTGCTTCTCTCTCTCTTCTGCCTCTCCTCCTTGCTCGTGTGCTTCCCCTCTCACTCTATCTCTCAAATAAATAAATAAAATCATTTTAAAAATTTAATAAAAGGGTTACGTGCACCCAAATATTTATAGCAGCAATGTTCCCAATAGCCAAACTATGGAAAGAATCTAGATGTCCATCAACAGATGAATGGATAAAGAAGATGTGGTATATATATGCAATGGAATACTCTCCAGCCTTCAAAAGAAATGAAATATTGTCATTTGCAATGATGTGGAGGGAACTAGAGGGTATTATGCTTAGTGAAATAAGTCAATCAGAGAAAGACAATTATCATATGATCTGCCTGATATGAGGAAGTTGAGAGGCAACGTGGAAAGGAATAGGAAAGGAATAAATGAAACAAGATGGGATCAGGAGGGAGACAAACCATAAGAGACTCTTAATCTCACAAAACAAACTGAGGGTTGCCAGGGGAGAAGGGCGTAGGGGAGAGTGGTTGGGTTATCGACATTGGGGAAGGTATGTGCTATGATGAGTGCTGTGAAGTGTGTAAAGCTGGCGACTCACAGACCTGTACCCCTGGGGCTAATAATACATTTTATGTTAAAAAAAATTTTTTAATTTTAAGTTAATAAAATAGACCAATCTTTAGCCAGACTTATCACAAAGAAAAAAAGAAACAACCCAAATAAATAAGATCACAAAAGAGGGGGGAGAATTAACAACCAAAATCACAGAAATATAAAGAAGTATATGAGAATATTATGAAAAAGTATATGCCAACAAATTGGGCAACATAGAAAAAATGGATAATTCCCTAGAAACATATATAATACCAAAACTGAAACAGGAAAAAATAGACACTTGAACAGACCATTCACCCGTAAATAAATTGAATCAGTAGTCAAAAAACTCCCAACAAACAAAAGTCCAGGATGAGATGGCTTCACAGGCGAATTCTACCAAACATTTAAATAAGAGTTAGTACCTATTCAGCGTAAACTATTTCAAATAATAGAAATGGAAGGAGAACTTCTAAATTGATTCTCTGAGACCAGCATTACCCTAATACCAAAAATAGATAAAAACTACACACAGACACACACACAAAAAGAGAAATGCAGGCCACTATCCCTGATGAACATAATTGCAAAAATTCTTTATAAAATACTAGCAAGCCAAATCCAACAATACATTAAAAGAATCATTCAGCACAATCAAGTGGGATTTGTTCTTGGACTTACAAGAGTGATTCAATATTCACAAATCAATTAATATGATACACTACAGGAATAAAAGAAAGGACAAGAACCATATAATCCTTTCAATAGATGCAGAAAAAGCATTTGACAAAGTACAACACCCATTCATGATTTTTAAAAAACCTCAACAAAGTAGGTTTAGGGGGAACATACCTCAACATAACAAAGAGCTTATATGAAAAACCCACAGTGAACACCATCCTTGATGGGGGGAAAAAAAGAGCTTTTCCTCTATGGTCAGGAGCAAGTCAGGGATGTCCACTCTAACCAGGATGTCCAACTCACACCACCACTGTTACATAATATACTACTAAAAGTCTTAGCTACAGCAATCAGACGACAGACACACACACACACACACACACACACACACACAATGCATTTAATTTGGCAAGAAAGAAGTTAAACTTTCACTATTTGCAGAGGACATGATACTATATATAGAAAATCAAAAAGATGGTATATATACACAATGGAATACTATGCAGCCATCAAAAGAAATGAAATCTTGCCATTTGCGACGACATGGATGGAACTAGAGGGTATCATGCTTAGCGAAATAAGTCAATCGGAGAAAGACAACTGTCATATGATCTCCCTGATATGAGGAAATGGAAATGCAACATGGGGAGTTAAGGGGGTAGGAGAAGAATAAATGAAACAAGATGGGATCAGGAGGGAGAAAAACCATTAGAGACTCTTAATTTCACAAAACAAAATGAGGGTTGCTGGGGGGGGAGGGAGAGGGTGGCGGGGTTATGGACATTGGCGAGGGAATGTGTTATGGTGAGTACTGTGAAGTGTGTAAACTTGGCGATTCACAGACCTGTACCCCTGGGGATAAAAATATATGTTTATAAAAAATAAATAATTATTTTAAAAAATCGAAAAGACTCCACCAAGAAATTGCTAGAAACGATACACAAATTAGTAAAAATCCAGGATACAAAATCAACATACAGAAATCTGTTGCATTTCTCTACACCAATAATGAATGAGCAGAAAGAGAAATCAATGAATCAATCCCATTTACAATGGCACCCCAAACAATAAAAAAAAAAAAAACTAGGAATAAACCTAACCAAAGAGGTGAAAGACCTATGCTCTGAAAACTATAAAACACTGAGGAAAGAAATTCAAGGTTACACAAAGAAATGGAAAAACATTCCATTGTCATGGATTGGAAGAAAAAACATTGTTAAAATGTCTATACTACACAAAACAATCTACATGTTTAATGAGATACCTATCAAAATACCACAGCATTAAAAATGTTCATTATCACTAGCCATCAGGGAGATTCAAATTAAAACCGCATTGAGATATCACCTTACACCAGTTAGAATGGCCAAAATTAGCAAGACAGGAAACAACATGTGTTGCAGAGGATGTGGAGAAAGGGGAACCCTCTTCCACTGTTGTTGGGAATGCAGGTTGGTGCAGCCACTTTGGAGAACAGTGTGGAGATTCCTCAAGAAATTAAAAATAGAGCTTCCCTATGACCCTGCCATTGCACTACTGGGTATTTACCCCAAAGATACAGATGTCGTGAAAAGAAGGGCTATCTGTACCCCAATGTTATAGCAGCAATGGCCACGGTCGCCAAACTGTGGAAAGAACCAAGATGCCCTTCAACGGATGAATGGATAAGGAAGATGGAGTCCACATACACTGTGGAGTATTATGCCTCCATCAGAAAGGATGAATACCCAACTTTTGTAGCAACATGGACAGGACTGGAAGAGATTATGCTGAGTGAACTAAGTCAAGCAGAGAGAGTCAATTATCATATGGTTTCACTTATTTGTGGAGCATAACAAATAGCATGGAGGACAAGGGGAGTTAGAGGGAGAAGGGAGTTGAGGGAAATTGGAAGGGGATGTGAACCATGAGAGACTATGGATTCTGAAAAACAATCTGAGGGTTTTGAAGGGGCGGGGAGTGGGAGGTTGGGGGAACTAGGTGGTGGGTATTAGAGAGGGCACGGATTGCAAGGAGCACTGGGTGTGGTGCAAAAACAATGAATACTGTTATGCTGAAAATAAATTAAAAAAATAAAAATTAAATTAAAAAAATACCACAGCATTTTCCACAGAGCTAGAAAAAACAATGCTAAAATTTGTATGGAACTACAAAAGAATCCTAATAGCTAAATCCATCTTGAAAAAAAGAAAAGCAGAACTGGGGTATCACAATTTCAGACTTTGAGTTATATTACAATTTCTAGTGATCAAAATAGTATTGTACTGGCACAAAAACAGACACATAGATCAAGAGAACAGACTAGAAATCCAAGAAATAAACCCAGGATTATATGGTCAACTAGTCTTTGACAAAGCAGGAAAGAATATCCAGTGGGAAAAAGACAGTCTCTTCAACAAATGGTGTTGGAAAAACTGGCCAGCTACATGCAAAAGAAAGAAACTGGACCACTTTCTTACACCATACACAAAACTAAATTCAAAATTGATTAAAGAACTAAATATGAGACATGAAACCTTAATGATCCTAGAGGAGAACACAGACAGTAATCTCTTTGATATCAGCCATAGCAACTTCTTTCTAGATATGTGTCCTGAGGCAAGGAAAACAAATAAAAAATAAACTACTATAACTTCATCAAAATAAAACTTTCTGCACAGTGAAAGAAACAATCAATGAAACTAAAGGACAACCCATCAATTGGGAGAAGGTATCTTCAAATGACAAATCAGATAAAGGGCTAGTATCAAAAACATAGAAAGAACCTGTAAAACTTAGCACCCAAAAAACAGATAATCTAATTGAAGAATGATAAGAAAACATGAATAGACATTTTTTCCAAACAATTCATGCAGATGACCATAGACACATGAAAAGATCCTCAAGATCACTGATCATCAGGGAAATACAAATCAAAACTACAATGAGATACCACCTCACATCAGTCAGAATGGCTAAAATTAACAACACAAGAAACAACAGATTTTGGTGAGGATACAGAGAATGGAGAACCCTCTTACACTGTAGGTGAGAATGCAAACTATGCAGCCACTCTGGAAAGCAGCATAGAGTTTTCTCAAAAAGTTAAAAATAAAACTACCCTATGATCCAGCAATTGCACTATTAGATACTTACCCAAAGAATACAAAACACTAATTTGAAATCATACATGCACCCCAATGTTTATAACTGCATTATCAACAGTAACTAAATTATGGAAAGAGCCCAAGTGTCCATTGATTGATTAATGAATGGATAAAAAAGAAGTGATACACACACACACACACACACACACACACACACACACACACACAAAACAGAATATTACTGAGCCATAAAAAATGATATCTTGTCATTTGTAATGATGTAAGTGGAGCTGGAGATTATGATGCTAAGTGAAATAAGGCAGTCAGAGAAAGACAAAGACCATACGATTTCACTTGTATGTGGAATTTAAGATAAAAAGCAAACGATCATAGATAAAAAAGGGAGAGAGGCAAACCAAGAAACAGACTGAATTATAGAGAACAAACTGATGGTTACCAGATGGCAAATGGGTGGATGGTTTAAATAGGTAATAGAGATTAAAGAGGGCATTTGTTGTGATGAGCATTTGATATCATATGTAAGTGTTGAATCACTGATTGTGCACTTGAAACTGATATTACACTGTATGTTAATAGCTGGAATTTAAAGAAGAACTTTAAAAAGCAGTAAAATGAGATATCATCTCATACTAATTAGGAGGGCCACTATAAAAAAACAGGAAATAATATTTGTTAGTGAGGATATGGAGAAATTGGAATTTTTGTGTACTGTTGTTGAGACTGTGAAATGATTTACTGCTATAAAATAGAGTATGCAGTTTCCTCAAAAAATTAAAAATAAGATTACCATATGACCCTACAGACTCATTTCTTGGTATGTATTAAAGAGGAATTGAAAACAGGATCTCAAGGAAATATTTGCATACTCATGTTCATTGCACCCGATTCACAAGAGGCAGAAGCAGGAGAATGTCCCTCAGTGTGTGAATAAAGAAAATGTGGCAGAAAATTTGGCATGTACATACAATGGAATATTATTCAGCCTTAATAAAGGAAATCTTGTCATGTGCCACAACATGGATGAAACTTAAGGACGTTATACTAAGTGAACTTACCCAGTAACAAATAAACAAATATTGTATGAGTTCAGTTATATGAGATAACTAAAGTAGTCAAACTCATAGAAACAGAAAATAGGAGTAAAACAGTGGTCACTAAGGCCTGGGTGGAGGGGAAAATGGGAAATTTTTCCATGGGTGGAGAGGTTTAGTTTTGCAAGATGAAAAACTTCTATAGCTCTGTTGCACAACAATGTGAATATAGTTGACACTACTAAACTGTATACCTAAAAATGGTTACAATGGTGAATTTTACATGTTTTTAGGGAAAGTTTTTTGAGAGAGAGAAAGCAGGAACAGAGAGGAAGGAGCAGAGGGAGATGGAGAGAGAGAATCTCAAGCAAACTCTGTGCTGCACATGAAGCCCCACACAGGGCTCAATCTCACCACACCAAGATCATGACCTGAGCTGAAATTAAAGAGTCAGATGATCAACAAACTGAGCCATCCAAGCACCTCAATTTTGCATGTTTTTTTTTAAACCACAATATTTTTTTTTTAGGAGAAGCAGGAACAACTTGAAAAACACTTGTGTGTTGGTATTTATGGATTGGTGAGTCTAGAACTTTACCATATGTAAACAGGCTTGAGCTAGTCTACTGGAGGATAGAAGAATCCATCTCAGCCAACAGTTAACCAGCCACCAGACAGCTCACCAATCACCAGTGAATCCAGCCCCCAATCGTAAATATGCATGAGCCATAGCAAAGACCAGCTGAGCCTAACCTAGATCTTCAAAACCACCCAGATGAAAACAGCTCAAATTGTTGACCTCCATATTTTTGAGGTAAATAAATGGTTATTATTTAGGAGAAAAAATAAAACAGAAAGCACTCCATATCCTTCCATTTAGAAAGAACCAGTCATGAATCTATGTAAGTTGTGTGTATGTGTTTATGCAGATAATAGTATTCTAATGTGTGCTTGCAACCTTTATTTCTTTAATTAATAAGTTAATTTAATTAATTTCTTTATTTAATAAACCTTAATTTCTTTAACTGTTGTGGGGCATTTAGACCGTGTGTGTGTGTGTGTGTGTGTGTGTGTGTGTGTGTGTGTGTGTGTGTTTCTGTGTATCCACTGAGGAATTTTATCTGCATGTATGTATTCAATCCCTAGAAAAAGAAATGCAGGATTTTCCCTCTAGGTCTTCATGATCCATGATTCCAGCTGCAGTTATCAGTACAATGAAATGAAACTGGCAGGATGGGAGCAGATTGTTCTGCCATTTTTCTAGATCTTTGTGTTGAACATCAAATCTGGGCTGATCACTCCATGCTTGTTTTACCTGCCTGTGAGGTTCACAACAATTTTCCCAGCTCTGTGATCATATGTGATTTCAAATTCACCAGTGTAACCATGCTTCACCATCACATTTAGAAGCCAGTTGATGACTTTGGAGCAAGACCTAATAAGAACCTGGTGTTTGCTTCTCTTTTCAGCTTGGTTAGTACTCTTGAGACATCTGTCAGGACATTCATGTGCACCATTATGGTGGTGCAGAAAGATGGCAGAAAGAGCTAGTTTGTTTTCAACATTGCGATATTGAAAATAACACTGAGATGAGCACTTTGTGGGTGTATTTTGTGCACAACCATGATTATTTCCTTAGGCCAAATTCTTAGACACTGAATATATGGATGGAAGTTATGTAAGTTACTCAGATGTACTAAAAGCATTAACTGAATCCTTTTTAAAATATGGGAAGTGGATTTTCTTTTCACATTTAGTCATTTTTAAAAAAACAATATAGCATAGTTTAATTTTAAAAATCATTTGATTAACTACCTTAGTTGAGCAGACTGAGAAAAATCTATAGACAATGAAATGAGAGACATGTAAATGCAACCCAAATAGACAAAAACTTATTGCTACTGTTTTGATGTCTGCCTGGTCTATACAATATAGAAAGTTTTTAATGCCTATAGTGACATGCAGCACACATTTTTTGCAAACAACAGGCAGTAAGAATTTTACATATTAATAATGCTGTGAGGTATCTGAGGGGTTTGAAGAGACGGGGGGTGGGAGGTTGGGGTACCAGGTGGTGGGTATTATAGAGGGCACGGATTGCACGGAGCACTGGGTGTGGTGAAAAAATAATGAATCCTGTTTTTTCTGAAAATAAATTAATTAATTAAAAAAAAGAAAAAAAAATAGTGCTGTGAGGTCCTCTAAGTTGTTTGTGCATAAATGCCCCCAAAACATTTGGTCTTATCCACAACCTTGAAAAAGTAATATTAAGATCCATTTATTGTCCAGCTTCGTCTATTTTAAATGCCAGCTAATATATGAATGGTTCATATAGAAGGCTATTCAACTGAAGACTATCATTAAAATGGCATGAATCAAAATCCTTTTTAAGTAAGGCTAACTAAATATTTCAGACCTCAGGCAAAAAACTAATGAGTAAATAGATGTTTAATCCTTCATACTCCCTGTCCTTTTCAATTAGTGAGTAAATTGTCCTTTTCAACTAATGAGTAAATAGATATTTAATTTGTCTTATTCCTTACAACGCAAGCATGACCTGGCTCTTATGTAAGTCCATAGATGCAGAAAAATATTTCCTTAAACAGACTAGAATATTTAGTTTATGCCCCAAAATGATCTGTATAGTCTAGTATATCTGGATAATGTTCAATAACTGGTGAATTTCTGGGTGGCTCATATTTTGGGAGCATTCCTATAAGCATGAAAGGTTTAATTGCTATCAAAATGTATTTAATGGAGTTCTGACAGTTTTTGGCAATTCTCTGCATATATTTCTTTGAGAATTAGCAGAACTCTAATGAGCATGTAGGCAACCAATGACTAGTCCTCTAGGTCCATCTCTTGGCCTCAAATTTTACAAGGGGCTGCTTAGGAAGTAGCTGTTTTATACAGTTAGAGAACTATGGAAGTAGCTATTTTGTAAAGTTAGATATCTGTGGCAGTAAACAGCACCATCTTTACATACATAGCTTCCCTTTCTAATTCATGGAATGTATATGTGTGTTGGGAAAGAGTCCCTATATGCAACTAGGAGAGAATCTCCAGTATTATAATAATTGAGAGAAACAGTCCCACTGAACCCTGAGAAAACTGTCTCCACTGGTGCTCCATGAACTTCATGCATATAGAAAATGGTAAGAATTCAACTTACAAAGTTCTAACAGTGGATGCAAGTCAGTGTGAAATTGAACATTTAGAATAAATTTTAAAAGATGCTGTCATTTGCTGGGTCATAGGGCAGTTCTATTTTCAACATTTTGAGGAACCTCCATGCTGTTTTCCAGAGTGGCTGCACCAGCTTGCATTCCAACCAACAGTGTAGGAGGGTTCCCCTTTCTCCACATCCTCTGCAACACATGCTGTTTCCTGTCTTGCTAATTTTGGCCATTCTAACTGGTATAAGGTGATATCTCAATGTGGTTTTAATTTGCATCTCCCTGATGGCTAGTGATGATGAACATTTTTTCATGTGTCTGATAGCCATTTGTATTTCTTCATTGGAGAAGTGTCTGTTCATATCTTCTGCCCATTTTTTGATGTTTGCCTGTTTCGTGTGTGTTGAATTTGAGGAGTTCATTATAGATCCTGGATATCAACCTTTTTGTCTGTACTGTCATTTGCAAATATCTTCTCCCATTCCATGAGTTGCCTCTTTGTTTTCTTGACTGTTTCCTTTACTGTGCAGAAGCTTTTGGTTTTGATGAAGTCCCAAAAGTTCATCTTCGCTTTTGTTTCCTTTGCCTTTGGAGACATATCTTGAAAGAAGTTGCTGTGGCTGATATCGAAGAGATTACTGCCTATGTTCTCCTCTAGAATTCTGATGGATTCCTGTCTCACATTGAGGTCCTTTATCCATTTTGAGTTTATCTTTGTGTACGGTGTAAGAGAATGGTTGAGTTTCATTCTTCTACATATAGCTGCCCAGTTTTCCCAGCTCCATTTATTGAAGAGACTGTCTTTTTTCCACTGTATATTTTTTCCTGTTTTGTCTAAGATTAATTGACCGTAGAGTTGATGGTCCATATCTGGGCTCTCTACTCTGTTCCACTGGTCTATGTGTCTGTTTTTATGCCAGTACCATGCTGTCTTGGTGATCACAGCTTTGTAATAAAGCTTGAAATCAGGTAATGTGATGCCCCCACTTTTATTTTTTTTTTCAACATTTCCTTAGTGATTCGGGGTCTCTTTTGATTCCATACAAATTTTAGGATTATTTGCTCTAGGTCTTTGAAGATTACTGGTGGAATTTTGATCAGAATGGCATTAAAAGTATAGATTGCTCTGGACAGTATAGACATTTTAACAATGTTTATTCTTCCAATCCAAGAACATGGAATGGTCTTCCATCTTTTTGTGTCTTCAATTTCTTTCATGAGTGTTCTGTAGTTCCTTGAGTAAAGATCCTTTACCTCTTTGGTTAGGTTTATTCCCAGGTACCTTATGGTTCTTGGTGCTATAGTAAATGGAATCGATTCTCTAATTTCCCTTTCTGTATTTTCATTGTTAGTGTATAAGAAAGCCACTGATTTCTGTACATTGACTTTGTATCCTGCCACGTTGCTGAATTGCTGTATGAGTTCTAGTAGTTTGGGGGTGGAGTCTTTTGGGTTTTCCATATAAAGAATCATGTCATCTGCAAAGAGAGAGAGTTTGACTTCTTCATTACCAATTTGGATACCTTTTATTTCCCTTTGTTGTCTGATTTCTGTTGCTAGGTCTTCTAATACTATGTTGAACAAGAGTGGTGAGAGTGGGCATCCTTGTCGTGTTCTTGATCTCAATGGGAAGGATGCAAGCTTTTTCCCATTGAGGATGATATTTGCTGTGGGTCTTTCATAGATAGATTTGATGAAGTTCAGGAATGTTCCCTCTATCCTTATACTTTGAAGAGTTTTAATCAGGAACGGATGCTGGATTTTGTCAAATGCTTTTTCAGCATCAATTGAGAGGACCATGTGGTTCTTCTCTCTTCTCATATTAATTTGTTCTATCACATTGATTGATTTGTGAATGTTGAACCATCCTTGTAGCCCAGGGATGAATCCCACCTGGTCATGGTGGATAATCTTTTTAATGTGCTGTTGGATCCCATTTGCTAGGATCTTGTTGAGAATCTTAACATCCACATTCATCAGTGATATTGGTCTGAAATTCTCCTTTTTGATAGGGTCTTTGGCTGGTTTGGGGATCAGGGTAATGCTGGCTTGATAGAAAGAGTCTGGAAGTTTTCCTTCTGCTTCAATTTTTTGAAACAGCTTCATGAGAATAGGTGTTATTTCTTCTTTGAAAGTTTGGTAGAATTCTCTGGGGAATCCATCAGGTCCTGGGTTCTTGTTTTTTGGAAGGTTTTTGATCACTGTTTCAATCTTGTTACTACATATTGGTCTATTCAGGTTGTCCATTTCTTCCTGATTCAATTTTGGGAGTTTATAGTTTTCCAGGAATGCATCCATTTCATCTAGTTTGCTTAGATTATTGGCATATAACTGTTGATAATAACTTCTGATGATTGTTTCTACTTCCTTGGTGTTCGTTGTGATCTCTCCCTTTTCATTCATAATTTTATATATTTGAGCTTTCTGTCTTTTCTTTTGGATTAGTGTCACCAATGGTTTATCGATCTTATTAATTATTTCAAAAAACCAGCTTCTAGTTTCTGCAACAGAGCTAATGGCTATCCACATAGACAATATGTCAGAAAGAGAATTCAGGCTAACAATTTCGAAGCAATAGCTAGGTGGGAGAAAGCCATGGGTGACCAAACGGAATTGATTAGGGCCGAACTGAAAACGACCAGAGATCATGTTTTCAATATTAGGGAAGAACTGAAAGCTACCAGGGATGAGCTTCACAATGCTCTCAATGAGTTCCAATCTAATCTAAATTCTCTCAAAGCTAGAGTAACTGAGACAGAAGATAGAATTAGTGATCTGGAGGACAGACAAATAGAGAGAAAGGATCAGGGGGAAGCCTGGAAGAAACAGCTTAGAAGCCACGAAAACAGAATCAGAGAAATAAAGGATGCCATGAAACATTCCATCAGAATTATTAGAATCCCTGAAGGGGAGGAGAAAGAAAGAAGTCTAGAAGATATAGTGGAACAAGTTCTTCATGAAAATTTTCCAAATCTCGTGTATGGAAGCAGCGTTTATGTACTAGAGGCCGAAAGGATTCCCCCCAAGATTACAGATTCTCGAAAGTCCTTGAGACACCTAATAGTAAGAGTGAAGAATTATAATTGTAGGCAGAACCTCTTGAAAGCAGCTAGGACAAAGAAGATCCTTACATACAGAGGAAAGCCCATCAGAATAACGTCATACCTGTCCACAGAGACCTGGCAAGCCAGAAAGGGCTGGCAAGATATATTAAAGACACTGAATGAGAAGAACATGAAGCCAAAAATACTTTATCCAGCAAGACTGACATTCAAAATGGATGGAGAGATAAAGAGTTTCCAGGACTGGCAAGGCTTAAAAGACTATGCAACCACTAAGCCGATACTGCAGGAAATATTAAGGGGGCTTCTTTAAAGCAGGAAAAAGCCCAAGAATAGCATTGAACAGAAATAGAGAAACAAGCTACAGAAAGAAAGACTTCAAAGGTAACACGATGTCCATAAAAACGTATCTATCAATAATCACTCTCAATGTGAATGGCCTAAATGCACCCCTAAAATGGCACAGGGTTGCAGACTGGATAAAACGACAGGACCCATCCATATGTTGTCTACAAGAGACCCATTTTGAACCTAAAGATACACCCAGAATGAAAGTGAAGGTATGGAGAAGCATCTTTCATACCAATGGGCCTCAAAAAAAGGCTGGGGTAGTGATTCTCATATCAGACAAATTAGATTTTAAACTAAAGACTGTAGTCAGAGATCCAGAAGGACACTACATCATTCTTAAAGGGACTATCCACCAAGATGATCTAACAATTGTAAATATCTATGCCCCCAATATGAGAGCAGCCAATTACATAAGAAAACTGTTAATCAAGATAAAGAGTCATATTGATATGAATACACTAATCATTGGAGATCTAAACACGCCTCTCTCAGAAATAGACAGATCACTGAAGCAGAAAATCAATAAAGAAACAAGAGCATTGAATGACACATTGGACCAGATGGACCTCATAGATATATACAGAACATTCCACCCGAAAACAACAGAATACTCATTCTTCTCCAGTGCACATGGAATTTTCTCCAGAATTGACCGCATACTGGGTCACAAATCAGGACTCAACCGATACCAAAAGACTGAGATTATTCCCTGCACATTCTCAGATCACAATGCTTTGAAACTGGAGCTCAATCACAAGGAAAAATTCTGAAGGAACTCAAACACCTAGAAGCTAAAGATCACCTTGCTTAAGAATGCTTGGATCAACCAGGAGATCAAGGAAGAACTGAAACAATTCATGGAAACCAATGACAAGACACTTCGATCCAAAACCTATGGGATACAGCAAAGGCGGTCCTAAGGGGGAAATACGTAGCCATCCAAGCCTCCCTCAAAAAAAATTGAAAAATCCAGAACACAGCACCTTTCTCTACACCTTAAAGAACTGGAGACTCAACAACAAATCAAACCAACTCCACACATAAGAAGGGAAATAATCAATATTAGAGCTGAGATCAATGAGGTAGAAACCAGAGATACAGTAGAACGTATCAATGAAACTAGAAGCTGGTTTTTTGAAAGAATCAATAAGATTGATAAACCATTGGTGACACTAATGAAAATATTTGTTTTAATTTGAGTCTCTTTCATGTATTAAAAATTCAATGGACTGAAAAGGAAGATCAGAGCTATCTTGCAAGCATCTTTGAAGAGTGCATTTGCTTCACCCAAATTAGTATGTTTACTGTAGAATGCTTTTTAAGCGGATATCTCTGGTTTGTCACATGTCACAAGTACTTAAGATGACTGTGAAACTAGAGAACAGTACCTCAGAAAAATAATGCTTCTATTAAATTCCCTGAGCATCCAGTGTGAGCTGCTTCCTCAGTCTAAAGACTACATGGAGGGCTTTAGCTGAGAATTTAGAATAGTCCTCAAACACATCCATGAGTCCCTAGATACCATTCACATTAAAAACAAACAAACAAACAAAAAACCTGCCTCTGTATTCCAAAGCTAAAATTAACCCAACTACAGCAAAGGTTGAAAATGACTGGCTTTGATCCATAGCTCAGCAGTTGTTAAATCTTGAATCTAATTGCACCAGCTACCTCATGATGTGGAAGATGTATTTGTAATCAAGGGGCATTGAAATATTATAGAAAATATAAAAAGTGCAAAGCTTCCATTCTTGGAATTTAATCAGAGTCTGAATGTCCATTTATCTAGGATATTGTGAGAGACATGTTTATAATGGATGTATTCTTTGAGGTCCATTCCAGCTTTCTAATTCTGTTTTAAGGGTAGAAATATCTCAAAGGGGACTATTTGGAGCATGCTTTTTTCCTGATGATTTTAATAGTTTTCTCATTGATACGTATGTGAATTACAAGATGGTCCCTTAGGTAAGGTGACAAGGTGAAATATAGAACTCTATAATAAAAACACATGATGAAGAAACTATAAAAGTCCATTAATTTGTCCATTTTGTCATCCATTTATCTATTTCATACAGATTATTTATAAATATTAGGCACAGTTTACAAAAAAGTAAAAATCTATCCATTTTTATCATCCATTTAATATAATTTATATTCTATTTAATTAAAATAAGTATACTGAGTTCTGGTGTTGGAAGAGTAGATTATATCAACTAAAACACCCTGCCCATTGTACTGACAATTGGCAATGCAGGCCATTGCAAGCAACTGGACCAAACACAAACATGACTCAGCCATAATAGTAGGGTGCACAAAACCCATACAGGAGAAACCCATGGTTCTGGTGAAGAGGGGATATTGTGTTACATGGCACTACAATGCCTCTTCTTCATAAGGCCACTATTTCAAGATCAGGAAACATAGCTGCCTTTCCTAATACCTAGAAACAAAGACAAAATGAGCAGACAGAGGAATATGTTCCAAATGAAACAATAGGACAAAACCACAGCAAAAGAGCTAAATAAAGCATAGATAAGAAATATGCTTGATAAAGAATTCAAAATAATGAACATATGCATACTGGGCATGAGAAAAGAGTGGAGGATCTCAGTGAGTCCTCTAACAAAGAGGACTATTCAGATGAAAAGAACTAATCAGATGAAAAGCTCAAGAGCTGAAATTTAAAAATTACACTAGAGAGAATCAATAGCAGATTAGAGGAGGAAGAGTAGATTAGCATCCTGAAAGATAGGGTAATGGAAAACAACAAAGCTGAACAGAAAAAGAAAGAAAGAAAGAAAAAAGAAAATTAGAATAAGTTATGGGAACTCAGCAACATCATCAAGCATAATAACATTCACATTATAAAGATTCCAGAAGAGTGATAAAAGGGGAAGAAATTTTATTTGCAGAAATAATAGCTGAAATCTTCCCTAATCTGGGGAGGGAGAGAGACATCCAGATCGAGGAAGCACAGAAAACTCCCAACAAAATTAATCCAGGGAGGTTCACACCACAACGCACAAAACTTAAAATATCAAAAAGTAGAGATAAGAGAGAATTTTAAAAGCAACAAGAGAAAGATATGTACAAGGAAAACCCCATAAGGTTATCAGCTGATTTTTCAGCAGAAACTTTGCAGACCAGAAGAGAGTGGCATGATATATGCATAGTGTTGAACTGAAAAAATCTGCAACCAAGAATACTATATCCAGCAAGGCTACCATTCAGAAGAAAGATTAAGACCTTACCAGACAAACAAAGGTTAAAGGAGTTCATCACCACCAGACCAGTCTTACAAGAGACAGTGAAGGGAATACTTTGAGTGGAAAGAAAAAGCCATAATTAGGAGTAAGAAAATTATGAAAGGCAAAAATGTCACCAGTAAATGAAAACATGTAATAAAAGTAATAGATTAATCACTTATAAAACCAGTATGGTTATTAAAGCACAAAAGCAATAAAATCAATTATATCTGTAAAATCAGTCAAGGGATTCACAAAATAAAGGGATAAACTGTATAACAGCATATATATAAAATGTGAGGGAGTTAAAATTTAGTGGTTTTAGAATGGGTCCAAACTTAAGTGACCTTCGATTTAATAGACTGCTATATGCATAAGATGTTATGAACCTCATTTTACCCACAAATCAAAATTCTATAATAGATACAAAAAAATAAACAGAATGAAATAAAAGCATAACACCAAAAAAAAAAGCCACCAAGCCACAAGGAAAGACAGTAAGAAAAGAACAGAGAAGGAATGCACAAGCAACCGTAAAACCAGTAACAAAATGGTAATGAGTATATACCTATAAGGACTTTAAATGTAAATGGACTAAATACAATAATCAAAAGACATAAGGTGAGTGAATTCATAAAAAAGGAAGAATATACAGCCTACAAGAGACTCACTTTAGAACTAAAGACACATACAGTTTCAAAGTGGGGGATGGCAAAACATTTACTATGTAAATGTAAATTAAAAAAAAAAAACCTAGGGTAGCAATATTTATATCAGACAAAGCAGACTTTAAACCAGACTGTAACCCAGATGTCCACTGACAGATGAATGCATAAAGATATGGTATATATACACAATGGAATATTACTCAGCCATCAAAATTATAAACTTTTATCATTTGCAACAACATGGATGGAACTGGAGGGTATTATGCTAAGCAAAATAAGTTAACCAGAGAAAGACGATTATCATATAGTTTCACTCATTTGTAGAATTTAAGAAACAAACCAGAGGATCATAAGGGAAGGGAGGGAAAAATAAAATAAGATAAAATCAGAGAGGGGGAAAAACCATAAAAGACAATTAACTATAGAAAACAAACTGAAGGCTGCAGGAAGGGAGTTGGGTAACTGGGATGGGGTAAGATGGGTGATGGGCATTAAGGAGGGCATGTGATGTAATGAGCACTTGGTGCTATATGCAACCGATGAATAACTGAACTCTACATCTGAAACTAATGATATACCATATGTTAATTAATTGAATTTAAATAAAATAAGATAGGGGAGCCTGGGTGGCTCAGTGGGTTTAGCCTCTGCCTTTGGCTCAGGTCATGATCTCAGAGTCCCGGGATCAAGCCCCACATCAGGCTCTCTGCTCAGTAAGGAGCCTGCTTCCCCCTCTCTCTCTGGCTGCCTTTCTGCCTACTTGTGATCTCAGTCTCTCTCTCTCTCTCTCTCTCTGACAAATAAATAAATAAAATCACTAAAATAAATAAATATTTTAAAAAGACATAACAAGAGATAAAGAAGGCCTTTATGTAATGATAAAGGGGAAAATCCAGTAAAAGGATATAATAATTTTAAATATTTATGCACCAAAATGGAGGTACTAAATACATAAAATAACTATTAACAGACAAAAAGAGAGAAATTGATAATACAATTGGTAATACAATAATAGGAGGAGACTTTAACACCCAATTACATCAATGGATAGATTTTACAGACAGAAAATCAACTTCTGAATGACACAATGGACCAGATGGATTTAACAGAAATATTCAGAGCATTACATCCAAAACCAAGGGAGGGAATACACATTCTTTTCAAGTGGATGTGGAACATTTTCCAGAACAGATCACATGTTAGATCACAAAACAAGTCTCAATAAATAAAAATATTGAATCATATCATGCATCTTTTCTGATCACAACAGAATGAAACTAGAAATAATTCACAAGAAAAGATCTGGAAAAAACACAGGTACACAGAGCCTAAATAACATGATACTAAATAACCAATGGGTCGATGAAGAAATCCAAGAGAAAATTTAAAAAAAAATATATGGAGACAAATGAAAACACAACAATCCAAAATCTTTGGGATGAAATAAAAGCTGATTTAAAGGGGAAAATTGTAACAATACAATTGTAACATATCCATGTTGCCAAAGCAATCTACAAAAGCAAAATGCAAGTGCTGAAACAACACCAGAGCAAAAACCTTTTGCACAGTGAAAGGAACCATTGGCAACAACACAAAGGCAACCTAACTAAATGTGAGCGGATATTTACAAATGTTAGATTCAATACAGGGCTAATACCAAAGCATATTAAGAACTTATAAAACTCAATACCCCAAATACAGATAATCCAATTAAAAATGGGCAGAGGGGGGCGCCTGGGTGGCTCAGTCTGTTAAGCCTCTGACTTTGGCTTGGGTCATGATCTCAGGGTCCTGGAATCGAGCCCCATGTCTGGCTCCCTGCTCAGCGGGAAGTCTACCTCTCCCTCTCCTTCTGCTCCTCCTCCTGCTCATTCTTTCTCTCTCTCAAATATATAAATCTTAAAAAACAAAAAAGAAGAAAAATGGGCAGATGCCTTAGTGATGTTGAACATTATGTGTCTGTTGGCCATTTGCATGTCTTCTTTGGAAAAATGCCTATTTAAGGCATCTGGTGTTGTTTCAGCACTTGCATTTTGCTTTTGTTTCCCTTGCCTCAGGAAACCTATCTAGAAAAATATTGCTATGGCTGATGTCAAAGAAATTACTGCCTCAGTTTTCCTCTAGAGTTTTTACAGTTTTAGGTCTCCATTTAAGTCTTTACTCTATTTGGATTTATTTTTGTGTGTGCTATAAGAAAGTGTCCAGTTTCATTCTTTTTTTTTCTTTTTTAAAGATTTTATTTATCTATTTGACAGAGAGACAAAGCAAGACAGGAAATACAAGCAGGAGGAGTGGGATATGGAGAAGCAGGCCTCCTGCCAAGCAGCAGCTCAATGCAGGGCTTGATCCCAGAACCCTGAGATCATGACCTGAACTGAGGGCAGATGCTTAATGACTGAGCCACCCAATTGCCTCTCCAGTTTAATTTTTTTGCATGTAGCTATCCAGTTTCCAGCACCATTTATTGAAGAGACTATCTTTTCTCCATTATATATTCTCCTTTGTCATAGATTAATTGACCATATAATCATGAGTTTATTTCTGGGCTCTGTAATCTGTTCCATTATGTCTGTTTTTGTGCCAGTACCACACTATTCTGATTACTACATCTTTGTAGTATATCTTGAAATCTGGGATTGTGATACCACCAGCTTTGTTCTTCTTTTTCAAGATTGCTTTGACTATTTGGGGCCTTTAGTGAGTCCATAGAAATTTTAGAATTTATTGCTTTAGTTCTGTGAAAAATGTTATTGGTATTTTGATGAGCATTGTTTTAATATGTAGATTGCTTTGGCAACATGGATATTTTAACAACATTCGTTCTTCCAATCCACAAGCATGGAATATCTTTCTATTTGTTCATGTTATCTTCAAGATCCTTCATCAATATTTTATAGTTTTCAGAGTACTTTACTTGGCTAAGATTATTCCTAGGTATTTTTTTTTCTTTGTGGTTCAGTTGTCAATGGAACTGTAATCTTTGGTTCTCTTTCTGGTATTTCATTATTAGTGTATAGAAATGTAAAAGGTTTCTGTATATTAATTTT
The DNA here is from genome assembly GCF_009829155.1 of Mustela erminea. Lineage (NCBI taxonomy): Eukaryota > Metazoa > Chordata > Mammalia > Carnivora > Mustelidae > Mustela > Mustela erminea. The sequence goes on along the minus strand of NC_045635.1, from coordinate 78,493,452 downwards.
GTATTTTGTGACTTTTCTCAGTTCATTTATCAGTTCTGATAATTTTTTTTGTGGAGTCCTAGGGTTTTCTATGTGTAGTACAATGTCATCTGCAAATAGTGACTACAAATAGTGAAAGTTACCAATGATATGCTTTTTATTTCTTTTTTTTTTGTTGTTTGGTTGTTGTGTCTAGTAATTCCAGTACTGTGTGAATAAAAGTGGCTAGAGTGGGCATCTTTTTTTCTGATCTTAGAGAAAAATCTCTCAGTTTTTCACCATTGAGGATGATGTTCATTGTGGGTTTTTCATATATAGCCTTCATTATGTTGAGTGATATTCCCTCTTAACCTGCTTTGTTGAGGGTTTTTATCATCAATGGATATTATACTTTGTTAAATATTTCTTCTTTTATTAAGATGGTCATGTGATTTTTATCCTTTCTCTTTTTAGTATGATGTATCACATTGTTTGTTTTGTGAATACTGAACCACACTTGCAGGAATAAATTCCACTTATCATGGTGAATGATTTTTTTTAATGTACTGTTGGATTTGATTTGCTAATATATATATTCTTAAGACAGAGAATAATTTATTCACACCCTCCAGAGAAGTAGATAGCTTCAGTCTATAACAAAATATTGTATTTTAAAGCATAGGTCAGTAAATGTATATGAGACTATACACCACTGTATACAAATCAACTGATCAAAGCACAACTTCTCAGTGTTCAAAACAGAATAAGCTTCCTTGTACAAGCAATATCTTTGTGACACTTTCAACTTTATTATTCCCCTCTTTTCGTCACTCTCTCCTTCAACAATATCCACACCAGCCTCCTCATAATCCTTCTCAAGAGCAGCCATGTCCTCATGGGCCTCAGAAAACTCTTCTTCCATGCCTTCACCCACATACTGGTGACCAAAGGCACACTTGGCATACATCAAGTCAAACTTGTCATCCAGGTGGGCCTAGGACTCAGCAATGGTTGTGGTATTGCTCAGAATGCACACAGCTCTCTGTACTTTGACTAGGTCTCCCACTCCATAGTGCGAGGCTGGTAATCAATGCCAACTTTGAAGTCAGTGGGGCACTGGTCCACAAACTGGATGGTATGCTTGCTCTTGATCATAGCAATGGCAGCATTGACATCTTTGGGAACCACATCACCATGGTTCAACAGGCAGCAAGCCATCCATTTACCATGGTGGGGGTCATATTTCACCCTCTGGTTGGCTGCCTCAAAGCATGCATTGGTGATGTGTGCTACAGAAAGTTATTCATGGTAGGTTTTCTCAACAGAGATGACAGGGGCATATGTGGCCAGAGGGAAGTGGACATGGGGGATAGGGCACCTATTTGTCTGGAATTATGTCAGATCAACATTCAAGGTTCCACCAAATCTGAGGAAAGCAGTGATGGAGGACACCATCTGATATATCAACCTATTTAGGTTAGTGTAGATTGGGAATTCAATACCATGGTTTCTATGACAAATGTCATAGATGGCTGTGTTTTCTACTGTGAAAGCAGAGTCAGAGTTCTCCAAATACATTCATCTGGTGTGAGTAGTGAGGATGGAGTTGTAGGGCTTAACTACAGCTGCAGAAACCTGGGGGGCTGGGTAAATGGAGAATTCTAGCTTGGACTTCTTGTGGTAATTGACAGAGGTGTTTCATCAGCAGGGAAGTGAACCTGGAACCCCTCCAAAGTTGTGGAAAACCAAGAAGCCCTGAAGACCTGTGCACTGGTTGACCAGTTACTGAATTCGATCTAAGACAAGGTCAGTGATCTCCTTGCTAATGGTGTAATGCCCTTGGGCATAATTATTGGCAGCATCTTCCTTGCCTATGATGAGGTGCTCAGGGTGGAAAAGCTGGCAGTAGGTGCCAGTGTGAACTTCATCAATGACTGTGTCTTCTAGGTCTACAAACACTGCCCTGGGCCTAGTGCCCTACAAACACTGCTTGCCAGGACCCGTCTCACTGAGGAAGATGTGGAAGGAGTCATCTTCTCCTCCAAAGGTCTTGTCACTTGGCATCTGGCCATCAGGCTGGATTCTATATTCCAGGCAACTGAGCTCCCAGAAGGCATTGCCAATCTGGATACCAGCCTAGCCAACATGGATGAAGATACATTCACACATGGTTGCTAATTTGCAGCTGCGGAGCAGATGTTGTAGAGGAAGAAGAGAGGTTGTTACTTCTTACAGCATGATTCTTAGGTGGTCAATGTAAGAGAACCTGCCTTGACCTGCTGATATTTTGTTGAGGATTTCTGCATCTATGTTCATCAGGCATATCAACTGGTAGATTTTTTTTTTGTAGTGTCTTTATCTGATTTTCATATTAGGGTAATGCTGGTTTCATAGATTGAATTTGGAAGTTTTCCTTCCATTTTTTGGGAATAGTTTAAGAAGGATAAACATCAACTCTTCTTTAAATGTTTGGTAGAATTCACTTCTGAAGTCATCTGGTCCTGGAGTTTTGTTTATTGGGAATTTTTTGATTACAGATACAATTTCATTGTTAGTTATTGGTCTGTTCCAATTTTCTATTGCTTCCTGATTCAGTTTTGGAAGGTTATATGTTTCTAGGAATTTATCCATTTTTTCTAGCTTGTCCTATTTTTGGCATATATTTTTTCATAATATTCTCTTTTAATCTTCTGTATTCCTGTGGTGTCAGTTTTTCTCCTTCATTTCTGATTTTGAATCCTTTCTCATTTTTATCTTGATGAGTCTGGCTAAAGGTTTATCAATTTTGTTGATCTTTTCAAAGAATGAACTCCTGGTATCACTGATCTATTCTATTGGGGTTTTTCAATCTCTATCTCCTGTCTGCTCTAGTCTTTATTATGTTCTTTATTCTATTGGTTTTGGGCTTTGTTTGCTGTTTTTTCCAGCTCCTTCAGGTGTAAGGTTTGGTTATTTATTTAAGATTTTTCTTGCTTTTTGAGGTAGTCTGTATTGTATTGAAGAATTACAATACACCCCAAACCCTGTTAAACTATCATAATTAAGGCAAAGTGTTCTGCTAGTCACAAAATGTTGATGTATGTGTGGCTGAGTTCTAAGCATTGGACAATAAACAAAAGATTTTGTAAAAGATGTGATACCCATTGAGTTATTAACATTTGTGTCACAGGTTCTATTTCTGCTCCATTCACCAGGAACAAATAACATACCAGCTTCAATCCTGCTATTTAAAAGGAAGCTTCTGGGTGGTTCAGTTGGTTAAACATCCAACTCTTGATTTCTGCTCAGGTCATGATCTCAGGATCATAATCTCAGGTTGTGAGATGGAGCCCCACTGTGGGCTCTGCACTCAGCGGGTTATCTGCTTAAGACTCTCTCTCTCTCTCCCTCTGCCCCTCCTCACCCCCTGTGCGCTAGCTTTTTCTCTAAAATTAATAAATAAATCTTTAAAAGGAAGCTACAAAATCATGTCATACAAAGGTTGCCCATTGTTAAAATCTCATTGGAATGCAGCACACTATTAATTGTTCTAATATTCCTCATAATTAAGAAGAAATATATGCTAATGTTCTTATTTTTAAACCTTATTTTATATTTAACTCATATATAATGTTTGGACTACATGATTTTTGAAAGTCATTTATTTATTTATTTATTTATTTATTTATTTATTTATTTATTTTAGAGAGACTGAGAAAGAGAGAGGGAAATAGAGAATCTCCAGCAGACTCCTCACTAAGCAAGGAGCCTGAGAATGCAGTACTCAATTCCTGGACCTTGAGATCATGATCTGAGCTAAAACCAAGAGTGGGACACTTAACCAACTGAGCCACCACATGTTTAGAGAAATATTTGTTTTTGGTATTTCCTTTTTCATTGTGTATACACTACATCATATTTTAAATTGTGTCACACAGTATTATAACCCCAGTAATGCACAGAATAAACACTTACTAGTTAATAGAAAGGATTTACCCATTTCTGGTTATCTGTGGAAATTAGATCACAGTATTGTGCTTCGTGAATAATCACATCTTAATGGAAGAGATAAATCTACAACACATACAGACAATGGAGATTGTTCAATCAGGTTGACCAATTAGCCACAGAATGGTCTCGTGCAAAGATAAGAGTCCTTTCCCTTGTCACTTTCTGAAATGCCTCCTTGATCCATTTTGTACAAGTAGAGACATGCTAAAATAATTTGATACTAGAAAACTGTTAACTGTCTAAAGTGACAACTGAGGCATATGTGAGTTTTCTTTGTCACATCTGAAGACACAAAAGTGGAAGGGGGAGACTTCAAGCTAAACTTTCAGAGAAGTCCAGATATGGAGGCTGATACATTCTAAGCTGCAATTGAGAAAGATGTGATTTTACATATAGCTATCCCTCTCAAGAAACATAGGCTTCTGCCCTCCTTCTCCCATCGAAGTATATGGATGGACATTACTTTACAAATCAAGTCATGCCTTTTAAAAAGTCCTATAAGGGCAACAACCAGCAACCTCACCTTTTATTTTGTCCCATACCTAGGAAATAATTGTTTCAGAGGTTTTTTCCTTTGCCTTCAGAATTAACTACAATCAATCTCATGACCTTATTGGGAAAGCTTCTGGAAATGCCACCAAACCCATGAGAAGTGTCCTGCCTGAGCTCAAGTGTATAACCACAAGAAAATAGGGTTTAGATGGAGGGACCTATCCATTAAACTTGACTAACAGCTAAATCCAAAATTCTGACAACTCCTATGTAGGAACACATGAACTCTCAGCATATTATTCAACCTGAAAAATGCATATTTTGACTCCTGGGCTTTAAAAAAAAGAATCAGTCATCCCAGGAACCCAGAACTTTAGAGGTAGAAATTATCTCAGTGCAATGATGACAAAATAACTTTTTCAGGCCAATTTTTATCCTAAGTAGATGCTATCAAAAGACAGATCAGTCTCCTGGTACAAGCTGAACTGTCTACACATACTTTGGACAGTATGTAAAACAGAGTTCTCCTGAAATGAGTCAGTATTTCCCAGAAATATCTGCCTAATTAACTCTTTTAGCTCATTCTTATCAAAGCAAATATGAGATACTAGTTCCCCCCCAATTTATGTTTTGTTGAGTATCAGAATAGATACCATTAGCAAAACTCTATGACAACTAGTTTGTATTGTTGATTGCCCAAGAAGTCAAACACCAAACCTCCACCATCTGTTTGGAGAAAATGGATCTGGCAAGGGAAACTTTTCCAGCTAGTCTTTGGACAAAAGCATAATTCTTGTGTGTGGCTTCCTCTTCCTTTTGTTCCCAGTTTTGCACATAGCACAATGCTGTTTTAAAAGTGAAATCCACCAAAAAAAAAAAATCCGTGACTGGGCTGAAGAAGCAGTATTTAGAACACTGCACACATTCAACAAGATAAAGCTTTAATCAAAGCAAAATACTATATTATCAGTGGCAATGAAATTTCTTGCAAAGCTGGGCTCATCAGTGTTTCTACTTCCAGATATCTTTTTCCTTCCACCTCCCTTATTTTTACCCTTTTGTTGGCTCCTTAAAGCTGCACTAAATCATAAAATATGTTTGAATAGCGAAAGCATTAAGGTTTCACATTCTGCAGCATAACAATGAACTGCCTTATGTTAGAATTCAAGCTTGTTAGCAAAGCTCACAAATATTATCATCTCCTGTGGTGGCGATTTCCTACCCATTCAGGAAAGTGGTTTTTACTAGCAGAGCCCACATCAACCATGCCTTATGAGTTGCAGATGGGGTCTCTTTGCCACACTTCCATATTCGGTGCTACAGGATACACAATTCACACATGTACATGAGGATGCCAGCTTCTATGATGGATTATATGCTAGCATCCTGTTGATTACATGATGGGAAAAGTAGTCCAATGGAATTTTTTTTTTTTGAGAAGCAAAGATGTTCCAAAGAAGAGAACAAGTGCCCAAGCACAAGCCTGCAGAGCCTGTCAGTTGTGTTGGGTGTAGCAATACAATTGCCAAAAGGGAGACAGACAGGCAGGCAGGCAAAAGGCCTTTCCAACTAATCATGACTCTATTCAATAGATTGCCTATTTAGCAACAAGTTGAGGAGAGTAGAATTGGATTTTGCATGGTCAATTTGAAAAATGTTGGAAAATTTGTTTTGAGACTACCAAACAAAGCAATCGCTGTCTTTGGGTGTTATCAATCTCCCCTTACATTTTCTCCCCTCCCCTCTCTACCTAGAAGGGCTTAGAGTCTTTGAAAAAGTCATTTCACTTCCTAACAAAAAGAGAACGGCAAGTCAGATGAAGAATTCTTTAGGGGGTAAACTATCCATGCTTGGAGTGAAATGGGAAATGATTTTACTTTTTTTAAATAGTAAAGTTCTTAAGACAAAGTGGGTCAGCAATTTGTGTATGTAAAAAGGCTAACACTAAGCAAGTACTTTTTATTTCACTTGATTATCAGAATTAAACTAAAGCTTGGAAAGTCTGAAATTTGGCACATTTCAAATCTTTTCAGGGTTAATTGTTACACCGAGCTAGGATATAGATGAAGGAATATGTCTTAACATTGACAGAGAGGTCAGAGGAGAGATAATATGCTGAGGAGAAACAAGTTTGCATTTTCCTAACTCAAAACTAGTTTTCTAATTGGGGTTTTGATAAGGAAAGTTAACCTCTGGGGGACTCTGAAAAGAAAGTAAATACTTTCTAATCATCTTTTAATTATTTCTTTCTAATCATCAGCTAATGGCCTGGAATGTATATTAACTATGAATTCTTGCTTTCGGACCAATGGCATAAGAATACAGGTAATACAAGAATAAAAGTAAATCTATGTTTTCATCTTCCTGGAAAACAGAAATACTAGCAACAGGAAAAATTCTTCTGAAAGGTTTATCTTCCCAGAAGGAAAAAAGACATTCAAAGAATATCTCTAAAAGACTATTGCAGCAAGAGTCTTGTTGGGGGTCTTATCTATTTGCTCACCACAGTAACTCTGAGAAGACAAGAAATATCATCAAAATTGCATCCCTTGGTCCCATGGGAGAGATGAAGAAGGCATTTCAGGACTGAGTAGCCTCTGGGAAATTAGGGAGAAAGACTCTTAATTTTTAAAAAATATTTTATTTATTTATTTGACAGACAGAGATCACAAGTAGGCAGAGAAGCAGGCAGAGAGAGAGAGGAGGAAGCAGGCTCCCCGCGGAGCAGAGAGCCCAACGTGGGGCTCGATCCCAGAACCCTGGGATCACGACCTGAGCCGAAGGCAGAGGCTTTAACCCACTGAGCCACCCAGGCAGGTGCCCCAAGACTCTTAAATTTTAAAACATATTCAAGTCTCTGTCCTTCTTGTGTTGCCCTAGGATTCATTCCACAAAAGAAGGAATTTGTAGTCAATACAAATTGCATATATTCTTTACAGCAATGAATAGAAATAAAAATATTTAGGTGATCCTGATGGCGCAGGCAGTTGAGCATCTGACTCTTGATTTTGGACAGGTTATGATCTCAGGGTTGAGAGACTGAGCAGCACATTGGGCTCCACAATGGACATGAAGTCAGCTTGGGATTCTCTCTCTCCCTCTTTCTCTGCTCCTCTCCCTCTTAAAAGAAACAGAATATTTACTTCAACCACAGAGGCTCTAAGCAGCAACAACAAAAACTTTCTCTGGAGTCCATTTACCCATCTTGATTCCATTGTATTTTTCTCCTCCTTTCTCAGACCAACCCCTGAAAATAGTGGTTTAGTTGAGATTCACTGTCTCTATTTGCCTATTTCTCAGTCACTTCTCAAGCCAGTGCATTCTGGTTTTCTTTCCAACCTTCAGAATCACCCAACCAACTACTACAACTTCCTTGAGGATATTCTAAGCATGGTAGCTGGTGGCCTGCATATAATAAAATCCATGTTCTCTTTTTAGTCTTGTTCTATATTATTTGACCTACCATCAGCATTTGATATTTGATTTTCCTCCTTCATGTTCTCTCTTCTGTTGGTTTCTGTTACACTGCCCTCTACTTCAATTTTTTTTAATTTTTTTAATGACATATAGTTAACACACGATGTTACATTAATTTCAAGTGCACAACATAGTGACTCCACAAGTCTATACATTAGTCTATGCTCACCACAATTGTAGCTACCATACAATGCTATTACAATGCCATTTACTATATTTCCTATGTCATAACTTTTATTATTGTGACTTATTTATTCCACAACTGAAACTCTGTATGTCTTACTCCTTTTCATCCATTTTACCCATCACTCCACCCCTCTCTCTTTTGGCAACCATCAATTTGTTCTCCATATTTATGGATCTGTTTCTGCTTCTTTGTTTATTCATTTTTTTAAATATTCCACTTGTAAGTGAAATCATATGGTATTTGTCTTTCTCAGTCTGACTTATTTCTCTTAGTATAATACCCTCTCAGTCCATCCATGTTGTAGCAAGTAGCATGATCTCATTCTTTCTTATGGCTGAGTAATATTACATGGTGTGTGTATGTGTATATATGTGTGTGTATGTGTGTGTATACACACACTAACCTTCTGATATACACACACACACACACATACACACACACCTTCTTTATCTATTCATCTATCAATGGACACTTATGTTGCTTCTGTATCTTACCAACTTCATTTCAACTTATCTGACTACTCCTTTTCACATGTTTTGCAAGCTTCTCTTTCTCCAACCAGTCTTTAAATGCAGGTGTTCCTAAAAATCTATCTTCTAGGTCTTGTGCTTTTTTACTCTATGTGTTCCTCATGGTCTAGCTCTTCTACTCACACTACTTCACAAATTTAGCTTCATGCCTGACCTCTCTTTTATGCTTCACTTCAGTTTGTATATATAACTAATTGGCATCTCCACTTGGACATCTTAAAAATACCTTAAACTCCAAACTTTAATATTGAAATCATATTCCTCCCCAAACCAGCTACTTGTCTTATATTTCCTATCCTAATAAATGACATCACCACTGTCCTCCCAGTAAGTTATGCAAACCAGAAACAAGGTGCTATCCTTGATTCTTTTCTCTGTTTTCCCATATCTAAGTTGACTATATTCTACCTCTCAAATCTGCCCAGTCTGCTCTATTCACTGTACTTCTACCCTAGCTCAGGCCACCACCACTTGTTGCCTGTCCGCTACAACAATAGCCATTTAACTCTTTTTCCCCTCACCCCTCCTTGCCCTTTACCAATTAGTTCTGTCACAATACAAAGTGGTCTTTTTCAGATGCAACACTGATCGTGACACTCCTCTATTTACATCTAATACATGGCTTCCTGTTACAGCATGATAAAGTCAAAGTTTTTAGAATGAATTACAAGGTTCCTCATGATCTACAGTTTTTTTTTTTCTTTTTTTACCTTCTCAGTCCTATCTCTCACTACACTTCCCTTTATGTTTTATATTCCAGCTGTGCTTAGGTATTTTTCAGTTTTTCAAAGTTGTCAGGTTCTTTTCTTTACCCCAAACTTTCATACCTGCCATCTTCTGGAAACAATCTCCTACCCTACCCCACCTCTTTTCCTCCTGGCTTCTGTGATTCATTTGAGCTGCTATTTCCTCAGACTGCATAATTTATTCCTTCCCTTGGATAACAATTATTAAACTTTTATGTAATTATGTATTTGTTCTTCTGTTCAACTGTATTTCTTCTCTGTATTTATGAGTCTGTTTCTGCTTCTTTGTTTATTCATTTTTAAATATTCCAGATATAAGTGAAATCATATGGTAACCTCCATGAAGGCAGAAAACTTTTATGTCTTATTCACCACTTTATCACCAGTACCTAGCACAAATGCTTAACAAATATTTAGGGAATGATTGGTTGGCTGAATAAAGGAGTTATGGAAAAGGAGGTAGGAAAAAAGTACTTACATACTCTTTTTTTAAAGTAGGTTCCAGTGTGGAGCCCAAAATGGAGATTGAACTCATGACCTTGAGATCAATTCCTGAGCTGAGATCAAGAGCCAGACACTTAACTCACTGAGCCACTCATGCACCCCAAGACTTACATATTCTTTATCTTTGAAGAGTGGTTAATAGTTAATTAGAAATGCCAAGAGTTATTCAAATACTTCATGGTCATTTCTAGAGGAAATTGTTTTAATACTTGGAAAGCTATAAACTCAAAAGACTAAGTCTACTTTGGATTGGACATACAAAATAATTGTAATAATCAATCATTCAGACTACCTAAGGACATTTGAAAATGCTATGACCCTGTAGTAGATTGATTCTTCCAGAATCAAGAGCAGCAGAGCAAGAATGCAGGCACTAGAAGTAGCTCATGAATGGGAGATTGAGGGCACAGGTGAGTGCCTCTGTAACAGGGTAAGGAAACCAGCTCTAGTGGTGGCAGAGAAATCAATGACAAGCTCAATAATCATCATAAACAAGAATTAGAAATGCCAATGTCATTGCAGTGGAAACTATAAGCCACTATGAGCCTTTGAAAAAGGAATGCTGATTTTTGGAGCTACTGGCATACTTCTGAAATAAAAAATTTGTTTTGTGAAAGGGAAATGTAGGAGAGAGTTTAAGAATTCTGCTTAAGGTACTCTTAGTTCCATTCTCCATGTATGAGGCATTCTTAGTTCCATTCTCCATATACAAATGGAGTAACCATTTCTTCTGAGTCAAGAGAGAGAGGAAGATATGCAAGCCTTCCTTGATTGCCTATTCACTTTTATCCACTGAGTTATCATGGATATGCTAGCTACCAATTACTCCCTTCCCTTATGGGTTTACATCTGCAGCTAATACAAGCTTTTCAAAGAGATATCACCTAGTACCTTTCCTTAGATATAGTGATTCCTTAACCTGCTTATTACGTTCTAAACTCCAAATGGAAAAGAAAACAGAAAAAAAAAACCTTCAGGTTGCAAAATATATGCTGAAAATGATAAGAATATAGAAGAGAAATCAAACTTGACACCTACACATTTCTGACTGAGCAACACAGTTTCCCTTCATCTAAAGATATTAGACTTTGGAGAAACAAAGTTCTAGAGAATTCAAAACAACATATTGAGCATATGTAATGCCATATTATCTTCTGTACCTCTACAAGGACATGCTGAACTGCTTTCCCTTGAATGTTCACACGTGTAGTTATTTGAATGTATGATTCAAAAGGAAGAAGAAAAAGAAACAGAAGGGAAAAGACCTTGAGATGATATTAAGCACCATGAAGCAAAATTAATCTCCATCTCCCATGTTCCTTCCAAAAAGCTAGTATGCTCAACATTGCCCAGAGCAGAAGCCAAATAACCTTCGCTTAACAGTTGGGTTCATCGGCTGCAAAAAGCTTTCCAGAAGTTTCATAAAAGCAGGAAAATGAATTTAAATAATAACAAAAAACATTGTAGTCCTGGAAATTGCAACAGCAGCCATTGGAGATTCTACTTTTAGATCAAGTTCTGGAAAAAAAGATTGCCTTATTTCTCAATACTGTACCATGTTTCTACACTTAATTATTAAATATATTAATGATGTATCTGCCTACTTTTAGAATTATAATCAATATTTCCCCTGAAAACAGCCATTTGTAAATAGTAAATGTCATCAAGAATTAACAAATGTGGCGTTCATTTCCTACACATTCAGATTCCCCGCAGCCATGAGCTACTGTTCTGAGAAAACATATGTATATTGAGCGTTTTGTTTCACCATGATGCTATGTTAAAAGAGCACTTAAAATTTTACACCATGGGTGAATGTAACTATTTTTATAACCTGGATTTTCACCTCCCTTTCTGTGCCTTTTCTGCTTTCTTAGTCTTCTCAGGATCTCTCCTTATTGATATAACTGTGGGTGTATGTGTGTATGTCTGTCTCCTTTTTCTTTTCTTTTCTTTCTTCCCCTTACAGCTGCACTTTTCTTATTTTGAAAATTTCCTTGGAATGTTTATTTATTTCAGTCTTTCATTGGCTCTATTAATCCCTTGTATGCAAGCCTCTATGCAGCTAACTTCTTTCTGTCTTTCTTCTTTCTGAATTTCCATTCAGCTTTCAGGGACCAAGGGATATCTGACCTTCTCTGTAAACCTTTTCATGACATTTCATCACTACTCCTTTCCCAACCTCTATTTCTTTTACTTTCCTCTCTTACAGCCCTTTCACATCTGGAGTGTAATCTGCAATGGGAAGGGGCAATGTAATTGACCAGGTCTGCTCTCAGAGCCTGTCAGACATAATATCTAATGTGATTGAAGAATACTGGAAGGAACACTTGATATAAATGATCTCTACTCTAGTACTACAATACTCATAATTTTACCATTGGAGCCTAACCCAATTGCTACTAAAAGGAAAAGGAAAGTGTGGTTTTCATGTTGGTAGTCTTGAATGGCGGTTCTAAACCAATGGCCCATATGATTTTTTTGAAGTTTAAGTTTAAACTTTAAATCCATTCATCAGTCAGTGGACACATGAGCTCATTCCATAGTTTGGTTATTGTAAGTAAGCACTGGGTTGCATGTATCCCTTCAAATTAATGTGTTTTTTTTCTTTGGTTAAATACCTAATAATGCAATTGCTACATCTTAGGGTAGCTCTATTTTTAACTTCTGGAAGAACCTTCATACTACTTTCCAGAGTAGCTGCACCAGCTTTCATTCCCACGAATAGTGCAAGACGGTTCATCTTTCTCCACATCCTTGCCAACACCTGTTGTTCCTTGCATTTTTTATTTTAGCCATTCTGACAGATGTGATGTGATATCTCATTGTAGTTTTGATTTGTATTTCCTTGGTGATTGATGATGTTGAATATCTTTTCATGTATTGGCCATCTGTATGTCTTCTTTGGAAAAATGTCTTTTCGTGTCTTCTGCCCATTTCTTAACAGGATTATTCAGTTTTGGGGTATTGGGTTTTATAAGTTCTTCATATATTTTTGGATACTAACCCTTTATCAGATATGTCATTTGCAAATATCTTCTCCCTTTTACTAAGCGGTATTTTAGTTTTGTTGATTGTTTCCTTCATTGTGCAGAAGCTTCTTAGTTGATGATCTGTTTCGTTTGTTTGAAACAATGTTTGATGAAGTCCTAGTAGTTTATTTTTTCTTTCTTCCCCTTATATCAGGAGACATATCTAGAATGAAGTTGCTACAGTAAATGTCAAAGAGGTTACTGTCTGTGTTCTCCTTTAGAATTTTAATGGTTTCCTTTTCACATTTAGGTTTTTCATTCATTTTGAATTTTTTTTGTGTATAGTGTAAGAAAGTGGTCCAGTGACATTCTTTTGCAGGTTGATGTCCGATATTCTCAACACCACTTGTTGAAGTGACTGCCATTTTCCCATTGGATAATCTGTCCTGCATTGATGAAGATCTACTGACCATATAGTTGTGGGATCATTTCTGGATTTTCTGTTCTGTTTAATTGATCTATGTGTGTATTTTTGTGCAAGTACCATACTGTTTTGATCACTACAGATTTATGATATAACGTGAAGTCTGGAATTGTGATGCCTCCAGCTTTGCTTTTCTTTTCCAATATTGTTTATGTTATTCAGGGTCTTTTGTGGTTCCATACAATTTTTAGGATTGTTTGTTCTAGTTCTGTGAAAAATGCTGGTGGTATTTTGATAGGGATTGTATTAAATGTGTAGATTGGGGGTGCCTGGGTGGCTCAGTGGGTTAAAGCTTCTGCCTTCAGCTCGGGTCATGATCCCAGGGTCCTGGGATCGAGCCCCACATCGGGCTCTCTGCTCAGCAGGGAGCCTGCTTCCTCCTCTCTCTGCCTGCCTTTCTGCCTACTTGTGATCTCTGTCAAATAAATAAAATAAAATCTTTAAAAAATGTGTAGATTGCTTTGGGTAGTATAGACATTTTAACAATGTTTGTTCTTCTAATCCATGAACATGGGGTGTTTTCCATTTCTTTGTGTCATCTTCAATTTCCCTCTCCAGTGTTCTATAGTTTTCAGTGTACAGGTATTTTGTCTCGTTCATTAGGTTTGTTCCTCATTTTCTTATGGTTTTTGGTGAAATTGTAAATGGGATTGATTCCTTGATTTCTCTTTCTGCTGCTTCATTATTGATGTATAGAAATCCAACAAGTTGGGGCGCCTGGGTGGCTCAGTGGGTTAAGCCGCTGCTTTCGGCTCAGGTCATGATCTCGGGGTCCTGGGATCGAGTCCCACATCGGGCTCTCTGCTCAGAGGGAGCCTGCTTCCCTCTCTCTCTCTCTGCCTGCCTCTCTGACTACTTGTGATTTCTCTCTGTCAAATGGATAAATAAAATCTTTAAAAAAAAAAAAAAAGAAATCCAACAAGTTTTTGCATGTTAACTTCATATCCTGGGACTTTAGTGAACTTGTGTTTCATCTCTAACAATTTCTTGATGGGATCTTTTGGGTTTTCTCTCTCATGTCATCTGCAAATAGAGATAGTTTGGCTTTTTCCTTGCTGATTTGGATGCTTTTGTATCTTTTTGTTGTCTGATATCTGGGGCTAAGACTTCCAGTACTATGTTAAATAGCACTAGTGAGAGTGGACATTCCGGTCTTATTCCTGACCATAGAGGAAAATCTCTCCGTTTTTCCCCACTGAGGGTGATATTGGGGTTTTTCATATATGGCCTTTATCATGTTGTGGTATGTTCCCTCTAAACTTACTTTGTTGAGGATTTTTATCATGAATGAATGCTGTACTTTGTCCAATTTTTTTTTCAAAATCTATTGAAATGATCACATGGTTCTTATATTTTCTTTTGCTAATGGAGTGTATAATGTTGATTGATTTGAGAATACTGAACCACACTTGCATCCCAGGAATAAATCCCACTTAATCTTAGTGAATTTTTGTTTTATGTATTGTTGGATTTGGTTTACTAGTATTTTATTGAGAATTTTTGCACCCATGTTTTTGCATCTGGGATATAGGCCTATAATTCTCTTTCTTAGTGGAGTCTTTATTTGGTTTTGGTATCAGAGTAATGCTGACCTCATAGAATGAGTTTGAAAGTTTTCCTTCCTTTTCTATTTTTTTGAATACTTTGAAAATAATAGATACTAACTCTCTCCAAATGTTAGTAGAATTTGCCTGTGATGCCACCTGGCCCTGTACTTTGTTTTTTTGGGAGTTTTTTGATTACTGACTCACACTCTTTGCTGGTTGTCAGTCTGTTCAAGTTTTCTATTTCTTCCTGTTTCAGTTTTGGTGCTTACATGTTTCCACAAATTTATCCATTTCTTTTAGTTTGTCCAATTTATTGGCATACAGTTTTTCACAATATTCTAGTATCACTGTTTGTATTTCTGTGTTGTTGGTTATTATTTCTCCTCTCTCCTTTGTGATTTTATTTATTTGGGTCCTTTCTCCTTTATTTTTTTTAAGTCTGACAAGAGGCATACTAATTTTAATAATTTTTTCAAAGAACCACCTCTTGGCCCATTTATCTGTTCCATTGTGTCTTTAGATTCTCTATCATTGATATACGCTCTTATTTCCTTTTGTCTGCAGGCTTTAGGCTTCATCTTTTGTGTTTGTTTGTTTGTTTGTTTTTGTTGTTTGGGTTTTGTTTTGTTTTGTTTTTTAGCTCCTTTAGGTGTAAGATTAGGTTGTTAATTTGAGATTTTTCTTGCTTCTTAAGTTAGGCCGGTATAATTTTATACTTTCCTCATAGGACCACTTTTGCTGTAATTCAAAGGTTTCAAACTGATTTGTTTTCATTTTCATTTGTTTCCATGTATGTTTTTATTTCCTCTGATTTCCTGGTTGACAAATTCATTGCTCACTAGGATGTTGCTTAACCTCCATGTATTTGTGGTCTTTCCAAATTTTCCCTTGACTTCTAATTTCACACCATTGTGCTCAGAAAAAGGGTGCATGGTATAATTTCAATCCTTTTGTATTTGCTGAGGCTTGATTTGTGACTTAATATGTGATCTATTCCAGAGAATATCCCGTGTGCAGTTGAAAAGAATGTGTATTCTGCTGTTTAAGGATGAAATGTTGTGAATATATGTGAATGTATCATTCAAAGCCATTGTTTCCTTGTTGATTTTGTGCTTAGATGATCTGTCCATTGATATAAGTGAGGTTTTAATATCCACTACTATTACTGGATTATTATCAATGAGTTCCTTTTGATTATTATTAATTGTTTTATATATTTCTGTTGTCCCATGTTGGGTGCATAAATATTTACAATTGTTTGACCTTCTTGTTGGATTGTCTCCTTCATTATGATGTAGTACCCTTCTTTATCTCTTGTTTCAGTCTTTGGTTTAGAGTCTAGCTTGAACGGTAATAGTATTGCTACTCTGTCTTTCTTTCGACATCTGTTTGCATGATAAATATTTCTCTATCCACTATCTTTCAATCTGCAGCTGTCTTTAGATCTAAAATGAGTCTCTTGTAGGTAGTATATAGATGGGTCTTAAGGTTTTTTATCCATTCTGACACACTTTGTCTTTTGATTGGACTTTTTAATCCATTTACATTCAAATTATTGATAGATATGTATTTAGTGCCATTTTATTACTTGATTTGTCATTGTTTCTGGAGATTTTGTTCCTTTCTTGTCTTTGTCACTTCTGTTTTTTTCTTTCCACTCAGAGTCTCCTTTATTATTTTTTGCAAGGCTGGGGTTAGTGCTCATGAGCTCCTTTAGTTTTTGTTTGCCTGGGAAATTCTTTATCTCTCCTTCTATTCTTAATGATAGCCTTGCTGAATAGAGTATTATTGGCTACAGATTTTTTCTATTCTTTTTGCTTGCTGATTTTAAGATTCTTTTCTTTATCACCGTATTTTGCAAATTTACTTACAATCTGTCTTTGTCTTGGTCTGCTTTTGTTGATTTTGATGGGAGTTTTCTGTGCCTCCTGGACCTAGATGTCTGTTTCCTTCCCCAGATGAAGGAAATGAGGGATGTTTTCAGCCAGTGTCTCCTCAAATTTTCTGCCCCCTTTTCTCTCTTTCCTTCTTCTGGCACTCCTATAATACAAATATTATTATGTTTAATAGAACCACTCAGTTCCCTAAGGCTATTTGTATGTTGCATAATTCTCCTTTTTCTCTTTTGTTGAGCTACATTATTTTTCATTATTTTGCCTTCTAGGTCACTAATCCATTCCTCTGCTTCTTCCAGTTTTGTGCTCACTTCATGAAGCCAGTTTCCAAACTTGTTTGTTTCATTCTTCATCTCTGAATTATTCTTTTAACTCTTTTATCACCATGGTAAGGATCTCACTGGTGTCTTCTATTCTTTTCTCAAGACCAGAGAGTATTTTATGATTGCTGCTTTCAATTCTCCATCAAGCATATTACTTCTATCTGTTTTGCTTAAATCTTTGACCATGGCCTTATTTTGTTCTTTCATTTGGGGTGAATTCTTCTGTTTTGGCATTTTGTCTAAGTCTCTGCTTTCTCTATGTTAGAAAATCAACTTACCTCTCCTGCTTCTGAAGGTAATGGTCTTATGAAGAAGAACTCTGGTTGTGTCCATGACCTGGTGCTTCATGGAGTGTCCCTGGTGTGTGTTGTATGTGCTCTGCTGTTGTGTTTTGGCTGCTCTACCTTCAAATCAGTGATCTTCAGAGGATCTCCTTGCCTGCTATGTGTAATGTTTGGTCCTTGGCCTGAATATGGTGAGTTTCAATTAGGCATAATGTGGTCTGCTTGTTAAGTGAGACCTGATACTACTTCCATGAGAACTGAGGCCCTGCAGAAATCTATGCTCAGGAGACATGGTGTGGGCAGGTTTTTCTGGTGGTCTTTTTGAGGAGGGGTCAACTATGCTGGGACTGAGGTAAGCTTGAATGAAAGGGGCAGTCCCAACAGAGTGAAAGGGGGATGGAGCTTGGTATAAGCAAATTGGGCAGCCAGTATTGGTGCTGTGCTTATTCTTGCAAGTGTCTCTGTATTTATGCTGAGGGGCAGGAAAGGGAAATGGTGTCAGTCAGTTTCCTTGTTCCTGGAGAGGCATCTCAGTGAAAGCTGCCTCTCAGGCATGTGTTCCAATAAGAGCTAATAATCTGCCTTCCCTGTACCTTAGGCATTCTTCAGATCCTGTTTCCCTGCTGCCTATCTCCCCGGTTGCTTGCCTGCCTTCTATCTAGGAGCAGAGAAGCGCCCTTGGGGCTTTATCCCAGCCAAGCCCACTGACCTTAAAAACTTCAAGCTTTAAGCCCCTCTGATGGCAAGAAATGAAATTCAGCCCCTTTCATTTTTCAAGCCAATGACTTTGGGGAAATATTCTTTTCTCCTGTGCATTATCCTGTATGCTCCCCCCACCTTCATAACCACAGCTGCCTTCCATCTTCAGCATCTGCAGTAGATTCCTCCTTTTAACCATGTTTCTGCATGTCCTACCTTCTTTAATATGGCCTCTTATATCCCTTTAGTTGTGGAGTTTGTTCTTCAGGTTGATTTCTGGAGTATTTAGGATAATTTGATAATATCTAATTCTGTTCATGTGAAATTTGTTCATGTGAAGAAACAAGCCTAGGGTCCTCCTACTCCACCACCATCTTCCATCTCCCTAAAAACTCATTCAGGTGTGGGTATTTTTTGTTTTTGTTTTTGTTTTGTTTGTTTTTTTGTTTTTGTTTTTTAACATGCTCATTCAAAGTTGAAAATCAATCAGTACAGAAGAATTTCTGTAGATTAATTGGTCTCCTCCTGGACCTCACTTAAAGTACAAATACTTCTCAAAGGGCATCACAGCAAGACAGTAATTCTTTGGTATAAGTAAATTTATCTATTAAGTTCTTATAGGTATGGAAGAAAGCAATAACATGTGTTTAGCACACACTATGCCTAGGACACAGGCATTCATACTGTATGTCTGTTAAGAGAACCTTCCATTTCCATGGCCTTATGGGTAATGTTCCCTCAGCTAGAGTAAACATTCTTGAATTCTCTCCCAACCCTTACTTACTTGCATCCCATGGATAGGGTTGCCAGATAAAATAGAGGATGCTCCATCAAATTTGAATTTCAGATAAATGATGAATAATGTTAGTAGTACAAGTATGCCCTAAATGCAACATGGGACATAATAATACTAAAAGTTATTCATTGTTAATCTGAAATACAAATTTACCTTGTATTCTGTATTTGAATATGCTAAATCTGATAATCTTACCCATGGATAAAGTTGTGAATTATAGGAATAGATCCATTGGTCCATATTTTGCAATTGGGAGAACTAAGAGGATATTCTGTGTAAGTTTGTCTGCTCTGTAGACCCAAATCTCCTTCACATGAGCCATTCCAAAGACTAGAGGTTGAAAGGTGAGAGCTACTAAGACTATTCAGTTGATATAAAAGTTACATCCTTGATTTCAGCATTATCGGTAATAAAGCTGATATTTTTATCTTCATTTACCTTAAGCCAATGTCTTATTTCTCAGTTGGCCTTGAAATGAAATATTAATTATTCCCTTCCCAAACAACCACAATGGTTGTCCTATTGACTTTGATCTTCACAGTACCTCTTTGAAGTTGGTGTTATAATCCCAATTACAGTTTAAAATGATGGGGAACACAAGTAGGCAATGGAAGAAGAAAAATTCAAACATCCCAACACATAAGTTGGCCTCAGGCATTTGAGTGAGGTATATATTTTCATCCCATAAAGTGAAACTGACAACTGAATCTGTGTTTGATTTTGTTATTTATCATATACTAACCTTAAATCATGAGGAAAAAAAGCCTTCAGTACTAATGGTGCCTTAATTTAGTTTGACAAAAGGAAAAGTGAAGTATTGTCCTTTAACTCTCATTGTATGCCTTATGAATGCACAAATATTTTTTAATAAATAACAAAGCCACTAACCAAGATAAAAGGCAGTATGGCTAAGGAAAAAATTTCCCTCTCCTCAAACATCAATTAGAAACGTTTATTAGGGGGACGCCTGGGTGGCTCAGTTGGTTAAGCAGCTGCCTTCGGCTCAGGTCATGATCCCGGAGTCCTGGGATCGAGTCCCACATCGGGCTCCTTGCTCGGCAGGGAGCCTGCTTCTCCCTCTGCCTCTGCCTGCCATTCTGTCTGCCTGTGCTCGCTCTCTCCCCCCCCGCCCCCGCTCTCTGATAAATAAATTTAAAAAAAATAAAAATAAAATAAAAAGAAAAGGAAAGAAACGTTTATTAGTAGTGTTTTGTTGACAGTTCACATTTATTTCCAGCAAAAGTGAATGAATCCTCTTTAGGCTAGAATGCTTTAAAGGCTGTAGGTAGGATGTAATGCTTCAGAGTAATTACTAAAGACAAGTGACCTTTGGAATCTAGCATTAGTCAGTTTCAGGAAGAGAAAAAGAACTTAGGTAAAAGACCTGTTCAAAACTCGTCTTCAGATTTATTCAGTGACCCCTTAAGTCATGAGTATATGTTATGCATAAGTATTACCTTTCTAAATAAATTAAGGGAAGGTAGAAATATACTGTCATCTGAAAAATTGTTGCATGTTGCCTCTTGAATGTGGATCTGAATATGAGTCTGTATATCCATGCTTGGATTTCTTTTCTTTTTTTTTTAATTGTTTTAGTTTTTATTTAAATTCAATTCAATTATCATATTGTGTATTACTAGCTTCAGAGATAGAATTTAGTGATTCACCAGTTGCATATAACACCCAGTACTCATTCCATCAAGTGCCCTCCTTAATGCCCATCTCCTAGTTACTCACCCACCTTCCCTCCAGCAACCCTCATTTGTTTCCTATAGTTAAGAGTCTCTTATGGTTTGTCCCCCTCTCTGTTTTCATGTTATTTTTCCTTCCCTTTCCTTATGTTTATCTGTTATGTTTCTTAAATTCCACATATGAGTGAAATCATATGATATTTGTCTTTCTCTGACTGACATTTATTTCTTAGCATAATACATTCTAGTTCCATCACATCATTGCAAATGGAAAGATTTCATTCTTCTTGTTGGCTGATAAATATTCCATTATATATATATATATAGCACTTCTTATTTATCCATTCACTAGCCAATGGACATCTGGGCTCGTTCCATATTTTGGCTATGTGGGCATTGTTGCTATGAACATTGGGGTGCATGTACCCCTTGAAATCACTGTTTGTATCCTTTGGATAAATATCTAGTAGTACAATTGCTGGGTGGTAAGGTAGCTCTGTTTTTAACTTTTTGAGGAACCTCTATACTGTCTTCGAGAGTGGCTGCAGCAGTTTGGATTCCCACCAACAGTATAAGAGTGCTTTCCTTTCTCCACATTCTTACCAACATCTGTTTTTTCCTGAGTTGTTAATTTTAGCCACTCTGGCCAGTATGAAGTGGTATCTCATTGTGGTTTTGATTTATATTTCCCTGATGCTGAGTGGTGTTGAATATTTTTTCATGTGTCTGTGGGCCATTTGGATGTCTCTTTGGAGAAATGTCTGTTCACGTCTTCTGCCCATTTTTTATTGGATTGTTTATTTTCTTGGTGTTGAACTTGAGAAGTGCTTTATAGATTTTGGGTACTAACTATCTGATAAGACATTTACTCACATTCTATAGGTTGCCTTTCAGTTTTGGCAACTCTTTCTTTTGTTTTGCAAAAGCTTTTTATCTTAATGAACTCCTGATAGTTCATTTTCACTATTGTTTCCCTTGCCTTGGAAGACCTGTCTAGCAGGAAGCTGCTGCAGCCAAGGTCAAAGAGATTGCTGCCTGTGTTCTCCTCTAGGATTTTGATGGATTCCTATTTCACATTTAGGTCTCTCATCCATTTTGAGTTTATTTTTATGCATGGTGTAAGAAAGTAGTCCAGTTTCATTTTTCTGCATGTGACTGCTCAATTTTCCCAACATGATTTGTTGAAGAGACTGTCTTTTTTCCTTTGGATATTCTTTCCTACTTTGTCAAAGAGTAGTTGACTATAGGGTGGACGGTCCTTTTCTGGGTTCTCTATTCTGTTCCATTGATCTGTATGTCTGTTTTTGTGCCAGTACCATTCTGTCTTGATGATCACAGCTTTGTAATACAGCTTGAACTCCAGCAGAGACATTTTAACAATATTTGTTCTTCCAATCCATGAGCATAGAATGATTTTCCATTTCCTTATGTCTTTCTCAATTTCTTTCATAAGTGTCCTATAGTTTTCAGAGTAAATATCCTTTACCTCTTTGCTTAAGTTTATTCCTGGGTATCTTATGGTTTGGGGTACAATTATAAATGAGATCTATTGATTGATTTCTCTTTCTTCTGCCTCATTGTTGATGTATAGAAATGCAACTGATTTCTGTGCATTGATTTGGGGTAAGTTTAGGTTGTGTGGTTGAGACTTTTCTTGTTTCTTAAGAAAGGCCTGTATGGCAATATATTTCCCTCTTATGACTGCCTTTGCTGCATTCCAAAAGTTCTGAACTGCCATATTTTCCTTCTCATTTCCTTCCATTTTTTTAAATTCTTCTTTAATTTCCTGGTTTACCCATTAATTCTCTAGTAGGATGTTCTTTAGCCTCTATGTATTTATGTCCCTTCCAAATATTCTCTTGTGAATGAGTTCAAATTTTAAAGCACTCTGGTCTAAAAATATGCATGGTATAATCTTAATCTTTTGGTACTGGTTGAGACCTAATTTGCAACCCGGTATGTGATCTATTCTGGAGAATGCTCCATGTGCACTTGAGAAGAAAGTGTATTCTGCTGCTTCAGGATAAAATGTTCTGATTGTATCTGTGAATTCCATCCAGTCCAGTGTGTCATTCAAAGCCTTGTTTCCTTGTGGACCTTCTGCTTAGATGATTTATCCATTGTGATGAAGTTCTAGAACCTAGGTGAGGTTCGGTGGGCTGAGGTCCGGAGCCGATGACCAAGAAAGAATTCTTGAGACATCTTTGGTACAAAATGGTGGTTTATTAAAACACGGGGACAGGACCCGTGGGCAGGAAGAGCTGCTGCCCCGGGTTGTGAGGGATGGCAGGTTATGTACCCTGCGGTTGGGGGAAGGTGTGGGGAAGGGAGGTTTCAATGGAGTTTTCATATGCTAAAGATGGCCTACAAGGTGCCAGGGTGTCCCAGGCCTACTGGAGGCCTTGCCTTTGCAGCTGGATCAATGTTGTCTTTAGACCAACCATTAACCTTAAGATAGTTGGGAGACTTTTTGGTGGGTTGTCACAATCCTGCTATCAATCGTCTTTGTTAGTGAGATTTAGGACATTTCTAAGCCAAGGGAGACTCCTGTCTAGCAGGATTGTGAGCTCTGCAAGTTAACTATTTGCTTATTGTTCATGGCAGTCAGGGCTGCCTGAGGGATGCTACACATAGGACTGAGGGGGAGCAGATGGAGGGAGGGTACAAGGCGCCAGCTTTTGTTTTGTCTTCAGCCAGCCTCGTGCTCCCTCATCAATTGCTGTGAGTGGAGTGTTAGTGTCCCCTACTGATTGTATTATTATCAAAGTGTTTCTTTAATTTTGTTATTAATTGGTTTATATTATTAGCTGCTCCCAAGTTAGGGGCATAAATATTTATAACTGGTAGATCTTCTTGTTGGATAGACAACTTTATTATGATATAGTGTCATTTTTCATCTCTTATTATAGTCTTTGGTTTAAAATCCTGTTTGTCTGATATAAGGATTGCTACTCCAGCTTTCTTTTGATGTCCATTAGCATGATAATTGTTCTCTACCCTCTCACTTTCAATCTGGATGTGTCCTCATGTCTAAAATGAATCTCGTGTAGATGGTATATTGATGGGTCTTATTTTTTTTAATCCAATCTGATATCCTCTGTCTTTTGATTGGAGCATTTAGTCCATTTGCGTTTAGATTAACTATTGAAATGTGAAATTAGTGCCATTGAATTACCTATAAAGTCACTGTTTCTGTATATTGTCTCTGTTCCTTTCTAGTCTTTGTTCCTTTTGGGATTTCTCTTCATGCAAGGGATCTCCTTTAATATTTCTCGCAGGGCTGGTTTAGTGTTCATGAATTAGTTTAGTTTTTGTTTGTCCTGGAAGCTCTTTATCTCTCCTTCTATTCTGAATGATAGCATTGCTAGATAAAGTATTCTTAGCTCCATATTTTTCCCATTTAGCATGTTGACTATATCATGCCAGTCTTTTCTGGCCTGCCAGGTCTCTATGGATAAGTCTGCTGCCAGCCTTATGTTTCTCCCCTCGTAAGTTCAGGACCTCTTTTGTCCTGAGCTGCTTTCAGGATTTTCTCTTTAATTTCTGAAATTTACAAGCTTCACTGTTATATGTTGGAAGGTTGACCTGTTTTTATTGATTTTGAGGAGGATTCTCTGTGCCTCTTGGATTTGGATACTTTTCCTTCTCTGGATTACAAAGGTTGTCAGCTATAATTTATTCAATAAAATAAATAAATCTTCTCTCCCCCCTTCTCTTTCCTCATCTTCTGGGATCCCTATTATTCGGATATTATTGTGTTTTATAGTATAACTGATTTCTTGAAGTCTCCCCTCATGATCCAGTGGTTGTTTTTCTCTTTTTCTCAGCTTCTTTACTTTCCATCATTTTGTCTTCTATGTCACTTCTGCCTCATTCTTCTTAGCAGTTACAGCCTCCATTTTTTACTGCATCTCAATAACAACATTTTTAATTTCAGCCTGGTTAGATTTTAGTTCTTTTATTTCTACAGTAAGGAATTCTCTAGTGTCTTCTCTGCTCTTTTCAAGCCCAGCTAGTGTCTTTGTAATTGTTATTTTTAATTCTAGTTCTGACATCTTACTCATATCCATATTGATTAAATCCTTTTCAGACAGTATTACCTCCTGTTCTTTATTTTGCAGTGAATTTCTTGCTCTAGTCATTGTGTCCAGAAAAGACAAGAAGAAAGAAAAAGAAAAAAGAAAAAAATGCACAGCCAAAACAGCAATAACAACAATAAAATCTTCAGGAAGTGTTTCTGATGCATGCTGTGTACACTCTGCTATTCTGTTTTGACTGCTCTTTCTCACTGACCTTTCCTCTACAGAGTTCCTCCTTATTTGTAATGGGGAGTGTTTAGACACTTATGTAACTGTGCTTTGATTTGTTGCTGAAGTTAAGCCTGTAAAGGAAGAAAGAAAAGAAAAGAAGAAAAAAATAAAAAGAAAAACAAAAAAACAAAAACAAAACAAGCCTGATCCAAGACAAGAGAAGAAATGGAATAAATGTGGGTACAAACAGACAAAGAATAAACTATTCTAAAAAATAAGAAACAAATATGGAAAGAAGAAAAGAGAAAAAAAAATAAGAAGCCTGATCTGAAAAATAAGAGTAGGAAACAAACAAACAAATGAATGAAGGATTATAAGCCTAAGGCAAAAGAGAGAGAGAGAGAGAGAGAGAAGGAAAAAATGGAAAAAAATGGAGAAGGAAAATATGAAATAAATGGAAAATACATATATATATATATATATATAATAAAATAAAGAATAAAAAAATAGAATATTTTTATTTTTAAAAATTTAAAAATAAGTAAAGAAAGAAAAAAAAGCAGCAAGCCTGGCCTTATTTTCACCAAAAGTTGATGTTTTGGAACATTCTTTTATCAGCAGACTTGGTAGATGCAGGGATCTGTGTTGGTCTTCTGAGGGAGAGGCCTGCTAGGCTGGCTCACAACCTGACTTGCCCTTGTGAAGATGCTCCTGCCAGGTACAAGGGGGCAGTGTTTAGCATAGGGGACTCCCGCCTCCAGTGGAGGTGCTGTGTTTCTCTCTAAAGTCTGGCTGTGTTGGTGGACAGGAGAAGGGGGAGTGGAGGAGGTAGACTATGGCCTCACCTCATCCTCTGGAACCTGGGGAGGCAGCCACTGTTCAGGAGGCCCTCTTAGAAAAGCAAACAGTCTCCTGTATCCTCGGTTTTTGTCAGTTCCCTGCCCTAACCTGCCTGTGCCCTGGCCATCAACACACCCAGAGCCGCAGATCTCCTGTATTTTATTGCACCAGTGGCTGGGATTCAAAACTCTTTGGTTTAAAGGGCCTGGTAGGTGTGCACCCACTCCTGTCCTCATGGAGTGGCTTGGGGTATTCCCAGCACTGTCCTGTCCCCAAAAAGCCACCACAGATTGCATGTATAGAGGCTAGTTTATTGTAATGTTCAGCAAAAAGCTGAAATCATACTATCTGCCTTCTATACTCAACTCAGTCTCCTACTCCTACTCCCTTCTGTTCCAGAAAAGCCATCACAGAGGTTTGAATCTATCATGGTAGTAGACAGTGAAACGCAGTGGCCAAGTTATCCACAATCTGCTCCAGTCTTTGCACTCTGCTCAAATCAACCCCAGAAAGGCAGCCACTCAGCACCCACACAGAAGTTTAAACCTATTGTGGCTCACCGTGAAAAGTTAAGAGGTTTTCTGCCCTCTGCATGTACCTGCTGTTGAGTTCGGCTCAATGGCTCCTGGGCTGGCCTTTTGTCCTTGGGGAAGCAAAACATGCTCTTCCAAATGTCCAGGAATCATCTCTCCCTGAGCAACCAGGGGGATATCACTGCAGCTTATTGTGTAGTCCCAACTATCTGCACTCTTTCCTGCTTTCTCTCTCTTCCTGACATTGGTCTGAGAAATCTGTTCCCTCCCCTTCCTGGCCATGCGGCTTTCCCCTCCCCCAATTCAGTGCTCTTAACCTTGCATCTGCCATGTTCTGTTCTCTAACTCCAACTGTGCAGATTGCTTCCTTAATCCTCTGACACCCTTCCTAGTTGTTCAAAATACTTGAATGTTGATCTACCAGTATTAAAAGGATGAGGCAAGTTCAGGGACCCCTACTACTCTGCCATCTTAACTCCTCTCCTCCATGCCTGTATTTTTTTTTAAGATTTTATTTATTTATTTAACACACACACAGAGAGAGAGAAAGAGATATCACAAGTAGGCAGATAGGCAGGCAGAGAGAGAGAGAAGGAAGCAGGCTCCCTGCTGAGCAGAAAGCCTGATGCGAGGCTTGATCCCAGGACCCTGAGATCATGACCTGAGCCAAAGGCAGAGACTTAACCCACTGAGTCACCCAGGGACCCCATGCCTGGATTTTTGAGTGAGAATATGGTTGTGTGTGTTCGGATGTTTCTATACATACCTGTTATGCTTGACATTATAGCTTTCAAGTTGTTTCTATCTAGCTATCATGATACAAATAAAACAAAGATACCTGATGTCAGACCTGCTCAGCTGGAGTTACTAATACAAGGTATCTGCAGGCTTAGCCCACACAAGTTTTTAAGCTAGTCCTGACCGGGGCAGAAAATATAGAACACTAGAAAATACTGGTAAGTTTCAGCCATACTAAACAGTGGGGAATAAAGTTAGTGTTGTTGTCTTAGATACATTATCTCTTGTAATGGGTATGACTCTTGCACATCTGGGTGCTGCTTCCCTGCCCCATATTTCAGATTGGACTTCTCCACTATCAATTCGTGCTGAACCAAGTCTGAGTATACCATGCCTCCCTGTATAGTTTGCATTGGATTTTCAATTATTGTCTTCAGAAGTAAGTCCTATATTCTCTTCTTATTTTTTTTTTGTAGAAGTCTTTTTTTTTATTTTTTATTTCACAACAGTATTCATTATTTTTGCACCACACCCCGTGCTCCATGCAATCCGTGCCCTCTATAATACCCACCACCTGGTACCCCAACCTCCCACCCCCCGTCCCTTCAAAACCCTCAGATTGTTTTTCAGAGTCCATAGTCTCTCATGGTTCACCTCCCCTTCCAATTTCCCCCAACTCCCTTCTCCACTCTAAGTCCCCATGTCCTCCATGCTATTTGTTATGCTCCACAAATAAGTGAAACCATATGATAATTGACTCTCTCTGCTTGACTTATTTCACTCAGCATAATCTCTTCCAGTCCCGTCCATGTTGCTACAAAAGTTGGGTATTCATCCTTTCTGATGGAGGCATAATACTCTATCCCCAGGGGTACAGGTCTGTGAATCACCAGGTTTACACACTTCACAGCACTCACCAAAGCACATACCCTCCCCAATGTCCATAATCCCACCCCCTTCTCCCAAACCCCCTCCCCCCAGCAACCCTCAGTTTGTTTTGTGGGATTAAGAGTCACTTATGGTTTGTCTCCCTCCCAATCCCATCTTGTTTCATTTATTCTTCTCCTACCCACTTAAGCCCCCATGTTGCATCACCACTTCCTCATATCAGGTAGATCATATGATAGTTGTCTTTCTCTGCTTGACTTATTTCGCTAAGCATGATACGCTCTAGTTCCATCCATGTTGTCGCAAATGGCAAGATTTCATTTCTTTTGATGGCTGCATAGTATTCCATTGTGTATATATACCACATCTTCTTGATCCATTCATCTGTTGATGGACATCTAGGTTCTTTCCATAGTTTGGCTATTGTGGACATTGTTGCTATAAACATTCGGGTGCATGTGCCCCTTTGGATCACTACGTTTGTATCCTTAGGGTAAATACCCAATAGTGCAATTGCTGGGTCATAGGGCAGTTCTATTTTCAACATTTTGAGGAACCTCCATGCTGTTTTCCAGAGTGGCTGCACCAGCTTGCATTCCCACCAACAGTGTAGGAGGGTTCCCCTTTCTCCGCATCCTCGCCAGCATCTGTCATTTCCTGACTTGTTGATTTTAGCCATTCTGACTGGTGTGAGGTGATATCTCATTGTGGTTTTGATTTGTATTTCCCTGATGCTGAGTGATATGGAGCACTTTTTCATGTGTTTGTTGGCCATCTGGATGTCTTCTTTGCAGAAATGTCTGTTCATGTCCTCTGCCCATTTCTTGATTGGATTATTTGTTCTTTGGGTGTTGAGTTTGCTAAGTTCTTTATAGATTCTGGACACTAGTCCTTTATCTGATATGTCGTTGGCAAATATCTTCTCCCATTCTGTCAGTTGTCTTTTGATTTTGTTAACTGTTTCTTTGCTGTGCAAAAGCTTTTGATCTTGATGAAATCCCAATAGTTCATTTTTGCCCTTGCTTCCCTTGCCTTTGGCGTTGTTCCTAGGAAGATGTTGCTGCGGCAGAGGTCAAAGAGGTTGCTGCCTGTGTTCTCCTCAAGGATTTTGATGGATTCCTTTCGCACATTGAGGTCCTTCATCCATTTTGAGTCTATTTTTGTGTGTGGTGTAAGGAAATGGTCCAATTTCATTTTTCTGCATGTGGCTGTCCAATTTTCCCAACACCATTTATTGAAGAGGCTGTCTTTTTTCCATTGGACATTCTTTCCTGCTTTGTCGAAGATTAGTTGACCATAGAGTTGAGGGTCTATTTCTGGGCTCTCTATTCTGTTCCATTGATCTATGTGTCTGTTTTTGTGCCAGTACCATGCTGTCTTGATGACGACAGCTTTGTAATAGAGCTTGAAGTCCGGAATTGTGATGCCACCAACGTTGGCTTTCTTTTTCAATATCCCTTTGGCTATTCGAGGTCTTTTCTGGTTCCATATAAATTTTAGGATTGTTTGTTTCATTTCTTTGAAAAAGATGGATGGTACTTTGATAGGAATTGCATTAAATGTGTAGATTGCTTTAGGTAGCATAGTCATTTTCACAATATTTATTCTTCCAATCCAGGAGCATGGAACATTTTTCCATTTCTTTGTGTCTTCCTCAGTTTCTTTCATGAGTACTTTATAGTTTTCTGAGTATAGATTCTGTGTCTCTTTGGTTAGGTTTATTCCTAGGTATCTTATGGTTTTGGGTGCAATTGTAAATGGGATTGACTCCTTAATTTCTCTTTCTTCTGTCTTGCTGTTGGTGTAGAGAAATGCAACTGATTTCTGTGCATTGATTTTATATCCTGACACTTTACTGAATTCCTGTATAAGTTCTAGCAGTTTTGGAGTGGAGTCTTTTGGGTTTTCCACATATAGTATCATATCATCTGCGAAGAGTGATAATTTGACTTCTTCTTTGCCGATTTGGATGCCTTTAATTTCCTTTTGTTGTCTGATTGCTGAGGCTAGGACCTCTAGTACTATGTTGAATAGCAGTGGTGATAATGGACATCCCTGCCGTGTTCCTGACCTTAGCGGAAAAGCTTTCAGTTTTTCTCCATTGAGAATGATATTTGCGGTGGGTTTTTCATAGATGGCTTTGATGATATTGAGGTATGTGCCCTCTATCCCTACACTTTGAAGAGTTTTGATCAGGAAGGGATGCTGTACTTTGTCAAATGCTTTTCAGCATCTATTGAGAGTATCATATGGTTCTTGTTCTTTCTTTTATTGATGTGTTGTATCACATTGACTGATTTGCGGATGTTGAACCAACCTTGCAGCCCTGGAATAAATCCCACTTGGTCGTGGTGAATAATCTTTTTAATGTACTGTTGAATCCTATTGGCTAGTATTTTGTTGAGTATTTTCGCATCTGTGTTCATCAAGGATATCGGTCTATAGCTCTCTTTTTTGGTGGGATCACTCGGCGTCAGGGAAATACAAATCAAAACCACAATGAGATATCACCTCACACCAGTCAGAATGGCTAAAATCAACAAGTCAGGAAATGACAGATGCTGGCGAGGATGCGGAGAAAGGGGAACCCTCCTACACTGTTGGTGGGAATGCAAGCTGGTGCAGCCACTCTGGAAAACAGCATGGAGGTTCCTCAAAATGTTGAAAATAGAACTGCCCTATGACCCAGCAATTGCACTATTGGGTATTTACCCTAAGGATACAAACGTAGTGATCCAAAGGGGCACATGCACCCGAATGTTTATAGCAGCAATGTCCACAATAGACAAACTATGGAAAGAACCTAGATGTCCATCAACAGATGAATGGATCAAGAAGATGTGGTATATATACACAATGGAATACTATGCAGCCATCAAAAGAAATGAAATCTTGCCATTTGCGACAACATGGATGGAACTAGAGCGTATCATGCTTAGCGAAATAAGTCAAGCAGAGAAAGACAACTATCATATGATCTACCTGATATGAGGAAGTGGTGATGCAACATGGGGGCTTAAGTGGGTAGGAGAAGAATAAATGAAACAAGATGGGATTGGGAGGGAGACAAACCATAAGTGACTCTTAATCCCACAAAACAAACTGAGGGTTGCTGGGGGGCGGGGGTTTGGGAGAAGGGGGTGGGATTATGGACATTGGGGAGGGTATGTGCTTTGGTGAGTGCTGTGAAGTGTGTAAACCTGGTGATTCACAGACCTGTACCCCTGGGGATAGAGTATTATGCCTCCATCAGAAAGGATGAATACCCAACTTTTGTAGCAACATGGACGGGACTGGAAGAGATTATGCTGAGTGAAATAAGTCAAGCAGAGAGAGTCAATTATCATATGGTTTCACTTATTTGTGGAGCATAACAAATAGCATGGAGGACATGGGGACTTAGAGTGGAGAAGGGAGTTGGGGGAAATTGGAAGGGGAGGTGAACCATGAGAGACTATGGACTCTGAAAAACAATCTGAGGGTTTTGAAGGGACGGGGGGTGGGAGGTTGGGGTACCAGGTGGTGGGTATTATAGAGGGCACGGATTGCATGGAGCACGGGGTGTGGTGCAAAAATAATGAATACTGTTATGCTGGAAATAAAAAAAAAAATTCTATTCTAGTTCTTACCAGATGATCATTTCCCAACATCAGGTCTATTGATGTGTATCACAGAGATTTTTCACCCTTTCTCCCCCAAATTTTTAAACGTAAGTCTTTAAAGTATATGAGATTTTTGCCTCACCTATACAAATCTCACTCATCATAATCTGTTGCTCTAGCTGTTGTACAAATCCATGTAATAGAAACATTCTGACATACATAGACTCTAACATGGCATTTGTTGCTATAGGAAGGAGATTCTTTTTGTCTGCTGTGGTTTTAAGCAAAAATAAGACTACCTTCTTGGCTAGGGAAGATTATTCTCCATTCCTCAAATGTCCTTTTGTGGTTGCTTCTAGCCTTTCCATAGGTTTGGGAAACCCAGGCTATGATTTTCTTTACCACTGCATATACAGCATGAGTGTCAGGCAAGTTGTGAAATATCTTTCTGCAGTGCTATCCACCCTCCTTCCTGGATAATAATAGCCATGAATATAACTAATGTCTGTGATATCTCCTAGATCTAGCTATCACGCTAAATTATTCATGTGCATTATCTCATTCAAGCCTCAGCACAAACCTAAAAGGTAGAGTTTAAGGTTAGGGGTGGAGACACCTTGTCTGGTCTGTCATCTATAATATTCCCAGTTTTAGCACAGAGCCTAAAACATAGAAGGCCCTCAAATTTGTTGGATGAATAAATAAAGTAGGTTTTATTATTAACCTCCTGTTTTATACATGAAGGAAATGAGTCTCAGAGAAATTGACTACCCCAATGTCACACAACTAGTAAATGATTCAGCCAGGATTGTGATGCATCCCTCTCACTAGAAAACCTCATTCTTAGCCACTATGCTATCCTGTGTTTCTTTTCAGTAAACCTATCTCCACCCATTAGGTACTCAACAGCCTCATGACCTCCACTAGAGAATCCCAATTAGGCTATCCATGTGAGGCAATGTCCATGCCCGTTTTATGACATCGATGGGATCTGCATCATAAATGCAATCATCTGTGTCAGCTCATTTGTGCTAAGAAACTCCTAGATTAACATTTCTGTTTGAACCTTAGGGTTTTAATCTAGTCAATCAAGGAGATAAATAGGAGTGGCAATTCCAAGGCAATATGGCAAGCCACTGAAGAAATATTTCTGATTCAGAACATTTCAACAGGACCTTTGGAATCACAACACAGGGGTATCTTGGGGACTTTGTGAGGTGAAATCACTTTTTCCATACATTTAGCACAATAGTGTAGGAATGTGGTATAGAATGAATCCCCTAATGGTGTGACTAAGGTAAGAAGCAATGCACTGCTGTAAATTATCATGTGAGACAGGACACCATGCAGGGTTCTGTCAGGGGTGAGGAGGAATATGGTACAAAGCAGGATCAGGCAAGGCCCCTACCCTTCATAAGCTTACAATTTAGTCAAAGAGTTAAGGCAATTTAAGAGTAAAAATCAATTCTATAATACATGAGCTGTCTCAAGGCTGTCTGTGATTAACTTCCAAATGAGTAGTTCAGTCAATGAAAGCTGAGCTCAAAGGTATGAGAATTTAATATGAACTAAAAGGCTTCATTGCTTAGTTAACATCTCAGGAAATTGCTTCCTTGCTTTCTGGTATTGGCCCATTATTTTCAAAGCACTTTTCCCTCAAATGGTATCTTTTCTGAATGGACCTCAGAATATCTCTTCATTTAAAACAGCAGTTTTTCTTTGTGGTTGGGCAAAGAAGTAAACTTTAGCTGGTGATTTTCCTCGTCTAGATTCCATTTCTCTATATTAAAAGGAGAATCAAATGCAGCTGTTGTCAAATTTGTGTATCAGTTTCATCTATTACAAATACAAGTTGCTGGACCTGTTTCCAAACACACTGAATCAGAATTCCAGGAATTTGTAAACTGAAAAAAATAGGTGGAAAAAATATATTTATTTGCATTTTGGAATATTTATGAATGGAATGTGTTTCAAAATAATCCATGAGGTAGTTGGATAAGGTATGAATGAAACAACATTGACTATGGGTATTTAAGTATGAAGGCTTGGTGATGATTATCTAGGAATTCTTTTTTATATTCTCTCATTTTTTATATGTTTGAGTTTTTTATAATAAATGTTTAGTAAAATTAAAAACAAAAAACTCTACATTTGTCAAAGCTCTCCCAGGTAATTCAGATGCAGTTGTTTTGAAGACTGGTATTTGGGTCTTTAGATGATATTAACTCTTCCAAGCTTTCTCAGATGAGACATACTGTTTTGGTACCAGGAAGAAGACACCTAGAATAGGATAAATCAGGAAATGCCTTCTGGGTTAGGGATATATATTAGTTTTTCTAGGGATAAATTTAAATGTAACCGTCAAAGTGGATACAGACACATAAAAAACATACTGGCTATGATTCTGCATAGATCTAAAGCCCAGAACAGAAAGTTGGTGGGGGTATTGAAAAAATAGAAGTCTTTCTAATCAAGATAACCAGTAAGTTAGCAGCCAAGAGGATCCTCTGGAACAGTTAGCATAAGCGTCATTCAAATAAAAATGAAGAGTGATGATGCTAATATCTTGTAGCATCTTTCCAAATGCACCTACATTGTCCATTTGAAGCTCATACTTCACTCATGAGGTAAGGGAGGAGGCTAGATGAGATGATTTGAGGGAGGCATTTCCAAGTTTCATGTTCTAGAATTCAGGAGGGTTCCGTTGGCATTGCAGGTATTATTACTCTCATTTTACAAATGTGGCTACAGAAGTTCCTCAAAAAATTAAAAGTTGATTCAAAGTTTCTTTTAAACTGCCTTGATTCTTTAAATTAGTTGAATTTGCCAGTATTTACAAAGTACTTAGACATTACATAGTATACATAAATTTTGCTGGAGTAAGGGGTGTAGAGTTTGAAAAATAAACATCAGACATTAGATTTCTTTGGTTAATATAAGTAAAGTTTCTTTGTCTTGGAATAAGAACTGCTAGAAAGTTGAGTCCTGGGTACTATCCCAAGAAGTAAAGAAAATGGTGGCACTGTCCCAAAACTTTGGACAGATCTACCTGAAACAGATTCATGCAGAACAGTATATTTAATAAGCTCTGAACCTAAAATCATGTTTAAAAGCTTCTTTTGAAACATTTGAGAAAAAGTGTTTCTCATTTGAAGAGTTAAGGGTGGTCTTGGGTGTGTTTCCCTCATGAGGGTTTTAAATGACCACATGGAGCTTTTCTTCAACTAATTTCTAGGAATACCATTTTGTCAATCACATATTTTATGTAGTATATCAACCTGGGAATTTACCTGTCATCTCCTCAAAGCATCATTATTGGCCTTTCTCACCCAAAAGACAGCACTATAATGTTGATGCAGTTGAGAGCAGCAAGTCTGAAGAAGTACAGTATCTCAACTATGAATTAACTTTTCCAGTAATTTAGGGCTAAAGATTTTCTTACAGGAAGTAAAATTTATTTTGAAAATACTTGAAACTGGGAATGAGGAGACCTGAGTTCTTATCTTAGTTCAGCCTCTATTGGATCTATGTTGACAACTGGACTTCAGATAACTTGAAAGTTGATCTTTGGGTTAGGCATAGCCAACTTACAAAGAATAATGACATGCTTAACATATATCAGTTAATGAAAGTTTATTATAAGTAAACAAGCCACACAAGCCTTCCAAAGAATGTGACCATTGTTAATCATACAACAATAAGCTGTCTTCTCACAGAGAGTGTTCTAATACTCTATCTTCCACTTGGCTGTGAGGTTGCTCAGCTATTCTGTCTCTGTTTATATCTCTGCTTCTCCCAATACTGACTCTTTTTGAGACTCAAATTCAAACTCCTATGAGTAAGGTTCTGGTTCTTATGCCAGTCAGCTTATAAATACTGCCTTTGGATCTAGTACTAATCCATAACCCAGTTACCTATAGCAAAGTAGCTAGGTCATGTTGTAACTCATCATCTGATCTCACTTACCACTTCATTTTTGGAATATCACACATGCTTTTAATGCACATTAGGAAAAGAGTAGGCAAGGAATAATGATATCAAGTAAGTACTTTCTGAACATTTTTCCAAATTAATTTTAGAAAATAGGGAGATTATTTTGTATAATAGATGGTTTTAATGAGGACCTTAAATTATATATTGAACAAAAACACCAAGGAAGGTATTTTCCAGTAGGCACCCTGATCATAGGTACTACTGGAAAGATGCACAGAGGATTGGTTAAGAGTATCTGAAGAGACAGACTCAGGGTTTTGGAGGGGAGAAGGGTGAGGGGTTGGGTAAGCCTGTTGGTGGGTATTATGGAGGGCACGTATTACATGGAGCACTGGGTGTGGCGCATAAACAATGAATGCTGAAACACTTAAAAGAAATAAAATAAAATGGAAAAAAAAGAATTAAAAATGTAAAAAAAAGAGTATTTGAAAAATATAGCACTTGACAAGATATTTTCTATTTACATTTTCAGATTAAGCCTACTAGACTTTTATTCCATTTGTCAGTTGTAACTAAAAAGGAAAAGCCATAGTGCATGTGCATACACACACAAAAGACTCATTTGAAAAATCATCATATTAAAATGGTTTTGCAAACACTGCAGAAAGCTACCTAAACTACCCAGGATCCATAGGCTCTGCTGAAGCACCTCAGATGTTGAAGAATATCCCTTACTGCATCAGTTGAAAAAATATTTAAAATAGATACAATTGCCCAAAAAAATCCAAAGGCAGGATATTTCACTAGATAGAGTAATTGTGAGGCTACTTTTATGCTCTTCCTGTGGCATGTTTTTTCTCAGATGGACTACAGGGACAGCAAGTGATATTGGAATGTTTGGAGAAGAATGAGCATTTAGAAAATCATTTGAATTGTCCAGTTGTTCTGTGGTTAAGATTTTTATTGAAAGAAGCATTAGAACTATGTCTCCATCCAGAGTCATAGAATTTTATCTACACTGGGAGCTAAGGAACTTACACTAACTCAATCTTAGTTGTTTTGTTTGTTTGTTTTTGTTTTTATCTAGGTCTTCAATTACCACCTAGCCCAAATGTCCTGAAGCTTTTTATATTTATGATTTTACCAGTTGATTCATAAGCTTAGAGAAAGGGACATAATATATTTAAACTCTCTGACCCAGAGGTGATTTGAGCTAAAGCTTTCCGGGTTGCTAGGGTGGCTCTTCTTCAATGCTGGTTCTACTCTTATGTGAAATTTTGAATGGCATCTGGTGCTAAGAAACAACACATATTACTCTACACTAGTCAACCATCTCCATCACCATCACTAGCAATTTCTTGTTGCTCTTCTTCTTTACTTTCACTTTAAGAACTATAATACATGCATAACAGAAAGAGTGGGATGGATAACTGATGCAAAATTGTTAAATGTTTAGTGTAGAGGACATTTGCTGGTTAGGGTGATAGCTAACAAGATTTGAGCATGGTGAGTAACAGCTTCATGACTGGAATAGGGATCTCATCATTACCATCCAGTGCCCGGGCAGCTTCTAGGAACAAGCCAAATATTTGCTACAGAGAACAATAGGCAGGAGTATTCAGTGTCATGCTTGTTTGGTCATCTGGCTGAGGAAGCTGGCCTAAGGCTTAAGGATTAAATGGGTAGGTTTTGAATCCTATTGCCTTGATTTGGGTCTTCCTTCTAGGGGAGTTTGAACTCATGTCACTCCCATGCTTTCACACAGAGAATCAGGACAGTGTTAGCTTTGGGAGGAAAGCAGAGAGGTTTGGATGATTGTGGTCTTATCTGAGAAGGAAGAGAAGGAATTCATCCTGTCAATTAACAAGTACTAAGTGTTTTCTATATATGCTGGTCACTATGCAAGATGCTGAGGATATAGTGATGTGCTTTGGGTTCTCAGGGCATTTACTGTCTAGAAGATGACATGTGTTTTATTTATTTATTTATTTATTAAGATTTTATTTATTTATTTGACAGACAGAGATCACAAGTAGGCAGAGAAGCAGGCAGAGAGAGAGGAAGATGCAGGCTCCCTGCTGAGCAGAGAGCCCAATGCGGGGCTTGATCCCAGGACCCTGGGATAATGACCTGATTCAAAGGCAGAGGATTTAACCCACTGAGCCACCCAGGTGCCCTGATGAGATGGGCTTTAGTCAAATAATCACATTAATAGCAATGATTGTTTAATCACAAACTAAGACAAGTATTCTGAGGAAAAGAAACATGGTTTTCTGAAAGGATATAGCAAAGGAAACTGACTTACAGTAGGGAGCTCAGGAGGTTTCTCTATGGTGAAGACATTCAAACCAAGCTCCAAAAGATGAGTAAGGGTTAACTAAGTGTGTGTTTGCCTGGGTGCGTGGGGTGGGAAGGGGATGCTAGGAAGAACACTCCAAATCCACAGAAGAGTATATGCACAGGCTCTGTAGCAAGAAAAAAGAGGGTCTGGTCACAGAACTTAAAGAAAGCTAGCTTGCCTAAAGCAGGGAGAACATGGGGGAAGAGCAAAACAAGATGAGACTGGAGAGGTAGGCAGGAACAGACTATGTGGAGCCCTGTGTACCCTGATAGATTTAGTCTTAAAAAAAAAAAAAAGGAGTTTAAGAAGTTTTTTATAGATCTATGATATCAGCTCTTTGTACTGTCATTTGCGAATATCTTCTCCCATTCTGTAGGTTGCCTCTTTGTTCTGTTGACTGTTTCCTTTGCTGTGCAGAAGTTTTTGATCTTGATGAAGTCCCAAAAGTTCATTTTCACTTTTGTTTCCTTTGCCTTTGGAGACATATCTTGAAAAAAGTTGCTGTGGCCAGTGTTGAAGAGGTTACTGCCTATGTTCTCCTCCAGGATCTTGGTGGATTCCTGTCTCACATTGAGGTCTTTCATATATTTTGAGTTTATCTTTCTGTATGGTGTGAGAGAATGGTTGAGTTTCATTCTTCTATACATAGCTGTTCAATATTCCCAGCATGATTTATTGAAGAGACTGTCTTTTTTCCACCAGATATTTTTCTTGCTTTGTCAAAGATTATTTGATCATAGAGTTGAGGGTCCATATATGGGCTCTCTACTCAGTTCCATTGGTCTATGTGTCTGTTTTTGTGCCAGTACCATGCCGTCTTGGTGATCACAGCTTTTTAATAAAGCTTGAAATCAGGCAAAGTGATGCCCACAGCTTTTTTTTTTTTTTCTTCAACATTTCCTTAGCAATTGGAGTCTTTCTGGTTCTATACAAATTTTAGAATTATTCCAACAATATGAAGAATGCCATTGGCATTTTGATCAGGATGGTGTTGAAAGTACAGATTGCTCTGGGCAGCACAGACATTTTAACAATGTTTATTCCTCTGATCCATAAGTATGAAATGTTTTTCCATCTTTTTGTGTCTTCTTCAATTTCTTTCATGAGCATTCTGTAGTTCCTCAAATATAGATCTTTTACCTCTTTCGTTAGGTTTATTCCAAGGTATCTTAAGGTTATGGGTGCTACTGTAAATAGAATCAATTCCCTAATTGTCCTTTCTACAGTTATAAACTTAGTGTATAAGAAAGCAATTGATTTCTGTGCATTGATTTTGTATCCTGCCACAGTACTGAACTGCTTGTATCCTGCCACATTACTGAATTGCTGTATAAGTTCTAGTAATTTTGGGGTAGAGTCTTTGGGGATTTCCACATAAAGGATCATGTCATCTGA
Source organism: Mustela erminea (assembly GCF_009829155.1). Lineage (NCBI taxonomy): Eukaryota > Metazoa > Chordata > Mammalia > Carnivora > Mustelidae > Mustela > Mustela erminea. Next base: position 78,454,357 of record NC_045635.1, on the reverse strand, counting down.
GAAGAGTGTTTGACTTCTTCTTTGCCAGTTTGATTACCTTTTATTCTTTTTGTTGTCTGATTGCTATTGCTAGGACTTCTACTACTCTGTTGAACCACAGTGGCAAGAGTGTGCACCCTTGTCATGTTCCTGATCTCAATGGGAAGGCTCTCAGTTTTTCCCCATTGAGAATGATATTCACTGTGGGATTATAAAGAACTTCTCAAACTCAACACCCAAAAAAAAACAGATAATCATGTCAAAAAATGGGCAGAAGACATGTACAGACACTTCTCCAATGAAGAAAACAAATAGATAACAGTCACATGAAAAAATGATCATCGTCACTAACCATCAGGGAAATGCAAATCAAAACCACACTGAGATACCACCTTACACCAGTTCGAATGGCAAAGATTAACAAGGCAGGAAACAACAAATGTTGGAGAGGATGTGTAGAAAGGGGAACCCTCTTACACTGTTGGTGGGAATGTAAGTTGGTGCAGTCACTTTGGAAAACAGTGTGGAGATTCCTCAAAAAATTAAAAATAGAGCTACCCTATGACCCTGCAATTGCACTACTGGGTGGTTAGCCCAAAGATACAGACATAGTGAAAAGAAGGGCCATATGTACCCCAATGGTCATAGCAGCAATGTCCACAATAGCCAAATTGTGGGAAAAACCAAGATACCCTTCAATAGATGAATGGATAAAGAAGATGTGGTCCCTATATACAATGGAATATTACTCAGCCATCAGAATAGATTAATACCCAACTTTTGCATCAACATGGATGGGACCGGAGGGGATAATGCTGAGTGAAATAAATCAAGCAGATAAAGTCAATTATCATATGGTTTCACTTACTTGTGGAACATTAGGAATAACATGGAGGACATTAGGAGAAGGAAATGAAAAGTAATTTGGGGGAAATCAGAGAAGGAGATGAACCATGAGAGACTGTGGACTCTGAGAAACAAACTGAGGGTTTTAGAAAAAAGAGGGGTGGGGGATGGGTGAGCCTGGTGGTGGGTATTAAGGACGGCATGTATTGCATAGAGCACTCAGTGTTGTACATAAACAACGAGTCTTGGAACACTGAAAAAAAAAGAGAGAGAGAGCTTAGTCTCTAGCCTAAGATCAGCAAGAAACCAGTGAAAATTTTTAGTTAGGTAGGTGATTTTATTTTTACAGATTACACAAGTATCTATGTGAAGAATGGGATAATGGGCAATGAGAGTGGAAGTAAGGAGACAAGGTAAGAGGTTAAGGTAGTAATCCAAAATGAGACAATTAGTCCTGAATGGGCTAATCAAGGCATTTTCAGTTAATGAATAAATCAACAAGAAATTACTTGGCACCTGTCTAAATAGACACAGCTAACTCTACTCATCTTGAAGAGTCATCTTCAGCTTCCCACCCTTTTTTTAGTAGCCCAGCTTCTGTCCAATTATCAAGAATTTCAATTAATGGTGCTGAGCTAATAAGGTATTACTTTATTAAAAGTATTTGCATTTAAGGAAATCTGGAGAAAGAATTGAATCAAGTGTTGTTAACTAGTGTTCTCATATAAAACAACTTTTTCTTAATCTGTGATCCTTAAAAGTTAGTTCCTCAGAGTCTCCTGGTGGTGGGAGTAATGGGGAGGGGGAGGCCTATAAAAAAATCAAATTCCTGGGCTCTACCCCAGACCTACAAAATCAGAATTTTCAGTGGAGCTCAAGAAGGGACATATTTAACATGCTTTCCAGGTGTTTCTGATGAACACTAAAGTCTGAGAATTGCTTAGATGCTAATTTAGAGACTGACTTTGAACAAGGCAGATGCCTGTGACAGAGAAGAAAGCAGTGGACATTCTAGGTTGAAGGTGGCTGTGAGAAAATGTCAAGAAGTGAGAATCAGCCAGTTGAGTGTAAGGAAAGAGTAGTAAGTAGATTGATTTTGCTAGGGTGTGGAAGCCTTGTTGGGAACAATGAAAAATCACCTTGAGCAGAAGGAGAAAGGTGACAGCATGCCTAAGGGAACGGTCCTGCCAAACCTGAAGTAGATTGAATGAAATGAGTTTTATAATCCCAGAGGTACCAGATGAGGGGCTTATAGGACTGCAAAGTTGGAATTTCCCTCTCCCATGAAATGAGGAGAATATTAATACCACTTATTGGTCACAAAACAATAGTCAAGCTTCCTGAGTTTGTATGATATGCCAGGCATTTCATGAAGTGTTTTATTTTATTTTGTTTAAAAGATTTTATTTACTTATTTGACAGACAGAGGTCACAAGTAGACAGAGAGGCAGTCAGAGAGAGAGGGGGAAGCAGGCTCTCTGCTGAGCAGAAAGCCCAATGTGGGGCTCAATCCCAGAACCCTGAGATCATGACCTGAGCCGAAGGCAGAGGCTTAACCCACTGAGCCACCCAGGCGCCCCATCATGAAGTATTTTAAATGTATCACATCATTTAATCATCACAGCATCTCTATGAAATAGATAATATAAATATCCCCACTTTGTAGGTGAAGAAACTGAGGCAAAGAGAGGCCAAGTAACTAGCTGGCAAGTGGCTAGACCAAAATTCTAACCCAAGTCTGTCTCTTGAGATTACACCTTCAGTTACATGATGGGCCACTAATGTCAGTTCTCATTTATGGCCACAAGGGTTGATAGTTTCCTAATTAAGGGTTCATCAGTTTTTTAAGGCACCTGTGTGGCTCAATTGGTTAAGCATCTGCCTTCCACTCAGGTCATGATCCCAAGGTCCTGGGACTGAGCCCTACATTGGGCTTTCTGTTCACTGGGGAGGTCTGCTCACTCTCCCTCTGCCCCTCCTCCCTGCTTGTGTTCCTCTCTCTCTCAAATAAGTAAATAAAATATTTTTTTAAAAAAGTGTTCATTCATTAGTTCTTTTAGACATGATAATCTTTATGCATAATGGAGACTTGGCCCTTGGGGGTCCAAGGACAATTCAGGCCATAATAAGGTTAACCAAAAAAAGAAAATGAATAAAAAACAAAAAGCAGAATCAGACCTATAAATACAGAGAATGAACTGACAGTTGCCGGAAGGGAGGGTGGAGGGGAGTGAGCAAAATGGGTGAAGGGAAATGGGAGATCCAAACTTCCAGTTGTGAAATGAATAAATCATGGGAAAAAAAGATACAACATGAGGAATATAGTCTATGATGTTGTAATTGTGATGTATTGATATATTAGAACAGAGGATAACTACACTTGCATTGAATATAGCATAATGTACATAAACTTATCAAATCACAAAGTTGTTCACCAGAAACTAATGTTTGGCTAAGGCCTGGGTAAGCACACCATCTCATGCAGTGCTCCTTACATCTTGCTTTATAGATTGATAATGGTCTATGATAAGTTTGTGTAGCTGTTGAAAGGAAACATTTGAGAACATCACAGTAATTTGACAGAGTATTTTTATGTCAGCTGATGTTAACAAAATAAATGGGTATTTTATTTTATTTTATTTTTTTAAGGTTTTGTTTATTTGAGAGAGAGTGTGTGTGAGCACAAGCTGGGAAGAGAGGCAGAGGGAAGGGAGACCAAGAAGCAGGCTCCCCTCTGAGCAGGGAACCCCACACAGGGCTGATCCCAGGACCTGAGCCAAAGGCTAAAACACTCAACCAACTGAGCCACCCAGGCACCCCAAATGGGGCTTTTCTTTTGCAGGATTTTTTTTCCGTTATCTTTTTCTAGTAATTTATTTTTATCTTATTTTGTAGAATAAATAAAAATAAAAGTGTTGCTCTTCACTCCAGATAGATTGTGACATATGGGTCTCATGAATATAAGAGAAATGTAAACGACTAATAATATAAAGTTATTTTCAAGTTCAGATGTGGAGTGGTATGCTGACCTGTGGAGCTAATCTGAACCTTTATTTTTTTTTTTAAAGATTTTATTTACTTATTTGACAGACAAAGATTACAAGTAGACAGAGAGGAAGACAGAGAGGAAGGGAAGCAGGCTCCCCACTGAGCAGAGAGCCAGATGTGGGGCTCGATCCCAGGACCCTGGGATCATGACCTGAGCTGAAGGCAGAGGCTTTAACCTACTGAGCCACCCAGGCGCCCCTGAACCTTTATTTTTACATGGCAGCTTTTTCTAAAATACAGAATCATCCTTCTTAAGGATCATTATGACAGGTTACAGTGTGAAACCACTCCTTTTTTAGTAGGCTTAGATTTTTAGAGATCATGCAATTAATTCTGGACAATTACTGTCAGTTTAAACATTCAAGATGAAAGAAGAAGGTGTATAATAATTAAGCAGAAACATATAGAACCTGAGCAATAAAGATTCAGTGGGATAAGGAAAGACAAGATGGCGGAGAAGTAGGAGGAGGTGCCTTTTCAACCTGTACCCTAAAGTGAGCTGATTACCTACCAAAGAACTCTGATCACCCATGAAATCAGCCTGAGATCAGAATTATAACACATCTGGATCTCTACAGGGGCAGAAGATGCCAGTGGGCAAGTAAAGCAGAGTGGGAACGTCAGACTGATATCGGAAGATAAACAAAAGGGGGAGGGAGCCACCAGAGGCGACCCATTGGAAAGTAATACCCCAATACGAGAGTGCCCTGCATCTGGGGACCAGCATTAACTTGGAGTCTGGTTGAAAGCACTCAAAAAGAGCAAAGGATCACGGGGGGAAATTATAGGAATCGGGGCAGCTAGGGATAGGGGCTTAAGTCCCCGGACCCAGGACAGCCTCCCTTGGCACTGAGCCAGAGAGAGTAAGGCAAAGAAACAAGGTCTTGGTCCCTGAGCTGCCAGCACGCCCAAGAACGTGTAGGGTCCGGCTCCTGTGAGGGGCTGGGAACCTCGCTAGATGGCAGAACACCATGCCATGCTAACAGAGCCTGAGATGCGTGCGCCCCACACCCTCCCCTGGGAGAGGTGCACGTAGGTGCCAGCCTGGTGCTCTCGGAGTCGGAAAGACCAGGCACTCCCAGCCGGGGCCAGCGGGAAAATCTCAGTATATGATTGCTGCTTGGAACCTCTCTGGCAGTATGGACCTGCCCAGACAGCCACAGCTGCCATGGTTTTGGGTACAAGCAGGAGATCCTGCATCCCCAGGGACTGCAACTCAAAACCTGCTCTACCAGCACCTCTGCAGCACCCACAAGGGAGCAGACTGAGGCTTCTCTCTGAGAGGGAGGTCGGGGTGCAGTTTGCTTTCCTCTAAACCTCCAAAAAACATCAAAAGCTGTCAAGGCGAGAGGGAAAAAAAAATGAACAAACAAACATCAAAACCTCCAGAGTACAAAAGCCTCAAAAACCAGTTTCCTCAGAGCCCACCCCCTTGAGGGGGGTGGGAGGACTTAACTCAGGGAACATCACTGAATGAAAACGCCCGGGGTAGGCCCCTCCCCCAGAAAACCAACCAGGAAAGAAAAAAGAAAAAACAAAAAGATGACAAGAGAACAATGACCACTACTTCATAGATACAACTTGTATTTTTAACTCGTTCCTATTACTCTGGTTCATTTTTTTTTATATAGTGTTTTTTTTTTTTTTGCCAGCGTACTTTTATTTTTATTTTTTTATAAACATATAATATATCTTTATCCCCCGGGGTACAGGTCTGTAAATCGCCAGGTTTACACACTTCACAGCACTCACCATAGCACATACCCTCCCCAATGTCCGTAACCCCACCCCCTTTTCCCAGCCCCCCTCCCCCCAGCAACACTCAGTTTGTTTTGTGAGATTAAGAGTCACTTATGGTTTGTCTCCATCCCAATCCCATCTTGTTTCATTTATTCTTCTCTTACCCCCTTAAGCCCCCATGTTGCATCACCACTTCCTCATATCAGGGAGATCATATGATAGTTGTCTTTCTCCAATTGACTTATTTCGCTAAGCATGATACGCTCTAGTTCCATCAAAGTTGTTGCAAATGGCAAGATTTCGTTTCTTTTGATGGCTGCATAGTATTCCATTCCACTTCTTCTTTATCCATTCATCTGTTGATGGACATCAAGGTTCTTGCCATAGTTTGGCTATTGTGGACATTTCTGCTATAAACATTCGGGAGCACGTGCCCCTTCGGATCACTATGTTTGTATCTTTAGGGTAAATACACAGTAGTGCAATTGCTGGGTCATAGGGCAGTTCTATTTTCAACATTTTGAGGAACTTCCATGCTGTTTTCCAGAGTGGTTGCACCAGCTTGCATTCCCACCAACGGTGTAGGAGGGTTCCCATTTTCCGCATCCTCGCCAGCATCTGTCATTTCCTGACTTGTTGATTTTAGCCATTCTGACTGGTGTGAGGTGATATATCATTGTGGTTTTGATTTGTATTTCCCTGATGCCGAGTGATATGGAGCACTTTTTCATGTGTCTGTTGGCCATCTGGATGTCTTCTTTGCAGAAATGTCTGTTCATGTCTTCTGCCCATTTCTTGATTGGATTATTTGTTCTTCGGGTGTTGAGTTTGCTAAGTTCTTTATAGATTCTGGACACTAGTCCTTTATCTGATATGTCATTTGCAAATATCTTCTCCCATTCTATCAGGTGTCTTTGGTTATGTTAACTGTTTCCTTTGCTGTGCAAAAGCTTTTGATCTTGATGAAATCCCAATAGTTCATTTTTGCCCTTGCTTCCCTTGCCTTTGGCGTTGTTCCTAGGAAGATGTTGCTGCGGCAGAGGTCAAAGAGGTTGCTGCCTGTGTTCTCCTCAAGGATTTTGATGGATTCCTTTCTGACATTGAGGTCCTTCATCCATTTTGAGTCTATTTTCGTGTGTGGTGTAAGGAAATGGTCCAATTTCATTCTTCTGCATTTGGCTGTCCAATTTTCCCAACACCGTTTATTGAAGAGGCTGTGTTTTTTCCATTGGACATTCTTTCCTGCTTTGTCAAAGATTAGTTGACCATAGAGTTGAGGGTCTCTTTCTGGGCTTTCTAATCTGTTCCATTGATCTATGTATGTGTCTGTTTTTGTGCCAGTACCATGCTGTCTTGATGATGACAGCTTTGTAATAGAGCTTGAAATCCGGAATTGTGATGCCACCAACTTTGGCTTTCTTTTTAAATATTCCTTTGGCTATTCGAGGTCTTTTCTGGTTCCATATAAATTCTGGGATTATTTGTTCCATTTCTTTGAAAAAGATGGATGGTACTTTGATAGGAATTGCATTAAATGTGTAGACTGCTTTAGGTAGCATAGACATTTTCACAATGTTTCTTCTTCCAAACAAGGAGCATGGAACATTTTTCCATTTCTCTGTGTCTTCCTGAATTTTTTTCATGAGTACTTTATAGTTTTCTGAATATAGATTCTTTGCCTCTTTGGTTAGGTTTATTTCTAGGTATCTTATGGTTTTAGGTGCAATTGTAAATGGGATTGACTCCTTAATTTCTCTTTCTTCTGTCTTGTTGTTGGTATAGAGAAATGCAACTTATTTCTGTGCATTGATTTTATATCTTGACACCTTACTGAATTCCTGTACAACTTCTAGCAGTTTTTGAGTGGAGTCTTTTGGGTTTTCCACATATAGTATCATATCATCTGCAAAGAGTGATAGTTTGACTTCTTCTTTGCTGATTTGGATGCTTTTAATTTCTTTTTGTTGTCTGACTGCTGAGGCTAGGACTTCTCTTACTATGTAGAATAGTAGTGGTGGTAATGGACATCCCTGATGTGTTCTTGACCTTAGTGGAAAAGCTCTCAGTTTTTCTCCATTGAGAATGATATTTGCAGTGGGTTTTTCACAGATGGCTTTGATAATATTGAGGTATGTGCCCTCTATCCCTACACTTTGAAGAGTTTTGATAAGGAAGGGATGCTGTAATTTGTCAAATGCTTTTTCTGCATCTATTGAGAATATCCTATGGCTCTTGTTCTTCCTTTTATTGATGTGTTGTATCACATTGACTGATTTGCGGATGTTGAACCAACCTTGCAGCCCTGGAATAAATCCCACTTGGTTGTGGTGAATAATCCTTTTAATGTACTGTTGGATCCTATTGGCTAGTATTTTGGTGAGAATTTTCGCATCTGTGTTCATCAAGGATATTGGTCTATAGCTCTCTTTTTTTAATGGGTTCCTTGTCTGGTTTTGGGATCAAGGTGATGCTGGCCTCATAAAATGAGGTTGGAAGTTTTCCTTCCATTTCTATTTTTTGGAACAGTTTCAGGAGAATAGGAATTAGTTCTTCTTTAAATGTTTGGTAGAATTCCCCCGGGAAGCCGTCTGGCCCTGGGCTTTTGTTTATTTGGAGATTTTTGATGACTGTTTCAATCTCCTTACTGGTTATGGGTCTGTTCAGGCTTTCTATTTCTTCCTGGTTCAGTTGTGGTAGTTTATATGTTTCTAGGAATGCATCCATTTCTTCCAGATTGTCAAATTTGCTGGCGTAGAGTTGCTCATAGTATGTTCTTATAATTGTTTGTATTTCTTTGGTGTTAGTTGTGATCTCTCCTCTTTCATTCATGATTTTATTTATTTGGGTCCTTTCTCTTTTCTTTTGGATAAGTCTGGCCAGGGGTTTATCAATTTTATTAATTCCTTCAAAGAACCAGCTCCTAGTTTCGTTGGTTTGTTCTATTGTTTTTTTGGTTTCTATTTCATTGATTTCTGCTCTGATCTTTATGATTTCTCTTCTCCTTCTGGGGTTAGGGTTTCTTTCTTGTTCTTTCTCCAGTTCCTTTAGGTGTAGGGTTAGGTTGTGTACCTGAGACCTTTCTTGTTTCTTGAGAAAGGCTTGTACCGCTATATATTTTCCTCTCAGGACTGCCTTTGTTGTGTCCCACAGATTTTGAACTGTTGTGTTTTCATTATCATTTGTTTCCATGATTTTTTTCAATTCTTCTTTAATTTCCCGGTTGACCCATTCATTCTTTAGAAGGATGCAGTTTAGTCTCCACGTACTTGGGTTTTTTCCAAATTTCTTCTTGTGGTTGAGTTCTAGCTTCAGAGCGTTGTGGTCTGAAAATATGCAGGTAATGATCCCAATCTTTTGATACAAGTTGAGTCCTGATTTAGGACCGATGATGTGATCTATTCTGGAGAATGTTCCATGTGCACTAGAGAAGAGTGTGTATTGTGTTGCTTTGGGATGAAATGTTCTGAATATATCTGTGATGTCCATCTGGTCCAGTGTGTCATTTAAGGTCTTTATTTCCTTGAGGATCTTTTGCTTGGATGATCTGTACATTTCAGTGAGGGGAGTGTTAAATGCCCCTACTATTATTGTATTATTGTTGATGTGTTTCTTTGACTTTGTTATGAATTGGTTTATATAGTTGGCTGCTCCCACGTTAGGGGAATAGATATTTAAAATTGTTAGATCTTCTTGTTGGACAGACCCTTTGAGTATGATATAGTGTCCTTCCTCATCGCTTATTATAGTCTTTGGCTTCAAATCTAATTGATCTGATATAAGGGTTGCCACTCCTGCATTCTTCTGATGTCCATTAACATGGTAAATTCTTTTCCACCCTCTCACTTTAAATCTGGAGGTGTCTTCGGGCTTAAAATGAGTTTCTTGGAGGCAGCATATAGATGGGTTTTGTTTTTTTATCCATTCTGATACCCTGTGTCTTTTGATTGGGGCATTTAGCCCATTAACATTCAGGGTAACTATTGAGAGATATGAATTTAGTGCCATTGTATTGCCTGTTAGGTGACTGTTACTGTATATTGTCTCTGTTCCTCTCTGATCTACCACTTGTAGGCTCTCTCTTTGCTTAGAGGACCCCTTTAAATATTTCCTGTAGATCTGGTTTGGTGTTTACAAATTCTTTCAGTTTTTGTTTGTCCTGGAAGCTTTTAATCTCTCCTTCTATTTTCAATGATAGCCTAGCTGGATATAGGATTCTTGGCTGCATGTTTTTCTCGTTTAGTGCTCTGAATATATCACGCCAGCTCTTTCTGGCCTGCCAGGTCTCTGTGGATAAGTCAGCTGGCAATCTAATATTTTTACCATTGTATGTTACAGACTTCTTTTCCCGGGCTGCTTTCAGGATTTTCTCTTTTTCACTAAGACTTGTAAATTTTACTATTAGGTGATGGGTTGTGGGCCTATTCTTATTGATTTTAAGGGGCATTCTCTGCACCTCCTGTATATTGATGCTTATTCCCTTGCCATATTGGAGAAATTCTCCCCAATAATTCTCTCCAGTATAACTTCTGCTCCCCTCTCTTTCTTCCTCTTCCGGAATCCCAATTATTCTAATGTTATTTCGTCTTATGGTGTCACTTATCTCTCAAATTCTCCCCTCATGGTCCCGTAGCTGTTTGTCCCTCTTTTGCTCAGCTTCTTTATTCTCTGTCATTTGTTCTTCTCTGTCACTAATTCTTTCTTCTGCCTCATTTATCCTAGCAGTGAGAGCCTCCATTTTTGATTGCACCTCATTAATAGCTTTTTTGATTTCAACTTGGTTAGATTTTAGTTCTTTTATTTCTCCAGAAAGGGCTTTTATATCTCTCGAGAGGGTTTCTCTAATATCTTCCATGCCTTTTTTGAGCCCGGCTAGAACCTTGAGAATCGTCATTCTGAACTCTAGATCTGACATATTACCAATGTCTGTATTGATTAGGTCCCTAGCCTTTGGTACTGCCTCTAGTTCTTTTTTTTGTGGTGAATTTTTCTGCCTTGTCATTTTGTCCAGATAAGAGTATATGAAGGCGCAAGTAAAATACTACAAGGGGGGCAACAACCCCAGGAAAATATTCTTTTACCAAATCAGAAGAGATCCCAAATCGTGAGGGAGGAGAAAGGGGATAAAAAGAGGTTCAGAAAGAAAGAGAGAGAAAAAAAAAGAAAGAAAGAAAAGAATTTAAAAAAGAAGACGAATAATGAAAAGTATAAAAAAGAAAAAAAAAATATATATATATATTAGATAAACTAGTTAAAAATGTTAAAAAAGAAAAGGGTAAAAGTTAAAAAAATTTTAGAAGAAGAAGAGAAAAAAAAATGAAAAAGAAAAAAATTAAATTAACTGCAAGACTAAAGAATCATAGGGAGAAAGCCAAGAGTTCCGTGCTGTGCTTTCTCCTCCTCTGGAGTTCTACTGCTCTCCTTGGTATTGAAACTGCACTCCTTGGTAGGTAAACTTGGTCTTGGCTGGATTTCTTGTTGATCTTCTGGGGGAGGGGCCTGTAGTAGTGATTCTCAAGTGTCTTTGCCCCAGGCGGAATTGCACCGCCCTTACCAAGGGCTGGGCTGAGTAATCTGCTCGGGTTTGCTTTCAGGAGCTTTTGTTCCCTGAGCACTTTCCGTAGAGTTCCGGAGGACAGGAATACAAATGGCAGCCTCCTGGTCTCCAGTCCGGAGGACCCACTCCTCAGTGCGCCCTCAGAGAACAACACCTAGTAACTCCCGTCTGCCTGACCTCTGGCTGCGCTCCGAGCTCACCGAGCGTGCGACCGGTTCAAGGTAACCCCGAGCTGTGAGCTCACTGTCGGCTCTGTCTCTGTAGCCGGCTTCCCCGTTCCAATAGCCACAAGGTCTGCGACACTCAGACACCCCCAATCCTTCTGTGACCCTGCAGGACCTGAGGCCATGCTGACCCCACATGGGCTTCGCCCCGGTTTAGCCTCTGGAGCGATGTCCCTCAGTGGAACAGACTTTTAAAAGTCCTGATTTTGTGCTCCGTTGCTCTGCTGCTTGCCGGGAGCTAGCCCCTCCCCCCGGGGTCTATCTTCCCGTCGCTTTGGATTCACTTCTCCGCCAGTCCTACCTTTCAGAAAGTGGTTGTTTTTCTGTTTCTAGAATTGCTATTCTTCTTCTCTTCCATATGCCGATGGATTTGTAGGTGTTTGCAATCTTTAGATAAGCTATCTAGCTGATCTCCTGCTACCTGAAGTAGTCTCAGCCTGCTACTTCTCCGCCATCTTGACTCCTCCCCTATATAGATAATTTTTTAACCTATTTACCATCACACTGAGATGTCCGGTACATCAAATTCCATAATAACCTTCTAACCTGAACTTTTTGATACATATACCTGTGCTTTTCTTTTGCTTTTCTATTTTTTTTTTTAGTTTTAGTTTAGTTTACTCTAATTTATTCTCTTTTTATTTTTATTTTCTAATATTCATATAGAGTTAAACTTCAAGGTAACCCCCTCTCCCCAATCAATGCTACCCCTATAGGTAAACCAATTTTTAATCCCTCTTTATCTCAGGAAAGTTGGGTCCTTTAACAAAGATATCAAGATACATCCAGGAAGAATAAAAATAACCTTCCTCACCCACATTGAGAATTTATAACCACTCTCCCATCTTTTTCTTCTGCCAGTGTTTCTGTGTATTTGTTTGTCCTGATATTATATAAATCTTATACTTGGAGTTCTTTTTGATGAGGTTCTTCCTTTTTTTGCTTTTATATAAATATTTTTTTCTCTTGTCATATACTTTTTTTTAAAGATTTTATTTATTTATTTGACAGACAGAGGTCACAAGCAGGCAGAGAGGCAGGCAGAGAGAGAGGAAGGAAAGCAGGCTTCCTGCTGAGCAGAGAGCCTGATGTGGGCCTGATCCCAGGACCCCAGCCATTAACTGAGGATCATTAACTGAGCTGAAGGCAGAGGCTTTAACCCACTGAGCCACCCAGGCATCCCTCTTGTCATATACTTTTATCAGTCTTTTTGTTTGTCTGTTTTTGTTTGTATACTTCATAAATCTTACCTTGGGGTCCATTTGAGCTGAGCCTAATCTTTTATCTTTTCTTTTTTTCCTGTCTCTCTCTCTCTCTCTTTTTTTTTTCTTTTTCTTTTCTTTTTTCTCTCATTTGTGTGGAGAATCCTGATTGCTCATAAGCATTTCAGAGTGCACCTTGACTGCACCACAATCTTTACATCCAGCTACATCCGTTCAGTCATCTCTCAGCAAAATGACTAGGAGGAGGAATGCCCAACAGAAGAAAAATACAGAATATGGGCCTTCTGCAACAGAGCTAATAGCTATTGACATAAACTCTATGTCGGAAAGGGAACTCAGACTAACAATTATCCAGGCAATAGCTAGGTTGGAGAAAGCCATGGATGACCAAACGGAATTGATTAGGGCAGAACTGAAAGCCACCAGGGATGATGTTCAGAATGCCCTCAATGAGTTCCAATCTAATCTAACTTCTCTCAAAGCTAGGGTAACTGAGACAGAAGATAGAATTAGGGATCTGGAAGACAAACAGATAAAGGATCAGGAGAAAACCTGGAACAAACAGCTTAGAAGTCACAAAAACAGAAACAGGGAAATAAATGATGCCATGAAACATTCCAATGTCAGAATTATTGGAATCCCTGAAGGGGAGGAGAAAGAAAGATGGCTAGAAGATATACTGGAACAAGTTGTCCATGAAAATTTTCCCAATCTCGTGAATGGAACCAGCGTTCATGTACTAGAGGCAGAACGGTTTCCCCGCAAGATAATAGATTCTCAAAAGTCCTCAAGACACCTAATAGGAAGAATGAAGAATTATAATTGTATGCATACCCTCTTGAAAGCAGCCAGGACAAAGAAGCTCCTTACATACAGAGGAAAGCCCACCAGAATAACGTCAGACCGATCCACAGAGACCTACCAAGCCAGAAAGATATATTCAGGGCACTAAATGAAAAGAATATGCAGTCAAGAATACTTTATTCAGTAAGACTGACATTCAAAATGGATGGAGAGATAAAGAGTTCCCACAACTGGCAAGGCTTAAAAGACTATGCAACCACCAAGCTGACATTGCAGGAAATATTAAGGGGGGTTCTATAAAAGAGAAAAAAATCCTAAAAATATCATTGAACAGAAATATAGAGACCATCTACAGAAAGAAAGACTTCAAAGGTAACACGATGTCAATAAAAACATATCTATCAATAATCACTCTCAATGTGAATGGCCTAAATGCACCCATAAAACGACACAGGGTTGCAGATTGGATAAAACGGCAGGACCCATCCATATGTTGTCTACAAGAGACACATTTTGAACCTAAAGATACAACCAGACTGAAAGTGAAGGGATGGAGAAGCATCTTTCATGCCAATGGGCTTCAAAAGAAGGCTGGGGTAGCAATTCTCATATCAGGTAAAATAAATTAGATTTTGAACTAAAGACTATAGTTGGAGATACAGAAGGACACTACATAATTCTTAAAGGGACTATCCACCAAGATGATCTAATAAATGTAAATATCTACACTCCCAATATGGGAGCACCCAACTACATAAGATAACTATTAATCAAGATAAAGAGTCATATTGATATGAATACATTAATAGTAGGAGATCTTAACATGCCTCTCTCAGTAATAGACAGATCATTGAATCAGAAAATCAATAAAGAAACAAGAGCATTGAATGACACATTAGACCAGATGTACCTCATAGATATATACAGAACATTCCACCCTAAAACAACAGAATACTCATTCTTATCAAGTGCACATGGAACCTTCTCGAGAACAGACCACACACTGGGTCACAAATCAGGACTCAACCGCTACCAAAAGACTGAGATAATTCCCTGCATATTCTCAGATCACATTGCTTTGAAACTGGAGCTCAATCACAAGGAAAAGTCCAGAAGGAACTCAAACACCTGCAAGCTAAATACCACCTTGCTTAAGAATGCTTGGATCAACCAGGAGATCAAAGAAGAACTGAAACAATTCATGGAAACCAATGAGAATGAAGACACTTTGTTCCAAAACCTATGGGATACAGCAAAGGCAGTCCTAATGGGGAAATACATAGCCATCCAAGCCTCCCTCAAAAAAATTAAAAAATCCAGAACACAGCAGCTGTCTCTACACCTTAAAGAACTGGAGAACCGACAACAAATCAAACCAACTCCACACATAGGAAAGGAAATAATCAAGATTAGAGCTGAGATCAATGAGGTAGGAACTAGAGATACAGTAGAACATATCAATGAAACTAGAAGCTGGTTGTTTGAAAGAATCAATAAGATTGATAAACCATTGGCCACACTAATCCAAAATAAAAGAGAGAAAGCCCAAATTAATAAAATTGTGAATGAAAAGGGAGAGATCATAACTAACACCAAGGAAATAGAAATAATCATCAGAAATTGTTATGAACAGTTATAAGCCAATAAGCTAAGCAACCTAGAAAATGGATGCATTCCTGGCAAACTGTAAACTCCCAAATTGGAACCAGGAAGAAATTGACAACCTGAATAGACCAATATCTAGTAATGAGATTGAAGCAGTGATCAAAAACCCCCAAAAAACTAGAACTCAGGACCTGATGAATTCCCTGGGGAATTCCATCAAACTTTCAAAGAAGAAATAACACCTATTCTCCTGAAACTGTTTAAAAAAATTGAAGCAGAAGGAAAACTTCCAGACTCTTTTTAGGAAGCCAGCGTTACCCTGATCCCCAAACCAGGCAAAGACCCCACCAAAAAGGAGAATTTCAGACCAATATCACTAATGAATATGGATGCTAAGATTCTCAACAAGATCCTAGCAAACAGGATCCAACAGTACATTTAAAAGATTATCCACCATGACCAGGTGGGATTCATCCCTGGGCTACAAGGATGGTTCAACATTCACAAATCAATCAGTGTGATAGAACAAATCAATAAGTGTAGAGAGAAGAACTACATGGTCCTCTCAATTGATGCAGAAAAAGCATTTGACAAAATCCAGCATCCATTCCTGATTAAAATGCTTCAAAGTATAGGGATAGAGGGAACATTCCTGAACTTCATAAAATCTATCTATGAAAGACCCACAGCAAATATCACTCTCAATGGGAAAAAGCTTACAGCCTTCCCGTTGAGATCAGGAACACGACAAGGATGCCTACTTTCACCACTCTTGTTCAACATAGTACTAGAAGTCCTAGGAACAGCAATCAGACAACAAAGAGAAATAAAAGGTATCCAAATTGGCAATGAAGAAGTCAAACTCTCTCTCTTCACAGATGACATGATTCTTTATAAGGAAAACCCAAAAGACTCCACCCCCAAACTACTAGAACTCATATAGCAATTCAGTAACATGGCAGGATACAAAGTCAATGTACAGAAATCAGTGGCTTTCTTATACATTAACAATGAAAATACAGAAAGGGAAATTAGAGAATCAATTCCATTTACTATAGCACCAAGAACCATAAGTTACCTGGGAATAAACCTAACCAAAGAGGTAAAGGACCTGTACTCATACTCGAGGAACTACAGAACACTCATGAAAGAAACTGAAGAAGACACAAAAGGATGGAATACCATTCCATGCTCTTGGATCAGAAGAATAAACATTGTTAAAATGTCTATACTGCCTAGAGCAATCTATACTTTTAATGCCATTCCGATCAAATTTCCACTGGTATTTTTCAAAGAGCTGGAGCAAATAATCCTAAAATTTGTATGGAATCAGAAGAGACCCTGAATCGCTAAGGAAATGTTGAAAAACAAAAATAAAATGGCGGCATCCTGTTACCTGATTTCAAGCTTCACTACAAAGCTGTGATCACCAAGACAGCATGGTACTGGCATAAAAACAGACACATAGACCAGTGGAACAGAGTAGAGAGCCCAGATATGGACCCTCAACTCTATGGTCAAATAATCTTCGATAAAACAGGAAAAATATACAGTGGAAAAAAGACAGTCTCTTCAATAAATGGTGCTGGGAAAACTGGACAGCTATATGTAGAAGAATGAAACTCGACCATTCTCTTACACCATATACAAAGATAAACTCAAAATGGATAAAAGACCTCAACGTGAGACAGGAATCCATCAGAATCCTAGAGGAGAACATAGGCAGTAACCTCTTTGATATCAGCCACAGCAACTTCTTTCAATATATGTCTCCAAAGGCAAAGGAAACAAAAGCGAAAATGAACTTTTGGGACTTCATCAAGATCAAAAGCTTCTGCACAGCAAAGGAAACAGTCAAGAAAACAAAGAGGCAACCCACGGAATGGGAGAAGATATTCGCAAATGACAGTACAGACAAAAGGTTGATATCTAGGATCTATGAAGAACTCCTCAAACTCAACACACACACAACAGATAATCATATAAATAGTGGGCAGAAGATAGGAACAGAGACTTCTCCAATGAAGAAATACAAATGGCTATCAGACACATGAAAAAATGTTCATCATCACTAGCCATCAGGGAGATGCAAATTAAAACCACATTGAGATACCACCTTACACCAGTTAGAATGGCCAAAATTAGCAAGATAGGAAACAACACGTGTTGGAGAGGATGTGGAGAAAGGGGAACCCTCTTACACTGTTGGTGGGAATGCAAGTTGGTGCAGCAACTTTGGAAAAACCAAAGTGTGGAGATTCCTCAAGAAATTAAAAATAGAGCTTTCCTATGACCCTGCAATTGCACTCCTGGGTATTTACCCCAAAGATACAGATATCGTGAGAAGAAGGGCCATCTGACCCCAATGTTTATAGCAGCAGTCACCACGGTCACCAAACTGTGGAAGGAACCAAGATGCCCTTCAACGGATGAATGGGTAAGGAAGATGTGGTCCATATACACTATGGAATATTATGCCTCCATCAGAAAGGATGAATACCCAACTTTTGTAGCACCATGGACGAGACTGGAAGAGATTATGCTGAGTGAAATAAGTCAGGCAGAGAGAGTCAATTATCATATGGTTTCACTTATTTGTGGAGCATAACAAATAGCATGGAGGACACGGGGAGATGGAAAGGAGAAGGGAGTAAGGGAAATTGGAAGGGGAGGTGAACCATGAGAGACTGTGGACTCTGAAAAATAACCTGAGGGTCTTGAAGGGGTGGGGTTGGGAGGTTGGGGGAACAAGGTGGTGGGTATTAGGGAGGGCATGTATTGCATGGAGCACTGGGTGTGGTGCAAAAACAATGAATGCTGTTATGCTGAAAAGAAATTTTAAAAAAAGATTCAGTGAGATAGTAGATAGAATGAGGGCAGTGGAAAAGGGAACTCTTGTTGTTTTCATTGACACTATTCATAGAGTCAGATGTTAATGAAACTTGAATGCTTCCAATTTGTATTTTTGCTAAAAATGGAATAAGACATGGGGGGGAAATGATGCAGTGTATTGAATAAGTCTTCTGGCACTGTTTATTCAGCCATTTGTTCAACAAATATTTAATGTGCTCCTATTATATATCTGTCAGTGTGCTTGGCACTTATGGATACAAAGAACAACCAGACTGCGTCCCCTTCAAGGAGGTCATAGTCTAGTAGACAGTCATGAAACCAACTATAAATATAATAAAACTTGTTACAAAAAAATAATGATTCTCAAGGGTCTATCTGTTTCAGAATCAGAGTGGGAGAGAAATATATTGGTTCCCCCCACCCTTATTCACAGAGGATACATACCAAGACCCCCAGTGGATGCTTAAAGCTGTGGATAGTACCAAACCCTATATACACTGTGGTTGTTCCTATATATCCATACCTATGATAGAATTTAACTAATAAATTAAGAACTGTAAGAGATTAACAATAACAATCAGAACAGGTTTCACAATATACTGTAATGAAAGTTATATGAATATAGTCTCTCTCAAAACACCTTATTGTATTACACTCACCCTTCTTGCAGTGATGTGAGATGATAAAATGCCTATGAGATGAGAGCAAGTGAGGTTAATGATATAGGTATTTTAATGTACTGTTAAGCTACTATTGACCTGATGACACAATGTATCAGAAGTAGGACCATCTGTTTTTAAACTGTGGTTGACCATGGGTAACTTTAACCATGGAATTCAAAACCACAGATAAGGTTGGGACTACTGTCATTTGAAATATATCAATAGCATATAACCTTATATGTAGCAGAGGAAAAAAGTAAGCAGAGGAAAAAAATAAAGACCAGTAAAAATTTGCATGCTGGTGGATATAAGATGATGTTTTTTAGACCAAGAGTTATCTGGACTCTCAACTTGGTGTGAATGGGTATGCCAGTACGATGAGCAGGTGAGAGGGGCAGAATGGCAGGAAGAATGCCATTTTGTTTGTTTGTTAAAAGGGGCCTAAATTTAAAAAGTTGATAAACACTTTTCAATCTAGATATAAAGACTATTGGGAACTTGAAGGCTAAAATACTACTTGAGGTTGGAGAGAAGAAGACAGAGAAAAAATGCATTTAGGGTTGCAAACTTTCTATAAGGAGTCGAACTGTAAGCAATAAAGTATAAATAAGGCAGATAAATGCCCCACTTCTGAAGCATAGAGTTATCCCCCTACATCACTGGCAGTTGAAGAATAAATAGGATGTGCTGCCCACAAAAAGAGCAGCACTGCTATCGAAACATCTGGGATGCCATTGGTTCTAGAAGTCCAGGCTTTCAAACACGACTCTTTCACAAACTAAGCATGGTAAACTCTGTAACTTCACAGACCTGCTGTGAGGCTCATACAAGATGCTAGCTGTAAAAGCATTTTGTGAATTCTTGGAAACCATATGCTTGTGTGTTGGCTCTCTCTGCCCTCCCAGGCTTCCCTAAGGTAATCAAAACTCTCTAGGGATAAGTAAGATAATCGTTGTAGGAAGTATTAAGCACCTCAGAAGAAAAGTAGCATATGGAAATACTAATAATAATGATCTACATCTGCTTCTAACCTGTTATTTTTTTTCTTTCAAGGTTTGACACCAAGGGAGCCTGCACACAATGCCTCCTACTGTTGAATGTGGGCTGCATTCCCATGTTGTTAAGATGGTGAGTACTCTGTTTCCAATTCAAAAGCAATGGTCCTTTTTTAAAGTTTAATATTTTTTGCCAAAATCTGGAGGCAGATTACTTATATAAATGTCATGTGCATACATTGATCATCATCTCCTATTGTTTGAAGCCATATACCAGGTATCAGATGATGAAAACTATTGGTCACATCTGGCAGAGCCTTTCAGGAAACTTAGAGACTGAAATCACTGGTGGAGCAGAGCTCACTGAGGGCAAAAGATGATCAGTGTGGTTTTTCTACAAGAAAAATAATGGGGAAGTAACTCTCAGCCAAATGTCTTGGAATGTTAATGATCCCTTACAGTGCAATTCCATTCTTCTGACTCAAAAGTGTTATACCTGTCTGTAGGGTCCCCTCCTCTTGATCAGTGGCTTAGACCTGAGTCATTCATAAAGCAAAACCAGGCCTGAACTAGCCAGTCCCATCAAGGAGAGAGATGGAAAACCTCAAGGCAGGCTGGGGTGGTCAGGAGTGCCAGAAGCATAAAGAAATATTTCACAACACCTTAAATACCACTGACCTCCCTATTGTATCTGCTTTTTGGGGTGGTATGGGGTGAATCTACAGCAAAGTTAGAGTTGGCAGCCAGTAGGACTCTTCTGAACCATATCAGGAAGTAAGCAACAGTGATCTCTGTAGATCTCAACCATCTTCTTCCTATCCTGGGCCCTCTCTTGGCCTTCCCAGCTGCCCACATTTCCACCAATTCCCTCTTCTTCTTTATATAACATTGTCCTATGGCTTTTTCCTGAGTGCCTTCCTCAATTAAGTTCTGGTCTGGTCAATTTATTAAAGCTAAGAAATTAATAGCTTCTAATGCTGTTGCTTCTGAACATGTGTTTTCTATTTTAAAAGCAAACAAGTAAGTAGAGACACAATTAGATTTTGGGGTGAACTGAGGAACTGCTTCTGGATATCTCCCTGTCTATTGCATGGATAATACAGATGATGGGTTCGCGCTATAGGTCAGAATTTCCACTGTGAATCAGAGGTACAACATAGAGCATGATGGTATATTTTGCCCTTACCTTAGACCAAGAGAACTGAAAGAGTTAAACCTTACAATTTAGTATACCAAGATTAAAACAATTATTGTAAATTAGCTTAATCATTCCACCATATGCCTTTAGAGGCAGTTTTCTTTTTATCCTGTTGTCACTACCAAGTAAATGGAGGCTTGTATATACAGGTAAACTTAATTTTTAAGGGATTATATATGCTCAAAGGTTCTGATGCATTTAATTAAAAATTTCCTTATTATATAAAGGAAAGTGTCTGTGTTTCAGCAGTGTGAGATACCAGAACATGAATAAAATATGGGAAGATGATGGCTAACATGTGGCTGTGTTTTCATTTTTCCAACATATATTTTACTCTAAAGACAGCAGTATCTATTCTTAGGCTAGCCTCTGACTGACTCTGGAGTTCCTTAAGGCCAGAGAACAGGGAGAAGCTTAAATGATTCTTTTTCTTTCAAGCCATAGATTTTAGTCATCTTTTCTGGAGCACTCCAGCAAGGAATCAGTAAGAGTACTCTAGCAGATGGAAAGCCATGCATCTCAAGCTTTAATGTGCATATAAATCACTTGAGAATCTTTTAAAATGCAGATTCTGATTCATTATCCTGGAGTTATGCCCAAGATGCTTAATTTCTAACAATTTCCCTAGGGATGCTGATGCTGCTTGTCCATGGAGCATATTTTGAGTCACAGAGAACATTCTAGATACAGAGCCTAGATAAAGAGCCCGCTTTGGCTAGTTGCAGTGAAAGTATGAAGAGACTCAATGGAAAAGTAGCACAGTTCTATCTGAACTGAACGGCCCAAGTGAAGGGCAAAGGAAACAAAAGGAAGGCAGACACGAGGCTGATTGCACTCATGCTCTCCAGATGTTCAAATAGGTAGACTTCAAGCAGTACACACCAAAAAGGCAGTTGTTTTCACAAGCTATAGGAGAAAATATGCCTGTTCTGTAGTCATGTTCCTGGGTTAAAGTTCCGCCCGTATTATTTCCCAATAGAGATTTTGATTGTACCTCCCTGAGCCTCAGTTTACTGCTTTAGTAAAATTTGAATAACAGAACCTATCTCAGGGTGTTCATTATGATTAAATGAAATAAAGAGTGTACTGTACAGTGACTAACACAACATAATAAAAAATAAATTAAAAAATGAAATAAAGAGTGTAAAAACTCAGAATAGCACCTGCTAAGAATAATCAATAAGTGGTATCTATTGCCATGCCTTTCCTCTTTGAGCTGATCTCTTTAAGTACTGCTGGGTTTTATTAAAGTGTTAGCTAGACATGGTAATGACATTTCTGCTTTTGAGGAAACTTTTTTTTTTTTTTATATGACCACATTTGTCCCCAGGGGAGAAAGAAAAGATCTTGTTGTTCTCATTTCATCTCTTCCTCCCTCCATTTTTGCCTGAGTATTTAAAGAAAATCCAAAACATTACATTATTTCCTCTGTACATGCTTCAGAATGTTTCTCTAACAGTTGAAATATTTTAATTTCCTGACACATAACCACAGTACCACTATTACACCCCCCAAATCAACAACAGTTCCTTTGTATTATCTAATACCCACTCTGTGAGCAATTTTCCCTGATTCTCAAAAGTGTCTTTTTATGAAGGTGCCTCTGCCTTCAGCTAAGGTCATGATCTCAGGGTCCACATCGGACTCTCTGCTCAGCAGGGAGCCTGCTTCCCTCTCTCTCTCTCTGCCTGCTGCTCTGCTTACTTGTGATCTCTCTCTCTCTCTGTGTCAAATAAATAATAAAAATTTTTTAAAATGTCTTTTTATGGCTTGTTTGCTCAAATCAGAAGCCAGGTAAGGCCCATGACCATTTCATGTGCTTGGTATGTCTTTTGAGTTCTTCTCTTTATCAATTATTACTTTTAAAAAGTAAATTTTAGTTTTTAGAATTGTTTTAGGGTTATAGAGAAATTGTGAAGACAGTACAGAGTTTCAATATACCACATCTAATTTCTCCTATTATTAACTTCTGACATTAGTGTGGTACATTTGTCCTAATTTGTGAACCAATATTGACACATTATTATGAACTAAAATCCATACTTGATTCAGATTTCCTTAATATTTATCTAATGTCCTTTTCTCTCATAGGATCCCATACAGGACTCCACTTTGCATTTAGCTGTGGCAATGCTTGTTTTATGTGTCCATCTGAGTGGACCACAGAGTGTGCTGGTACTTGGTGGGTCTGTGAGAATGTGTGTGCTTTTTTTTTTTTAAGATTTTATTTATTTATTTGACAGAGAGAGATCACAAGTAGACAGAGAGGCAGGCAGAGAGAGAGAGACAGAAGAAGACTCCCTGCCAAGCAGAGAGCCCCATGCGGGACTCGATCCCAGGACCCTGAGATCATGACCTGAGCCGAAGGCAGCGGCTTAACCCATTGAGCCACCCAGGCGCCCGGATGTGTGTGCTTTTAGAGTCAGTGACTCTAAAAGCAGCTTCAATTGTCTGAGACTTAAGAAATTTTGTGATTTTAAATGTAATTAAATGCAATTCTAGATGAAAGCATGAAAATGGGAAGAAAAACTCCCTGGCAGGAAAAATGCTTATTTTTGCTTTGACCCTTGTTACTGTTTTGGTCTACAACTTCTCTGGCTTGAGAATCATTTGCATGAAGGAAGAATGATTTAAAAATAAAAATACATGAGAGGAACAAATTGTCTTTTGTTTCTGCCAAAAGGAAAAGTGGAATTTGGGCAGTTTTCATCCAGCATGGGGCAGTCCTGGCCAAAGCAAAAGGAAGGGAGAGAACGAGGCCTGAAGAAAGACATTTCCAGATCCATCATCATTAAGTTTTAGATGTCGACCTGGGATAAATAAGGCTTTTAGATACAACTTCTGTTTCAGAGGTTTATGACCTTAGGAAAATATTGAAATTAAATACACACACACATACACACACACAGAAGCAACCATACATACTAACTTGTGGCAAAGTTCCAGGGAAGACACTTATTGATTAAAGCAAAATGTGTGTCTCTGGGGGAGTAAAGATTACTCTAGAAGGGAAAGTTGGGTCAGACTGCAAAGGTTCTTGAATGTGGAATGTACTTGTGGGCAATTAGAAGTTAATGATGTTTTGAGGGGGTTGGGGATACCATATGCAAAAGAGCATTTTAGCATGATCAATCTGGAACACTTTGAGTAATTCAATTCAACAAACATTTACTGAGTATTAAGCAAAGTACCAGAGTCCAAGGTGCAGACATATGTAAGGATATATAAAAAAGACAAAATCTCCATCCTGTCAGGGAGACAGATAAACTTAACATACTAATATGGAGTTATCTCCAATATAGACTGTTAAGTACAAACATGTAAGGTATAGAACAATAAGTTTAATATACCACCATTTCTTTAAAAAGGACGGAGGGAAGAAATGTAAGTTTGCATATGTGTTTATATATGTATAAGTTTTATCTGCAAGGATTCACAAAAGTCTGATAATATTGCTTCCCTCCATGGGAGATTATCAGGGTGGCTGGCAGGAAGATTATACATATATTCTTTGGTACTTCCTGAGCTTTGAAACAAATGAATGTATTACCTGCATTTAGAGATATATAACAAAACATTGTGTATGATTGTGTTTGATTGTATGGGAGAGGGAAAACATGAATTTCAGTTGAGAGAATCTTTGAAGACTTCACAAAGCATGTGGGCTATAAAGCTGTGTCTTTGGAAGGTAGCATTTCTACGGGTGATGGTTTGATTGGGAAGTATTTCAAGCAGAGGACAAAGTTTGCATTGAGTCACAGGGTGGGGGCTAGATCTGTGCCATCTAATAGAGTAACCATTAGCCATATACGGCTACTGAGCATTGGAAATGTGGCTAGTGCATACAAATTTAGGTGTGCTGAGCTTGTAAAATGCTCATGGGCTTTTGAAAAAATAGTATGAAAAAGAATATAAGGTGCTTCATTAATAACTTTCATATTGTTTACATGTTTAAAGGATAATATTTTAGATATACTGGGTTAAATTAAATACATTAAAATTTTTGTATTTATTGTATGTATTTATTGTCACTTGTTATTACTTGTTTCTGTTTACTTTTTAAAATGTAGCTGCTAGACATGGAGGACATAAGAAGATGGAAAGGAGAAGGGAGTTGAGGGAAATTGGAAGGGGAGGTGAACCATGAGAGACTATGGACTCTGAAAAACAACCAGAGGGTTCTGAAGGGGCGGGAGGTGGGAGGTTGGGGGAGCCAGATAGTGGGTATTAAGGAGGGCACGTATTGCATGGAGCACTGGGTGTGGTGCAAAAACAATGAATTCTGTTACGCTGAAAATATATATATATATATATATATATATATATATATATATATATAGAAGAAGTACTGGGAAAAATTATAACAAAATAAAATAAAATAAAATTTAGCTGCTAGATATTTAAAATTGCATCTGTGTGTTGCATTATATTTGTACTGGCCAGTGCTGATCTAGATAATTGAGATTTTTAGAGAACGGTGAGTTAGGTTGTGATGGCTGCAGCAGAGATATATAGGTAAGAGTTAAAGGGGGGGGGAAGAAAAGAAAAAAAGATGCACCTGGGTGGCTCTGTCATTAAGTCTCTGCCTTTGGCTCAGGTCATGATCCCAAGGTCCTGGAATTGAGCCCTGTGCCAGGCTCCCTGCTCAGTGGGTAGCCTACTTCTCCCTCTCCCACTCCCCCTGCTTATGTTCCTTCTTTCACTATCTCTCTCTGTCAGATAAGTAATTACATCTTAAAAAAAAAAGTGAAAGGAAAATTTGGAAAAAGTGAGCTAGGCAAATTTTGGAGGGTATTGGCTACTGAGCTGAAGAATTTGGATTTTAAATTTGTATTCATTGGTGAGCTATGATGGAGATTTGAGTATGGGAATCAGATAATCAAATGGCTGCTTTGGACAAGGGTGAAAGTATAGGCAGAAAGAGCAATTATTACAGTAATCAAGGAGTGGGATACAGGGATCTGGCTGTGGGTGGTTGCTTTGAAATCAGGGAGATCCATGTGTACTACACTGTGAAGGGAAAATTGATAGAACTGAGTGGAGGTGTGGATGTCAAAAACAAAATGAAGTTTCATAACCCTGGTGATAAGAAGCACATCAGTGCCAGTGATAAACACAATGAAGCCTGGAGTGGGAGCTGGATGGGAATTGCCTGGGAAAGAAGATAATTCTGAGTTTTGACATGGTGAGCTTGAGGGGGCTAGCTGAAATGTGGTATTAAGGATATGAGAGAAACTGATGAGGCTTAGTAGAGGTGATCATGGCAGTGAGATAAATATAATGATTAGTATTTGTATGGCATTATAATACACAAAATGTTCCCACATATGTTATTTTATATAATTCTTACAATACCCTAAGGCCCAAAGAGTTTAAGTAACTTGCCCAAGGTAGCACAGCTACTTAGTGGCCAAGGTAGCATGCCAAAATTTGTTTTCTATTACTGTAATTGAAATAAAATGCCAAAGGAAAATGTAGAGAAAACTGAATCTAGATTATACAATTTTTATTCCCCCAACTTGATACCTACCTTGAGGGCCAGAACCAACCCTTGAAAACTCATCTGAGATTCTCTTCAGTTATTTTAAATAACATTTTTCGAGATGAGGAAACTGAGACCCTGGGGAATTAATGTCTGTTAAAGGGATAGGTGGAAGTCAGACAAGGGGTGTGATAGATTGCGTTATTATTTCCAGGTATTAATTTTTCCTCCCTGTTAGAGAGCACATCCCTGCTTCCTGCCATAAGCCCTGCCAAATTAATATGTGCTTGGTCATAGAACTTGCTTTGGCTAATGGAATGCAAGCCAAAGTGACATTCACCATGTATGATCAGAAACCTTCAGAGCCGTGGCATGGTTCAGACTTCTTTGTTCTTTTCCCTCTGAGGTAAGAATGGCAGGTCCCAAATAAAAGCTCATCCTTCAGCTATGATCCTTGAATGAAGAAGGCATAAAAAAACTGAACCACATAAGGGCTCAGGAGGAGGGGCAAGATGGTGGAGAAGTAGGAGACCCTGTTTCAACTGGTCCCCTGAAGTGAGCTAAATATCTACCAGAACACGCTGAACACCCATGAAATCAGCCTAAGATGTAAGATTATACACTTATGGATCTGTATGGGGGCAGGAGATCATCTGTGGAGAGGTAAAGCAGAGTTGGAACACTCAGACTGATATTGAAGGATAAGCAGAAGTGGGAGGGAGCCACCAGAAATGACCCATTGGAAAGTAATACCCCAATATGAAAGTGCCCTGTGCTTAGGGACCAGCATTAACTTGGAGTCTGGTTAAAAGCACTCAAAAAGAGCAAAAGGTCTTAAGAGGCAACTGGTAGAATTGGGTGACCATGGGTACAGTCCTAAGCACATGGTCCCAGGACAGTCACAGCTGGCAACTACCCATGCTTGAGAGAATCCGGCAGGGGCTCCAATTCCCCTGGGCCCACGGCTTTCCACTGGGCTGGGCGCACACCTGCCCACTGCTAAGAGACGCTGGTGTGGGCATAGACAGTGGTCTCTAGGACTGCAGACTTCTTAGACCTGCATCTCTGCTGGGTCATGGGCATGGACCCCAGATGGCAGTCCTGACAGGTGTCCTGACATCTGCCAGGATTGTGCTCCTCTGCACCAATATCTCTTTAGGTTTTAGTGGCACAGGGGTGCAGAGACAAGTGGGGGGCCTCAGGCGATGACTGAGATGGTGACTGGGAGTGCGCACTGCTGTGGGAGGTACAGTATTCATTGGAGATTGTACAGGGGGAGTCTGTATGTTCTGGACCATCCAGTGGGGAGTCAACCAAGACTTCTTTCTGAGGCCGAGGACTGGGTGTGGACAATTTACTTTATAATTTACTAGCCCTCTGAAAAGTGGCAAAAAGCTGCCCCAAAATAAAAACCTCCAGAGAACAAAAACCTGAAAAACCAGTTTCCACAGAGTCCAGCCCCTTGCTAGGGGGCAGGTTGACTCAGCCCAAGCAAGACTGACTGAAAAACAACAAAGCAGGCCCCTCCCCCAAAAGACAAGCCCAAAGAACAAGAGGACAATAACCACAGAGTCCCCATAAAACTGTAAAGCCCCAACATCAGGGGAAAAAATATATTAAAACCCCAGTATTGCCCCAAAACCTATATATTTAATAGATACAATTCTTTTTAAATTAGTTCTCATGATTCTTCTATTTTTTTAACCTACTCACTATTAGAACATATTACATAATAACTTTTTTTTTTAATAAACAAATATTTTTATCCCCAGGGGTACAGGTCTGTGAATCACCAGGTTTACACACTTCACAGCACTCACCAAAGCACATACCCTCCCCAATGTCCATAATCCCACCCCCTTCTCCCAAACCCCCTCCCCCCAGCAACCCTCAGTTTGTTTTGTGAGATTAAGAGTCACTTATGATTTGTCTCCCTCCCAATTCCATCTTGTTTCATTGATTCTTCTTCTACCCACTTAAGCCCCCATGTTGCATCACCACTTCCTCATATCAGGGAGATCATATGATAGTTGTCTTTCTCCCCTTGACTTATTTCCCTAAGCATGATATGCTCTAGTTCCATCCATGTTGTCGCAAATGGGAAGATTTCATTTCTTTTGATGGCTGCATAGTATTCCATTGTGTATATATACCACATCTTCTTGATCCATTCTTCTGTTGATGGACATCTAGGTTATTTCCATAGTTTGGCTATTGTGGACATTGCTGCTATAAACATTCGGGTGCACGTGCCCCTTTGGATCACTACGTTTGTATCTTTAGGGTAAATACCCAGTAGTGCAATTGCTGGGTCATAGGGTAGTTCTATTTTCAACATTTTGAGGAACCTCCATGCTATTTTCCAGAGTGGCTGCACCAGCTTGCATTCCCACCAACAGTGTAGGAGGGTTCTCCTTTCTCCGCATCCTCGCCAGCATCTGTCATTTCCTGACTTGTTTATTTTAGCCATTCTGACTGGTGTGAGGTGATATCTCATTTTAATGAGATATCTCATTTTTATTTGTATTTCCCTGATGCTGAGTGATATGGAGCACTTTTTCATGTGTCTGTTGGCCATCTGGATGTCTTCTTTGCAGAAATGTCTGTTCATGTCCTCTGCCCATTTCTTGATTGGATTATTTGTTCTTTGGGTGTTGAGTTTGCTAAGTTCTTTATAGATTTTGGACACTAGTCCTTTATCTGATATGTCGTTTGCAAATATCTTCTCCCATTCTGTCAGTTGTCTTTTGGTTTTGTTAACTGTTTCCTTTGCTGTGCAAAAGCTTTTGATCTTGATGAAATCCCAATAGTTCATTTTACATAATAACTTTTTAACTTGAACTTTTTTTCATACATATACCTGGGTTTCTTTTTCTTTCTTTCATATATATAGAGAGAGAGATAGATAGATAGATAGATAGATGTATATAGATATAGATAGATAGTTATATAGATATATGGATATAGATATAGATATATAGATAAATAGATAGATATAAGCTTCAAGGTAATCCTTTTTCCCTACTCAATACTACCCTTATATATAAGCCAGTTTTAATTTCACTGTGTCTCTTGGAAAGTTGAGTCCTTTAACAAAGATAACAAGATACAACCAGGAAGTACTGAAATAACCTTCCTTGCTCACATCAAACGTTTATAACCACCTTCCTATATTACTCTTCTGTCAGTGTTTCTGTGTATTTCTTTCTGTTTTTGTACTATATAAGTCTTATTCTTGGGGTTCATTTTGACTGGGTTTTTCTTTCTTTCTTTCTTTTTTTAATTTCTTGTCTTTTGTCAGTCTTTTTTTGGTTCATTTTTGGTTTATGTACCTTATAAATCTTAATCTGGGGACTCATTTTGGCTGGATTTTTTCTCTTTTTTCCCTCTCTTTTTCTTTCTTTTTTCCTTTTTCCTTTCTTTTTGGTGGTGACTCCCAATTGCTCCAAAATGTTCCAAGGTGCACCTTGACTGGATCATGGTTGATATATTCATCTATACATCCCCTCAACCATCTCTCACCAAAATGTCTAGGAGGAGGAACACCCAACAGAGGAAAAATTCAGAGACTGCAACCTCTGCCACAGAACTATTGGTTATAGACATAAACAATACGTCAGAAATGGAATTCAGGGTAAAAATTGTGCAGGCAATGGCTAGGTTGGAGAATACAATTAGTGGCAACATAGAATCTCTAAGGGCAGAAGTGAAAGTTGATCTGGCAGAAGTAAAATATGCTATTAATGAGATCCAATCTAATCTAAATACTCTAACAGCTAGGGTAACTGAGGAAGAAGATTGAATTAGTGATCTAGAAGACAAACTAATAGAAAAGTAGGACCAGGAAGAGGCCTGGAACAAACAACTTAGAAGCCATGGAAACAGAATTAAGGAAATAAATGACGCCATGAAATATTCCAATGTCAGAGCTATTAGGATCCCTGAGGTGGTGGAGAAAGAAAGAAGACTAGAAGATAAAGTTGAACAAATACTGGATGAAAATTTCCCTATCTGGGGAATGGAACAAGCGTTCGGGTCCTAAAGGCAGAAGGGATACCCCCCAAGATCAATGAGTCTAGAAAGACATCCAGGCACTTAATTGTGAGATTCATGAACCATAATTTTGGACAAGATGTCTTAAGGGCAGCTAGGGGGAAGAGATTCCTTATGTACAGAGGAAGGACCATCAGAATAATGTCAGATCTGTCCACAGAAACCTGGCAAGCCAGAAAAGGCTGGCAAGACATATTCAGGGAACTAAATGAGAAGAACTTGCAGCCAAGAATATTATGCAGCAAGGCTGACATTCAGAATGGATGGAGAGATAAAGAGCTTCCAAGACTGGCAAGGTCTAAAAGATTATGTGACCATCAAGACAGCCCTACAAGAAATACTAAGGGGGGTTCTATAAAAGAAGAAAGAACCCAAGAGTGACATAGAACAGAAAGTTACAGAGACAGTGTATAGAAACAAGGACTTCACAGGCAACATGACGTCAATAAAAACTTATATTTCTGTAATCACTCCCAACATGAATGGCCTAAATGCTCCCATAAAAAGGCACAGGACTGCATACTGGATAAAACAACAGGACCCATCCATATGCTATCTACAAGAGACACATTTGGAACCTAAAAATACATCCAGACTGAAAGTGAAGGAATGGAGAACCATCTTTCATGCCAATGGGCCTCAAAAGAAAGCTGGGATAATGATTCTCATATCAGATAAATTAGATTTTAAGCTAAAGACTGTAGTCAGAGATACAGAAGGACACTACATTATCCTTAAAGGGTCTATCCAACAAGAAGATCTAACAATTGTAAATATTTATGCCCCCAACATGGGAGCAGCCAATTACATAAGCCAACTGTTAAAATAGTCATATTGATATGAATACATTAATTGTAGGGGATCTGAACACAC
The DNA here is from genome assembly GCF_009829155.1 of Mustela erminea. Lineage (NCBI taxonomy): Eukaryota > Metazoa > Chordata > Mammalia > Carnivora > Mustelidae > Mustela > Mustela erminea. The sequence goes on along the minus strand of NC_045635.1, from coordinate 78,423,218 downwards.
CACTCTCTGTAATAGATCATCTAAGAAGAAAATCAACAAAGAAACAAGAGCTTTGAATGACACATTGTACGAGATGGACCTCATAGATATATACAGAAAAATCCCACCCTAAAACAAAAGAATATCCATTCGTCTCAAGCACACATGGAACATTCTCCAGAACAGACCATACACTGGGTCACAAGTTAGAGCTCAACTGATACGAAAAGACTGAGATTATTCCCTACATATTCTCAGATCACAGTGCTTTAAAACTGGAACTCAACCACAAGAAAAGTTTTGGAAGGAATTCAAACACTTGGAAGCTAAAGACCACCCTGCTCAAGAATGTTTGGATCTACCAGGAAATCAAAGAAGAACTTAAACAATTCATGGAAACCAATGAGAATGAAGACACATCAGTCCAAAATCCATGGGATAAGGCAAAGGAGGTCCTAAGGGGGAAGTACATAGCCATCCAAGACTCACTCAAAAAAAAATTTGAAAAATCCTGAATGCACCAACTCTCTTTACACCTTAAAGAACTGGAAAATCAACAACAAATTAAGCCAACCCTACGCACAAGAAGGGAAATAATTAAGATTAGAGCAGAGATCAATGAGTTAGAAACTAGAGATATAGTAGAACACATCAACAAAACTAGAAGCTGGTTCTTTGAAAGAACCAATAAGATCGATAAGCTACTGGCCAAACTAATCCAAAAGAAAGGAGAGAAGACGCAGATTAATAAAATTATGAATGAAAGAGGAGAGATCACGACTAACACCAAGGAAATAAAAACGATCATCAGAAATTATTAATAACAGTTATATGCCAATAAGTTAAGCAACCTGTATGAAATGGAAGCATTCCCAGAAAACTATAAACTTCCAAAACTGAATCAGGAAGAAATTGACAACCTGAATAGACCAATATCTAGTAACGATATTGAAGCAGTGATCAAAAACCTCCCAAAAAACAAGAGCCCAGGAACTGACAGATTCCCTGGGGAATTCTACCAAACTTTCAAAGAAAAAATAATACCTGTTCTCCTGAAGCTATTTCCAAAAATAGAAACAGAAGGAAAACTGCCAGACTCTCTCTATGAAACCAGCATTACCCTGATCCCCAAAGCAGGCAAAGACCCCACCAAAAGGGAGAATTTCAGATGAATATCCCTGATGAATACGGATGCTAAGATTCTCAACAAGATCCTAGCTAATAAGTCCAACGGTACATTAAAAAGATTATCCACCATGGCCAGGTGAGATTCATCCCTGGGTTGCAAGTGTGGTTCAACATTTGCAAATCAGTCAATGTGATAGAACAAATCAATAAGAGAGAGAAATGGTCCTCTCAATTGATGCAGAAAAAGCATTTGACAAAATCCAGCATCCATTCCTGATTAAAACGCTTCAACATATAGGGATAGAGAGAACATTCCTCAAACTCATAAAATCTATTTATGAAAAACCCACAGCAAATATCATCTTTAATGGGGGAAAACTGGCAACCTTCCCTTTGAGATCAGGAACACAACAAGGATGCTCATTCTCCTCAACATTGTTCAATATAGTACTAGAAGTCCTAGCAATAGCAATCGAACAACAAAAGGAATAAAAGGTATTCAAACTGGCAAAGAAGAAGTCAAACTCTCCCTCTTTGAAGATAACATGATACTTTATATGGATGACCCAAAAGACTCCACCTCCACACTACTAGAACTCATACAGAAATTCAGTAATGTGGCATCATATGAAATCAATGCACAAAAATCCATTGCTTTCTTATACACTAGCAATGAAAATGTAGAAAGGGAAATTAGAGAATCGATTCCATTTACTATAGCACCAAGAACCATAAGGTACCTTGGAATAAACCTAACTGGAGAGGTAAAGAATCTGTACTCAAGGAATTACAGAACACTCATGAAAGAAACTGAAGACACAGAAAGATGGAAAAACATTCTATGCTCATGAATCAGAAGAACATTCTTAAAATGGCTACACTGTCCAGAGCAATCTATACTTTCAATGTCATTTGATCAAAATTCCACTGGCATTCTTCAAAGTGCTGGAACAAACAATCCTAAAATCTGTATGGAACCAGAAAAGACCCTGAATTGCTAAGGAAATGTTCAAAAATAAAGACAAAGCTGAGATTACCACGTTGCCTGATTTCAAGCTTTACTATGAATCTGTGATCACCAAGGCAGCATGATACAAAAACAGACTCATAGACCAATGGAACCAAGTAGAGAGTCCAGATATGGACCCTCAACTCTAGGGTCAAATAATCTTCAACAAAGCAGGAAAAAATATAGTGAAAAGTCTCTTCAATAAATGGTGCTGGGAAAATTGAACAGCTATGTATAGAAGAATGAAACTCGACCATTCTCTTATACCATACACAAAGATAAACTTGAAATGGATAAAAGACCTCAACATGAGGTAGGAATCTATCAAAATCCTAGAGGAGAACATAGGCAGTAACCTCTTTGACATCGGCCACAGCAACTTCTTTCAAGATATGTCCTCAAAGGCAAAGGAAACAAAAGTGAAAATGAACTTTTGGGACTTCATCAAAATCAAAAGCTTCTGCACAGCAGAGCAAACAGTCGACAAAACAAAGAGGCAACCCATGGAATGGGAGAAGATATTCGCAAATGACAATACAGACAAAGGGCTGATAACCAAGATCTATAAAGAAATCCTCAAACTCCTAAAAACAGATAATTATGTCAGAAAAATGGGCAGAAGACATGAACAGACACTTCTCCTAAGAAGACATACAAATGGCTAACAGACACATGAAAAAATGTTCATCATCATTAGTCATCAGGGAAATTCAAATCAAAACCACATTGAGATATCACTTTACACCAGTTAGAATAGCCAAAATCAACAGGACAGGAAACAACATGTGTTGGAGAGGATGTGGAGAAAGGGGAAAATAAGTCAAGCAGAGAGTGAAATAAGTCAAGCAGAGAAAGTCAATTATCATAAGGTTTCACTTTCTTGTGGAGCATAAGGAATAACATGGAGGAGATTAGGAGAAGAAAAGGAAAAGTGAAGTGGGGGAAATCAGAGGGGGAGATGAACAATAAGAGGCTGTGAACTCTGAGAAACAAACTGAGGGTTTTGGAAGGGGGGTGTTGGGGGGAATGGGTTAGCCTGGTGGTGGTTATTAAGGAGGGCATGTATTGCATGGAGCACTGGGTGTGGTTCATAAACAATGAATCTTGGAACACTGAAAAAATAAAATTAAATTAAGGTATTAAAATTAAAAAAAAAAACCCAAAAACTGAACCACAGATGACCTGTAGTTGCCACATGGACTTTTGGTGTGGTAATTGAGGTTTTATTGTTTGTAACAATAGCACAACCTATCTAAAGCTGACTAATACATTACTCCATAGCATGTGTTTTGTTTCCCTTATGTTTACTCTACACAAATGCTCACTTTCACATGGTTAAGTTCTACTCATTCTTTAGGTCTCTAATTAAATATCACTTCTTTGGAGAGGTGGTTCTTGACCACCCAGTCTAATTTATGGCCCTTCTCCACCACACACATATATACCATTATTTTCTCCTATGGTATTTGTATTATTTCCATCTCAGACACTTTACTCAATTGTAATCATATATAGATTAGTTTATTATTGGCATGCTCCACTTGACTGTAAGCTTAAAAGATCTGAATCATGTCTATTTTTGCCCACTATTATGTAACGCCTGTCACACAGTAGTTGCTCAGTGGGTATTTGTGGAATAAGTAATGAACAAATAAATACCTTGTTGTTGACCTGGTTGTTGGGTCATAAAGCAAAAAGATAAGGGGATGCTATGATTAGGGTAAATAATGTCCCTGAAGAACTTTTTAGGTGCAAAGATTAACTAATAATTTTTTTTTCTTTTTGGTCCTTCTCTTTCAAGGAAACTTTGAAAGCAGTGGCACTTTTCAAAACCCTTAAAAACAGATTCACTCACTAATAGACTGCTGCAGCCTGACAGATTTCTTGCCTAATACCAGAGAAGCCCAAGGAAGTCTGTAGATAGACTAGATGGGCTCCTTTGTAAGAAAAGAGAACTGTTGTCACAAAATGCTTAGGTATAATATACAGTCAGAAAGTCACCTGCCTTTCCTGTTTTGGGTGGTTGATGAAATGTAGTGAGAACCAAGAAGGAGGGAAAGAGAAAGAGATAACCTGGAAATGGCAATTACGGGCTGGGTGTAGTGGCTGACTTTCTGATCCAAACCAGAAAAATCAGAGCTACTTCCTCTCACTTTATCTGCCAAGGGACCACTTAGGAAGTTGCTCTACGCTGTATCACAATAAACTGGCAATCAAGAGTTTGAAGGTTTTTGCAAAATTTTCAGCTTCTATGTGACAGGGACATACACATATCTGCATGCTCGGGTGGTGGGAGGGAGGAGGAAGCAGTAATTCTGTATTTTAGATTGTAAAATTTGTTGTATGGAGAAATACACAAGGTCCCACAACTTGAATTGTTGAAACACACAGTGAAGCCTAATGTGAAGGAAATAGTGTCAGTGGGTGAAGCCCTTTGCTACAAGGATGCTCATTAATCCCTTGACTCTAAAGTTCCAATGATCTGTTACTCCATAACACATAGACAGGGTAGGTTCTTAGGCAGAGCAGAAGAGTAAACACTTACAAGGATATACTGCACTTTTAAAAAGTAAAATAATTGTAATAAAAAGCAGGCAGCATAATTGCCCTGACTACACCTTATGACATTGGATAATAATGAGGTTGGTACATTACAAATAAGTTCCACATTTACAACTCTGCCTTGATATTTACACTTCTTAAATTGTTTAGGGAGGTGGTTCCTGGATGCTGGAGGCCCATGTATAAAACATATTAGCATAATTGGAGTATAGCCAAATCCCTCAGTGTACATTGCAGATACTTGTTAAAAGCTTGACCTTGGAGGAAAACTTCCTCCTTGTCTTCAATCAGTCATCAGCTCCTGAAAGCACTCCTCTGAAATCAACTTCTAGTCATCTGTAGTTAGGAGAGCTCATCCTCAATGCTGACCTTAGGCAGGCCCTCTGTTTCCAGGACAGTGATGAAGGCTATGTTCTCACCTGGATGAGGAAATTAGTTGTTATTTTCCATCACCCGTATCAAACATTCCTTTTCATTTGTTTAATTCACTGAGAGTTGACACTACACATTAGTTCATTGAACAATTGCTTTGTGTAAAGGCCCAGAGATGAATGAGACGGTTGTTGTTTTCAGGAAACGTACTTTAGTCAAGGACACAGACAACTAACTTCAGTAAAAGGCAGAATGAAATAAAGGAGTATGAGATAATAGGAGTATGAGAAAATTGCTGTGGGAACATAGATAACACAATTTATTTTAATGTGAGAAGGAGATTTAAGGAAGTTATGTTTGTTTATCATTGGCAAGCTCCAGTGAAAAATCCATTGCAGCATGGCTGGAGGGATTGTGAAGCGGTTTCAACATTACATTTGAGTCTGCTCCTGAGAATTTTGAAGCCCATACTAGTTTTAGAATTAAGAGGAACAAAAATTTTTGAAGAGGGTCAAGGAAGGCAGTTTAGGAAGCAATCTCTAATGGTATAAAACATTCTATAAAATGGTTCAGCGGTGACCAACTTCTGTGCCTGACTGGGTATTAGGGGAGAGGGACTAATACAAGATGCTTCTGGTGTTTCTAGCCTTAGAGACTGGGATGATATAGTACACATAAGGAAAAGGGCAATCTAGATGGAAGGATCAGTTTGCTAGAGAACATACTTGGTTGGGACCATACTGAGTTTATTGTGTGAGATATCATTTATAGACTGGAGATGGTTCAGGGATTCAGAAGGAATTGCAGAGTCATCTGCTTATAGGAATTTGTCAAAGCCACGGAAATGGTAATTTGACCCTGGTAGTGGGGAGAATACAAATGAATACTGGAGATATTGCCTTTATTTAGTTGAAGACAATTGCCAATACAGAGAACTGAGAAGGAAAAAAAAGAGGACTGAGAAATTTTCTGAGTGGTAGGAAGCAATAGGACTAGATGTTCATTGTAGAAAAGTGGGAGAATTTAAGTAGGATGAGGATTAAGAGGAATTTATACTTGATAACTAGGTAGTTGTTGATAGTCTTGAAGAAGAGAGATTCATGGGAAGGTTGCTATTTTTCTTTGATAGGATTCTTGAGGATGCTCGTAGACTGGAAAGGAGATAATGGAATAATGGACACAAAAAGTGAAAGTCCTTTTGAAAATGGTACCACACACTTTAAGATCACAGCAAGTCAGCTTTTTATCCCAGATGCTCTGGAGTTGAAGGTTATTGATATCTAACAAATGTTATGATTGTTATCATTATACTGAATTCTGCTGAGGGACCTTATCCAGGACCCCTTTCATTTCCTTTTCCTTCTTCCCCCAAGCACTGCCATTAAGTGCTACCAGTTGTTTAGTCAGGATAAATACTCCACTACTTGATTTTTGTCAGGAAGTCTAGGTCACCGCGCTACTATGCCAAGGGTTTCCAAAAACTATTCAAAGTGAAAATGCATAGTATTTGGGTATTTTAATTCTTATTGTGGTATTGAGGTTTTGTAGGACAACAGAAGGACAATAACACAAGGTATTTGCCAGGGGCTAGGGGCAGGAATAAGAGAGCATATTGATAAAACAGGTTCCCTTTCCAAACAAAAGAACAAAAGAATATTAGCTAAAATAAAGTCATTCAGTGTTCCCTGTACCTAGCAATTAAATGTATTGAGAAGGGAAGCCTTATGGTTCTTTGACTAGAAGGGTATTTAGTATAAAGGGGATAGATTTGCACATGGTTTGGAAGTTTGAGATACTCCTGGGAAAATAGTATAAAACAGGAGAATTTGCTGTTCTTTTAGAGAGTAGTAACTATTCCAGAACTTCTTAAACATATGGTTTAAAATATTAACCAGACATTTCAGAAGTTCTAGCTATGAACTAATTAAATCTTTTTCTATAAATTATACTTCATCTAAATGCCTTTTTCCTGTATGAGTCCAGAACTGAATGAGTACATTTTAAGTCCATTCAATCTTTGTAAGTTTGTTTCTTTGAACAGCCATTCAGTGCTTTTCAGTATTATTAAAAAGAAAAGAGAAAAAAATAGAAAAGGGAAAAAGGGAAAAGAAGGGAAAAAGAACACAACATGGAGAGCCTACCTTTGCCCTTCTTACCATAATCATTGTATCACTGAGTAAGTTCTTTTTCAGATTCATGTTTTCCTGACTGTTCTGTCTTTATGACTTGATGCTACTTGTATATAGGCTTTTCTGAACCATTCAACAGTACAGATAATGGGACTGTACCAAGTGTCAGAGCAGCAGCTGTGCATATCCATGGTATCATTGCAAAGACAAGCTCTCCTTGTGTTCAGTTTTTTGGTTGAAAGCAGCCCATCAATCACTCAGGTCCAACAGTGTCAGGTTTGTACTTCCTTTCCTCAGACCCTCAACATCTAATCAATTGCCAGTTCTTTAGATACCTCTTGGATCTGTCCTACTGATACTATCCTAGTTTAGGCCCTCACTATTTACTAAAAGTATTTCAATAGCCTCCAACAAAGTTGGCCTTCTGTGATCTCTCCCTCTACTCTAGGCTTCCAGCATCTTCTAAAGTGCTCCATTATGATTTTTTTCCTCAAAATCCCTCAGTATTTCCCTACCATTTATAGAATAAAGCCCTAAATACACAACCACTGGAGCCTTACATGGACCTTACACTCTAGTCAAGTTGAATTATTTGATATTCCCTGCATATGCTTAATGGAATTTATACTTCTGCCTATGCCTTCCCTTCCTCTTCAAAAATCCTCAAAAAAAGAAAAAAAAAAACCCTAAGCTTCATAAGAATAGGGATCATTATCTATTTGATTCATTATTATGTTGTCAGAGTCTAGCACTTTGGTTAATACATGGTAGGTACTCATTAAAAACTGTATAAATAAAAGCTTCGTGTATCCAAATCTACTTACCCTTTAAATTTCACTTGAAATCCCACTGTGCCAAAAAAGTCTATACTGATATCTGCTTCCCACACCAATACCTATACTTCATCTCTCTAACACTAAGTGATCCTTAACTCCCATAGGCCTTTTCTATCCCATTCTTATGACATTGTTCACTTTCTTTCTACCTTGGCAATTCTTTTTGTACGTGTCTCATCTCCCACTAGACTGAGACTCCTGAAGGCAAGAGCTATGTTTAATTCATAATTGTGCCCTAAAAAGCAATGTTCATTGAATGGGTACTCAATTAGAATAGCCACACTGGAGGCTTTAGAAAATTAGAGAAGTTAAGGGTTTATTATTATTTCTAATAATATGATAAGAGGTTTAGTGCTTTGCTCATAAACATCAAAAGGTGAAAATATTGTCTGGACCTCAATTAACCAAAACATAGGTGAGCACATTGGCTGAACCTCTATTAGTCAAGATATATGGTTACCATGGCTTGAGACTGAATTCTGGCTAATCTCTAAAAACTAGAAAGTCATGATTCACATAACTCATGACTTTCCAAGTTGTTTTCTCCTACAATGCATAGTAACTATAATAATATTTTATTTGGGACTCCAGACACCTAAATAAATTCAGACTTTTAATGGGATCTTCGGATATACATTTCCTTTTATTATAAATCAAAGCTATACACCATGTTACATGAATTACATATATATCAATTTCCAGATTTCCACTTTCCTTTGAGTTCTTGGCATTAAACAATTCCCCTAATTGTAGATACTAAGGTTTTCAGACTCACTACTAAGGAATTTGCCTCTGGCGGGAGAAAAAAAATAAGCTGAAGTACCTGATTCCCAGAGCAGCCCAAAATTCTAAGGGAAACAATGGTCTCATCAGGTACTTTGGATCATATCATTTATAGATCTGGTTATTACCTTATCTAACCCTCCACCTTCAAGTCAACCCACTCATGATGAAAGATTCTTTTGAAAGCCTTCCAGAGAATAATTATATACAATGCTTTATTACTTATTCCAGATTTTTACCTCTCTGAGCATTTGAAGTGCATTTGCTTTCATTCTATAATCGAGACCAAAAAACAAACAACAAAAAACCCCACCCAAACCAAAAACCCAAAACCAACAACCCTTCTCTGTATAAAGAGTTTCCCTGGAAGATATGAATCACCCTTCTGACTTTTCTGGACTTTTAAGTTGTGCAAACATTTCTACACTACACTGGTAAGAAGTGCTAAAGAATACTTTAAAAAAAAATCTTATGATTCCCACAGGTATGTACATATGAATATATCTCATGATTTCCCCCTGATCAGGTCTTTAAAGAAACACTCTTGTAGGGGCACCTGGATGGCTCAGTCTGTTAAGTATCTGACTGTGACTCGGGTTGTGGTCCCGGGATCCTGAGACTGGGTCATGGGTCAGGCTCCCTCTTCAGCAGGGAGTCTGCTTCTCCCTCTCCCTGTGCCCCTCCCCCCTACTCATGCTCTCTCTCTCTCTAATAAATAAAATCTTTAACAAAAAAAAAACAACATGAACACTCTTGTACTTCTGTACAGTTGAAGTTTCTCCTTCTAAGATGTTCTTACATGCTGTCTTTATACTTCAATTTATGCCTTTCACTCATCCTTAATATTATCATAGGCAGACAACATTTAATGTATTATCTTAACTTTATTTAATAAGTAAGTATGCATTACATAAAGGTTGCAAGTCATTCTTGGTCCTGTGAAGAGGCAGGTAGCTAATCTGAAGCAAAATGATAGCATGAATCCAAAGTTATGTTGCTACTGAAATACTTTTTCTGGGTGTCTTGTATGGGTACAGTCTCCCTCAATACCCATTCAAAGCAGGCTTTGCTGTCACCTCTCCCTTCAGCTGAGGGATTCACAATATCTAAAGTCAGCTTGTAAAGAATCCTTCTGTATCAGAGGTAGTTTTATGCCTGCATTATAAATCATAGAAGACATTTGGTCAAAGACTCCATAAAAGGGGCAGAAGGGAAATACCAGAGCTCAGAGTTGGAACCAATTATTTTTTTAAGCTAAGCATTGGCCATAGTAGCAAAAGTATCAACCAAATTTTGGAATAGCCTGCTCAGCTATTTAACATCAAAGCATGCAGTAGCCTATACAAATGATAGCTTCTAGAGGAAACCTTGAGTTTGGCTTAAGCACCAAGAACATTTTAAGAAGTGCAAAGTACATTTATGTGCAATGGCTAGTGTAGTGAGCTAAATGATGGCTTCTCCCAAATATGCCCATGTTCTAATTCCTGGGACCTGTTATGTTACGTTATCTGGAAAAAGGGTCTTCACAGATGTGATTCAGTTAAGAACACTGAGATGAGATTTTTAATGTATAAACCAAGTGGGTCCCAAATGCCACAAGTGTTCTTATAAGAGAGAGATAGAGGTAGATTAGATATACAGAAGGAAAAGTAATGTGAAAACAGAACAGAGAGAGATTTGGTCACAGCTAAGCAAAGAATGACAGTCACAAGAAACTGGAAGAGACTAGGACCAGATTTTCTTCTGGAGCTTCCAAAGGGAGTACAGACCTGCCAAGACCCCAATTTAGGGCTTTTGGCCCCCCCCCAAACAGTAAGAGAATACATTTCTGTTGTGTTAATTTATCACGTTTTGTGTATTGTTACAGCAGCCACAGGAACCTAAAACAGATTTTGGTAACAGGAAGTAAGGTACTCCTATAATGAATAACAAAAAATGTGGAAGTAGCTTTGGAGTGGATAATGGATAGATGCTGGAAGAATTGTGATGCATTTGATAGAAAAATATATACTGCTGTTCGAAATATGAATGTTAAAGTTACTTTTGGTGAGCTCAGAAGGAACTGAGGAACATTTTATTGGAAACTAGAGGGAAGGTGATCCTTGTTATATAGTGGCAAAGAGCTTATCTAAATTGTTTCCGACAGTTGTATGGAAAGTAGAATTTGTTAGTAATGAACTTGGATATTGAGCTGAGATTTCCAAACCAAGTGCTGGAGGTAGGGCCCATTTTCTTCTTGAGCTTATAGTAAAATACAAGGGGAATGAGGTAAATCAAGGTAATAATTGTTAAGCAGAAAGGAACCAGCACTTGATAATTCAGAAATTTTGAGCCTACTCAGATGCAAAAGATGCTAAAATTAGCTGATGCGCTATTAGGATAGTGTGCTCTAGCGATAAAGCCAACTTCTGGCTAGTGTTGAAGAGATTAGGCATTGACTCACGGATCCACTCAACCATGTCACCAGAAGCCAAGAATAGAGATGGCATTATCCAGCAAAGATCTGTGAGGACTCTTTTTTTTTAAATTAATTTATTTTCAGCATAACAGTATTCATTGTTTTTGCACCACATGCAGTGCTCCATGCAATCTGTGCCCTCTCTAATACCCACCACCTGGTTCCCCCAACCTCCCACCCCCCGCCGCTTCAAACCCCTCAAATTGTTTTTCAGAGTCCATAGTCTTTCATGGTTCACATCCCCTTCCAATTTCCCCCAACTCCCTTCTCCTCTCTAACTCCCCTTGTCCTCCATGCTATTTGTTATACTCCACAAATAAGTGAAACCATATGATAATTGACTCTCTCTGCTTGACTTATTGATCTGTGAGGACACTTATCTCAATACTGAATCAATCTGACATATATGGGAGGCCCACAAAGTTTTTGAGAAACAGTTTTAGCCTGGCCTGAAAAGGACCGAGACAGGACAAAATGAGAGATTGTCAGACTACCAAAGTTTTACAGGCAAGAAAGAGGATGATAAAGCTGCAAACATGAGCCACCCTTCAGTATACAAGGTCATTCTCAGAGCAGAACTTCAAGTACAGAGGCAGAGGCCCAAGCAGGGGAGTAGAGGCAGAAGTGCAAACCATGGGCACAGAGACTTGATCCATGGACCAAGAGACCATAACTGCAGACCTACAGGATAGAGTCCTGAAACAAGGAGGATTGTCATGCCAAGAAACCAAAGGGGACTTTGCCTGGTGAAATTCTGAAGGTCATCAGGCCATGTTACTTCTTTCTACTTTCCATTTTCCCTGTTTTCAATCAGGAATGTGTATAACTATTGCCCTGTGCCTGTTCCACCATTGTATTCTGGAAGCAGATACCTCATTTTGCTTCATTTATTCACATCTGGAGAGGAATTTTGCCCCAGGATTTTCATCTGTACCTGATTTAGATGATCTAGATGATGAGATTTGGGACAATTGAACTGATGATGTTCGGGTGAAATTTTAGATTTACAGTTGATGCTATAATGGGTTGAGACTTTGGGGAATGTTAAGATGGGGTGAATATATTTTGCACATGGGACAGATACAAATTTTGGGGGCCAGAGGGCAGACTGTACTGGGCTGCAGAGGTGCCTCCAAAAAGGTATGTCCACATCCTAACTCTCAGAACCTGTGAACCTTAACAGGAATAAAGATCTTAAAAGAGAGGCATAGGAAGATTAGATACACAGAGGAGGAGAGTGATGTCAAGATGGAGCAGAGACAGATGTAGCCATCATCCAATGAAGGCCAGTAGTCACTACATGTGGGAATAGGCAAGGAAATATTTTCCTCTAGAGACTTTGGAAGGAGCACACCTTCATTTTGGACATTTCGCCACAGGGACCATAACAGAATGCATTTCTGATGTGTTAAGCCACCACGTTTGTGGTACTTTGTTACAGCACCCAAAGGAGATGAATGCAATTAATAAACATTTTAAGGACTTTGTATTTTTAAAAATAATTCTGAAGAAAATCTGCATAAATTGGTGCTTCTCACTATGGCAGTAAAAAACCTAACAAAAGACTTCAGTATAATTTGGTTCTATACTAAAAATGTTACTATGTACTTTTTTGGTGATAATTTTCAGTCTCAAACAAAACTGCAAATGGCTAAAACAGGACTATTATAACTCTGGGAAGCAAATCCTTTAACTCAATTATTGGAATTTCATGAAAGACCCTGAAAGGTTCCCTACTGTTGTGAAAACATTGTGGGATTTGTCCAAATACAAATATATAATTTAGCAATAATAGTATTTCATTCTTTTCACAAACTAAAAAAATAAGGCAAGTTCACATCTTGAAGAGGTGATACACATCAATATTTCTTTCCTGACCATCTTTTTTTTTTTCCTGACCATCTTGATAATATGGCATGGCAAATGTCCCTAAATTTTAGTCAGGATTGATATTTCAAAATATCACTTTCCTACAGCCTGAAAGGCTACTAAAGGACTTAGGCCATGCCATGAAGATTTCAGAAAACATTATGTTAAATCAAAAATACACACATTAATTATTTACATAAATTTGTATATCTTTATTGTTAAGAAAAAGTGTATGAAATTATTATGTCCCTCAAACTTGTTTGTGTATGCCTATGTGTATCTTAAGATAGGATAAAACTGTAAAATCTCAGAAACTGTTATTTTTGATCTGTATTTTAGCAGCTTCAGAGATTTTTCAAATATCATGCCCAAGTAAGAACGCACTGGAGGAAAAGGTAACACTTTGAATCATTATACAACTATTTAAAGGAGACTGAATCACTGGTCACTTGTTTACATTATTTCAGATGGTGACTTGCCAAGCCAGTCATTTGTTCTTTCTGAATATCTATAATGTGCTTTGGAGAAGTAGAAATAGGATCTTCTATATAAGAAATATACATAAGAAATTTTTTACAGTAATGACAATCATCTGCATGGGTTAGTTTTAAGATTACACTCCAGAGAATTTATACCACATTATTTCAATGCATATTTTAAAGTAATAGACAAGTAAGTTAAGTTTAACTTCTATGCCTTCATCTATTTAAGAAAAATGTAGGGTTGTTTTGGCAGCATCATTTTAATTTGTTAATGTAAGGTAAGTAAGTATGATGATGATTGAGAAGTTCACTTAGTTACTGGGATGTGGAATTACTGTAGCAGGAGATATAAACATATACTTATATACACATACATACATATAATTTTTTTCTTCTTCAGACCACCACAGTAGAATTGGAAAGGGGAATAGAAAGGGAGATAAAACAGTTGACCTTTCAGACAGTTTTCTGCTGCCTGCAGAGAGAAATCTTTTTCCTCTCAGGTCTTTTAGAAACTCTATTCCCTGCTTTCATGGGGGTCATGAGAGAAAGAAGCAATAGAAGAAATAACCACAGAGAACAGGAATCAATATTTACCTTTAAAAAATCTTAATAAAGGTAACAGAATATTCAGGTTCATCCCAGAATAAACATTAAAATGTGAGGTTTTTCTCAAAAAATAGTCATATGGTATTTGTATAAAGTAGATATATGTGTGTAATTAGAAAATACCTCTTTAAATAAAGTTTAAGTCACTTTCTCTAACTGCTTCTGTTAAACTCTGGTTTATTTTTAACAAAGATAAGTGCCTGCAACATCATACTGAAACTCTAGATTAATGATAAGTTTAATTTCAGCCAAAGCAGACGAATTCATCAGCTTTCACTTGAGTAAGATTCTAAATAAATTCATAGGGTTGAAGCAGTACTTTTTTTTAGCTTCCAAAATGGCTTGTCTTACAGAGTACCTCTCCAAATCATTAATACACACATTTTCATTGGCCTTTTCTTTTTCTATGTCACAGGAATCAGAAGCAGATATTGAATAATTCTTTCTATTACTTTTTTTTTGGGGGGGTGACCTGCAAATTTGATTAACATTGTAATTATTTGACAGACTGAATGTTTTTGAATTTCATATACATTTCATCATTATCATCAGGTCACACACAGTAACAAATAATACACATCTTTACACTAAAATGGAACATGTTTTATAATCCTTGTAACTGTGTTTGTATTAGTATAATTGTGAGAGGCATCTTGCAATAGCTTTACAAATACAAATACATGCTATTTCACCCAGTTTAGCTTGATCATTGAATTAATGCATTAATTTATTCTCTATCCCTTGAGTGGATATTTTGTTTTTCTCAAAATGTATGAATTTTGTTTACTTAAATATTTTCATATTCTTTGGCATCAGGATTCACTTAGATGAGACAGCTCCATTGTGGCGAGAGCGTGACCTTTCCAAAGGTACTCGTCTGTTATCTGTAAGACAAAAAGAACCAAAACCACGTGAGCTTTAGATCTTGGCTATTATACAATATTGGGTCAAGAGAGGTTTTCAATAGTCCTGAAAATCACTTCACATGAATATGTAAATAAGTAACAAGGAGCCCAGATCCAAGGAGTTCATGCTACAGTTCCCAGGCTGAGTTCAAGAGTCTTGCAATCAGCATTAAATAACTTTCCTTGGTAAGTGAAATCAGAGTGATGAAAGAAATGGAAGAATTCTCTCAAGTACAGTCCCCTCAGAAATTGCAGGTGACAACAAAATTCCTTGGTAAAGATGTCAAATTGAAAGGATCTCTGTACAGTGCTTTTTGTTGGAAAGCACTTCAATTTTCAATTCCCCATGAGTTTTCCTTTTTTTTATCCCCATGAGTTTTCAATCTGTATATGGGCTACCTCTGGAGGACACCAGGAAGGCAGAGCAGAAAAGAATTTTTATTGTTTAACAGTGATGGCAATATGTTCCGATCAAACCAGCTACTGAATCTTTGCCTGACTGTATGATGTAAACATATCCAATACACTATACAAGTCATTATGGGAATGAGTAATGAATAGGTCCTATTCCCCTCACCCATCCCAGAAAGAATAATCACTGTAGAGATAACTGTTGGGACAAAGCTTAGAAAGCAAAGTTTAAAAGCATTGATAGTTGCTCAGCATAGTTTTAGCGTTAACAGAAAAAAGGTTTACAGCTCTGCATTGTGATGATCACTACTATGTTATTATCACCTCTGTTTTATGTTCAGCTTAAACACAACTGATGTGGGTGAAAATCCCTTTATGACAAAAGCATAATATACTTAGATTCTCTATTTGAAATAAGACTAGGTCCCTGGAAATAATGACAACCACCAGCACTTACATAAATGCTAACACTTTACACTTGTTAATTTGCTAATTCACTCAACATCCCTGGGAGGTTAAGTCTATTTCATTCTACCCTATTATTTCTGCTTTAGTGATGTAGGTCACAGCAAACCATTAGGATGATAGGGGATTATAATGCAAAGTTAATGCCTAAATATCAAGACTGCTTTGTTCAGAGGTAGATGATAGGGCCTCCGAAGCGACTAACCACATCCTCCTTGAAATAATGATGCCCAAAGAACACATCTTGCCTGTCCCATTGGAAGGATGGACCATAAGAAGTGGTGAAGATTGCTGTGGTCCATTTCTGCTCTGTGCTAGTGTCTCTGGACTGATTCCTGGCAGTCTGTTGTTAGTACACAGAAAAAAACTAACTAGCTTCTGTGATCTTGGCCTTGTTAATACCACATATGACTGCATTAAGCCAACCAGCCATAAGCTTAAAGTGCCTTATAAATGCAATAATATCACTGGGAGATGAGAAAGAAAGGCGTTTTCTCTATTCAGAGATATATCTGAGTGAAGGATTATTTAGATATTCATTTAAAGATACCATTTTAAAAAGTCATTATTTAGTTTGTGATACAGATTACAATTTCAGCAAAAAATACGAAGGTAACATTCCTAAATAAAGAGCTTATTTCTTAGATGTCACGAGTTTGCATACAGATTGGTTTGGGACTTCTTAGAAAACATTTAAAATAAGATTATAATATCATTACCAGTGTTTTGCTAGTATTTAAACATTCAGTGTTAAAAGCCATCAGATATAAGAATGACAGTCCATTCTCAGAGGACTGCCCATCTCAAAAAAGCTCGTGGCTTGGTGGTCCTGCACACTAAGGTCAATAGGAATTGCACTCAGGAATGCCACTGCCTTCCCGTACCATCACTCACAGCCCACTAGTTTTAAGACAAATACCGTATTAAAAAACCCAGACTCAGAGCATTAAATGATGTGGTATCAGGACTCACTTATAAAACTTCAGGTGAAAATGAACTCAGGAAAGGACAGTGAAGCTTTTGGAATGCACGATAAGCACTGGTTCAGGGCCCAAATCTAGCTCTTGGCATGCACAAGAGAGAATTACTCTATATTTCCTCCCTCTCTCCCTTCTCTCAAACTGTCTCTCTTTCTTTATGCATTTTTGGTACTAAACTGATCCCTATGTTAATGAGATAATTATAAGAGGAAGCAATTCTGAAAAGTTTATCACGTATTTTTGAAATGTCCATGTACAACCTTATTTATGGGAAAAAAAAGTGCCATTAGAAACAATGGCAACAATTACTAATCTGGATTTTGTGATCAAATTACAACCTTCTGCATTTATATTAAAACTATTTTAAATGAAAAATATACTCTACTCTAGATTTGTATGGATCAGGCAGAAAGTGTAATTTAAAAGATTACATGTTTATAAATATAAATATGTATTCATCTTTTTTCACATTCTCAATCGCTTGCAATCTAAAGATGAAAACTTTTCATGCTCAAATTCATGTCTTGTTTGAGGCAAGGACTGAGAATCAGTCAATTTTTTGAAATAAAAATTATGTAATTATAGTATTAAATACTAATGGGTGAAAATCTGGCATGCCCCTCATAAGGTAAGGGAACATAGTTGATGGCAAATTTATGAGAAAGCAAATGTTATATATTATTGCTGTCAGAGACGATAAAGTAATTTGGGTGATTTGAGAGTGACTGTTATTTCCTATTTGGAGATGTAGATGGAGGAAGTGAATGCCCATGTGACGATTTGAGAGTTATGAGAGACCAAGACTGGCCCCAATTCACTTTTTTTTTAAAAAAGATTTTGTTTATTTGAGAGAGAGAGATAGAGAGCACACATGTAAGAGAGAGTGCACAAGAGGGGGAACAAGCTGGGGTGGAAGGGTATATGCTGGGCAGAGGGAAAGGTTGAGAAGCAGGCTCCCCACTAAGCCGGGAACCTGATGTGGGACTCAATTCCAGGACCTTAGGATCATGACCTGAGCCAAAGGCAGATGCTTAACTGACTGAGCCACCCAGGTGCCCCTAAATTCACTTTTAGGGCATTCACAGTATTCACTGGTATTCACTGGTATTCACAGGCATGTAGATGTATCAATGTTAACCTAAGATAATGCACTTTACCCTCCCAGCAGGGTAACATATAATAACATATTATTCTCCCAACACTACTGATACTAGAATAGTTCAGATGGCAAAAATAGGGGCCTCGCCTCCAAAAAGTCAATAGTTTAAAACATATGTACTCACCTGAGATGATGTGGAGGGCTCTGTTAACAAATAGTGGCTTCCCTTTCCAATTTGACTGTGGTCTTTTTGGAGACCAAAGAAAGGAAGAAGCGGGGAGACATCTATGTTTGTATACTTATAGATGTTGTACAATGAGATATAGGAAAACATATTTTATTAGAGGATGGGGTCTTTCTGTGTTTTCATTTTCGTGATGTATGAGGTAACTTATGATAGTAAGAAAGCCTACAGTGTCTAATATATCCTCATGATCTAAGAATTCATTAAGAAATTCTATTGTTTGTGGGGCGCCTGAGTGGCTCAGTTGGTTAAGCATCTGCCTTTGGCTCAGGTCATGACCCCAGTGTCCTGGGACCGAGCCCCACATCGGGCTCCTTACTTGGTGGGGAGCCTGCTTCTCCCTCTCCCTCTGCCTACTACTCCCCCTGCTTGTGCTCTCCCTCTTTCTGTCAAATAAACAAAATCTTTAAAAAAGAAAAAGAAATTCTATTGTTTTTAAAAAACAATTAATGCAGCAGTAAAGCCTGAGATGTCAGTCCCAAGATGTACCTTCCAAATCCACCAGAGTTGGGTATTCTTTCTGATCATCAAAGGCTTGTCTCTGAGAATGTCTTGGTCATAATGTGAAGCTGGAGAGGGCCACAGTTATATAAAAATGTGCATTCTGTGGAGGAGGGGTGACCAAGACTAAAACAATATTCCAATCTGCCACAAAAAGTGAATATGAATACATGGCCCAGGTTTAACATGCTTCCACACATTCTGAGTATCAGGTTAACCAGTTCAAACCAATGTCAGTTTCTCCACTGTCAGCAATAATCTTTATTCTTTTTCTGAATATAAATTGATTTGACAGTCATCTCAGAATTTTCCCTACTGAGGCCTACAGTAGTAAATGGATTAAACCCATTATTGTATTGATCTAAAATTCATTCATGCAATCATTTACTTAGCAACTATGTACAAAGCACATCATCCAAGAAATACCTAAATGTTCCAAAGTTTCAGACCAATAGCTAAATTTACATCACTAATTTCCTTCTTATCAAAAACTTTGTCAAGTAAAATAACTGAGGAATAAGCATATCATAGATAAAGCTTAACCAAACATGATGTGGGACAGATGAGTACTCAAGCCTATGGTATGTAACCTGAAAATGTACAATTAATCCTTGAACAACAGGAGTGTATGCCAAAGGTACAAGGATATATCCTGTATATTTCAAGAGTAGGACAAGTTGAGACTGAAAAACTGTGATAAAGAGGCCATGTCTATTATTCATTTCCCCTCAGATTAGGAGTCTGTCTGTTGTCTATGGAAGAGGAGTTTCTCACCTGGTATTCCCAGGCATGTAGATGTATCAATGTTAACCTAAGATAATGCACTTTACCCTCCCAGCAGGGTAACACATAATAAATATGTTTGTTATATGCCATATATTATATTACAAAATATCCAGTTTTAATGTGAGAAAACAAAGTAAAAGAAAACCTCTGCGATTTACTGTGAACTTCGTTTTCTCCAGAGCTCTTCAAAAGTAATGGTGTGGTAGACTGACCATCAATGGGTAATATTTCCAACAAATAGAGCAGAGAACTGGGTCTATGCAGCTTAAGCTAAGAAAACTAAAGATGCTTCAGGAAATGTCTACTGAGTAGACATTTGCTTTCCAAACAATGATGAAAGAAAGATAATTTATCTTAGACTGTAATAGTGAAATTGTCTCATATAAACTTACATTTTTCCCCTTATGTCCCATGATTCCAAAGGTGTTTAGTTTATGTTTTCCTCTGCAATTTGGGGGATCCTAAATTGATAGTTTCTCATTTACTAGAATTGACAGGAAGGTAGCAGCTGAATTAGGCTTGGGCCTATCTCTTGGTGGAAGACAGCCAAATGACCTGTTAGTTGACCAGATTTGTTCTCTCCACTCTTAGCAGAATAGTGATAGTGTCTTTAAAATACATATTTTTTGAGAGAAAGAGACAGAGAGCGTGCACAAACACACACACACACACACACACACACACACACACACACACAGTAGAGAAAGAATTTTAAGCAGTTTCCATGCCCAGTGGAGAGCCCAAAGAGGGGCTTAGTCTCATGATCCTGAGCTTGATTTCATGACCCTGAGATCATGACCTGAGCAGAAACCAAGAGTCAGACGCTTAACCCACTGAGCCACACAGGCACAAGATACATATATATTTTGAACTTATACTATATGTACAATTTGGTATTCTATATTTTCATTTAACATTTTATTGTAGAAATTTTCCACGTCATTAACCTCCTAAAACATGATACTAAAAACATGATTTTTAATGGCCACATAATTTTCTTTTTATTTTATATAAATATACCACAATTTGGTTAACCATTTCTCTACTGCTGGATATTTATGTTGTTCCCATCTTTTTCTATTATAAAAGCCTCACCATGAACATCCTTATACCTTTATATATACCAAGTTTGGAAGTGGTTTTGTTAAATAGGCAAAATTAAGTTCAAATTGAATTCCAAAATAGTTGTATTAATTTAAATCCAATTGCCAGTAAGTATATTAATTTGTGTTAGCACATCGTTGGGTATTAATCTTTTTAGAATGTGGTTTTAAAAGTGATTAATGGTATCTGATTTGTTCTTTTTGCATTTCTTCAAAGCCTTGTGATGTGGAATTTTCCATATGTTATTATTTATGTATCCTCCTTTAAATGCTGGTCAGGTCCCTTGGTCATTACTCTACTGTGGTCTTGGGTTTTGCTTTTGTTTTTATCTTGGTATCTACATATTAAAGATAGTAACCAATTTCAATATTTGTTAGGACTATTAGTTTGTTGTTAGCTATTTAGTTTGGGTTGTGGATTTTTAGGAACATACGATTTCTTTTTTTTTCCCATTATACTTGGTTTTTCATTTTCATTATTGAATTATAGTTGACATATGATGTTAAATGTTTAAGGTGTACAGTGATTAGACAATTCTATATACTATGCATTGCTCACCATGATAACTGTAGTTACCATCTATCACCATACAGTGTTATTACAATATTATTGACTATATTTCCCATGCTGTATTTTTCATCCCCCTGATTTATTTTATAATTGGAAGTTTGTACCTCTTAATACTCTTCCCCTTTTTTGCTCATCTCCCTACATCCCTCTTCTCTGGCAACACCAGTTTGTCCTCTGTAATTACGAGTCTGTTTGTCTGTTTCTATTTCTGCTTTTTATTACTCATTCATTTTTTTTTTTAGATGCCACATACAAATGAAATCACATGGTATATGTCTTTCTCTGTCTGACTTATATCACTTAGTGTAATACTCTCTCGGTCCACCTATGTTGTTACAAATGGTGGGCTCTCATTCTTTTTGCTAATATTCCAGTGTGCATGTGCGTGTGTGCGTGTGTGTGTGTTTATCTTTTTTCTCCGTTCATCAGTTGATTCATACTTAGGGTACTTCCGCATCTTGGCTATTGTAAGTAATGCTGCAGTAAACATAGGGGCTTATATCTCTCCAAATTAGTGTTTTCTTTTTCCTTATGTAAATATTCAGTAGTGAAATTACTGAATTGTATGGTACATGCTTATCAAGACCACAATGTGATATGACCTAACACCAGTCACAATGGTTAGTATAAAAAAAGGACGAGGAATAGTAAGTGTTGGTGAGGACATGAGAAGAGGGAACCCTTATGGTGGAGGTATAAATTGGTATAGCCATTATAGAAGATAGTATGGAGGTTCTTTTAAAAATAAAAATAAAATAAAATAAAAAAGAACTCCCTGTCTTTTCTTTTAGGAGTTTTATGGTTTCAGGTCTGACATCTAGGTCTTCAATCAAGTTTTACTTTATATTTTTGTATGGTGCAAGAAAGTGGTCCAGTTTCATTCTTTCGCATGTTGTTTACCAGTTTTCCGAACACCATTTTTGAAGAGACTGTCTTTTTCCTATTGCACATTCTTGCCTCTTTTGTCACAGGTTAACTGACCATATAAACATTGGTATATTTCTGAGCTCTCTGTTCTGTTCTATTGATCTATGTGTCTATTTTTGTGCCAGTACCGTATTGTTTTGATTACTAGGGCTTTATAGTACAGTTTGAAATCTGGAAATGTGATACCTCCAGCTTCATTTTTCTTTCTCATGATTATTGTGACTATTTGGAGTCTTCAATTTCTTTCATCAATGCTTTCTAGTTTTTGAAGTACAGGTCTTTCACCTTGGTTAAATTTATTACTCAGTGTTCTTTCTGGTGCAGTTGTAAATGGGACTGTTTTCTTAATTTCTCTTTCTGTTACTTTGTTATCAGTGTATAGAATTGCAATAGATTTCAGAGTGCCTGGGTGGCTGAGTTGGTTGAGTGTCTGACTCTCAGTTTCGGCTCAGGTCATGATCTCATGGGTTGTGAGATCAAGCCCCAACTCAAGTCTCACTGCTCAGTGGGGAGTATGCTTGAAGATTCTCTCCCTCTGCCCCAACACCCTGGTCATGCTCTCTAAAATAAATAAATCTTTAAAAAAGAAGATATGCAGTAGATTTCTGTATATTAATTTTGTATCCTGCAGCTTCATCAAAGTTATTACTTATCT
This sequence comes from Mustela erminea, assembly GCF_009829155.1. NCBI lineage: Eukaryota > Metazoa > Chordata > Mammalia > Carnivora > Mustelidae > Mustela > Mustela erminea. The sequence goes on along the minus strand of NC_045635.1, from coordinate 78,400,355 downwards.
AATAGTTTCCTGGTGGAATCTTTAGAATTGTCTGTATATATAGTAGTATGTCATCTGCAAATAATGATAGTTTTACTAATTCCTTACCAATTTGGAAGTATTTTATTTATTTCTCTTGTATGTTTGCTGAAGCTAAGATTTCCAGGAGAATGGTGAATATAAGTGACCAGAGTGAACACCCTTGTCTTGTTGCTGATATTAGAGAAAAAGCTTTCAGTTTTTCACCATTGGGTATGATGATCATTATGTGCTTTTTTCAGACATGGCCTTTATTATGTTGACATATGTTCCCTCTAAACCTACTTTGTTGAGAATTTTTATCATGAACAGTTGCTGAATTTTGTGAAATGCTTTTTCTGTATCTCTTGAAATAATCATATGGTCTTTATCCTTTGTCATGTTAATGTGATGTATTACATTGATTTGTGGATATTGAACTATCCTCGTATTACTAGATAAATTCTACTTGATTGTGGAGAATAATTGTTTAAGTATATTGTTGAATTTAATGATTTGCTAACATTTCATTGAGGACTTTTGAATCTACATTCATCAGGAATATTGTTAAGTTTTTTTGCAGGGTCTTTGTCAGGTTTTGGTATATGGGTGATGTTGGCCTTGAAGAATATATCTGGAAGCTTTCCTCCCTCTTCTATTTTTTTGGAATAGTTTGATAGAGGGATGCCTGGGTGGCTCAGTTAAGCATCTGCCTTTGGCTCAGGTCATGATCCCCGGGTCCTGGGATGGAGTCATGCATCCCACTTCCTTGCTCGGCAGGGAGCTTGCAGCTGCCTCTGTTTGTGTTCTGTCTCTGTCTCTCTCAAATAAAGAAATAAAATCTTTAAAAAAAAATAAGTGTTTGATAGAATTCACCTGTGAAGATACCTGGTCCTGGATTTTTTTCATTGCACACTTTTTAAAAATTAATGATTTATTTTCATTACCAGTCTGTTCAGATTTTCTATTTCTTCCTCATTCAGTTTTGGAACATTGTATGTTTATAGGAATTTATCCATTTCTTCTAGGCACATAATTTGTTGGCATATAATTTTTTTGTAGTCCCTTATAATCCTTTGTATTTCTATGGCGTTGGTTGTCACTTCTCATTCTTTTCTGATTTTATTTGAGTTCTTTATCTTTTTTTTGATGTGTCTGGCTAAAGGTTTATCAATCTTTTTTATCTTTTCAAAGAACAACTCTTGGTTTCACTGATCTTTCAAATTAAAAAAAAATTTTTTTACCTTATATTTCATTTATTTCCACTCTAATTTTATTGTTTTTTTCCTTCTACTAAGTTTGGGTTTTGCTTGTTCTTCTTTTTCTATTTCCTTTAGGTGTATAAGGTTAGATTATTTATTTGATTTTTCTTATTTTTGAGGTGGGTTTATATTGCTGTAAACATCCCTCTTAGAATTGCTTTGGGTGCATCCCAAATATTTTGGACTGCTGTATTTTCATTTTCATTTGTTTCCATATATTTTTTAAATTTCCTCTTTGATGTCTTGGTCGACCCACTGGTTGTTTAGTGGCGTGTTGTTTAACCTCCATGAGTTTGAGTATTTTCCAGTTTTTTCTGTAATTGATTTCTAGTTTCATATGTTGTGGTTAGAAAAGACCCTTGATATGATTTGAATATTCTTAAATTTATTGTTGACTTGTTTTGTGGCCTAACCAGTGATCTATCTCAGAGAATGTTCCATGTACATTTGACAGGAAGTGTATTCTGCTCTTTTGGGATGGAATGTTCTGTATATATCTGACAAGTACATCTGGTCTAATGTGTTGCTCAAAGCTACTGTTCCCTTATTGATTTTCTGTTTGGATGATCTATCCATTGATGCAAATGGGGTGTTTAGTAAGTCCCCTACTATTATTGTATTACTTTCAATTTCTCCCTATTTCTGTTAATCGTTGCTTTATGTACTTGGGTGCTCTTATGTTGGGTGTACTGATATTTACAACGGTTACATCCTCTTGTTGGACTGACCTCTTTACCATTATGTAATGTCCATCTTTTGTCTCTTCTTACAGTCTGTTTTAAATTGTTTTGTCTGATATAAGTATTAATACCCCATTTTTTCATTTTCTTTTGCATGAAAGATCTTTCTCTATCCCTTCACTTCCAGTCTGTATGTGTCTTTAGGTCTGAAGTGAGTCTATTGCAGGTAGCATATGAATAAGTGTTTTTTTTAAATCTATTCCTTTACCCTATGTCTTTTGATTGGAGCATTTAGAACATTTATATTTAACATTATTATAGATAGGTATGTTTACTTCCCTTTTGTTAATTGTCATCTGATTGGTTTTGAATTTCTTCCCTGTTCCTTTCTTCTCTTGCTCTCTTCCATTGTGATTGATAACTTTCTGTAGTCTTATGCTTAGATTCTATTCTCTCTCTCTTTTTTGTACCTACTGTAGGTTTTCAGTTATCATGAGGTCCATTTGTAACATCTTAAGTATATAGCAGTCTATATTAAGTTGGTGGTTGCTTAAGTTCAAACACGTTCTGGGGCGCCTGGCTGACTCAGTTGTTAAGCATCCGCCTTTGGCTCAGGTCATGATCCCGGGGTCCTGGGACTGAGCCCCACATTGGGCTCCCTACTCAGCAGGAAGCCTGCCTCTCCCCCTGCTTGTGTTCCCTCTCTTGCTGTCTCTCCTCTGTCAAATAAATAAATAAAATCTAAAAAAAAAAACCCCACATTCTAAAAGCACTACATTTTTAATCCCCCCTCCATGTTTTATGTATATGTCATATTTTATATCTTTTTAGTTGTGAGTCCCTTAGCTATTTTTTAAATAAAGTTTATTTTACTATGTTTGTCTTTGAGACTTTACACTAGCTTTATAAGTGATTTACCTACTACAATTACACTATGCTTGCTTTTACTTATGATATTTTTTCCTTTCATAATTTTCTTCGAATTATGGCCTTTTCCTTTTAAAGAAGTCCCTTTAACATTTCCTGTAAGGCCAATTTAGTGGTGATAAAGTCTGTTGTTTGTCTGAGAAACCATCTCTCCTTCAATTCTGAATGATAACCTTGTCAGGTATAGCATTCCTGGCTGCAGGTTTTTACCTTTCAGCACTTTGAATATATCATACAATTCTCTTCTGGCCTGCAGAGTTTCCACTGAAAAATCAGATATATGGGATTTCCCTTATATGTAACTTAGTTGCTCTTTCTTGCTGCTTTTAGGATTCTCTCTTTAGCTTTAATCTTTGATATTTAAATTAATACATGTCTTGGTGTGGGTATTTTTGGGTTCATCTTGTTTGGTGGTTCTCTGTGATTTTGGACCTGGATGTCTGTTTCCTTCCCCAGGTAGGGAAGTTTTCAGCATTATTTCTTCAAATAAGTTTTCTGCCCTTTTCCCTCTTAGCTCCCTCTGGGACCCATATAATGTGATTGTTTATACATCTGATATTGTTCCAGAGTTCCCTTAACCTGTCTTTATTTTTAATTTTTTTTAAAGATCTTATTTATTTGTCACAGAGAGAGAGAGAAAGCTCTCACAAGCAGGGGGAGCAGCAGGCAAAGGGAGAAACAGCCTCCCTGCTGTGCAGGGAGCTTGATAAGGGGCTTGATCCCAGGACCCACCTGTCCTCATTTTTAAAAATAATAATAATTTTATTATTATTATTATTATTACTATTTATCTTGGGTGCTTTCTATGACCTTGTCTTCCAGATCACTGATCTCTTCTTCTGCATACTCTAATCAGCTATTCATTCCCTATAGTTTATTTTTCATTTCAGTTATTATATTCTTCAACTCTGATTGGCTCTTTTTAATATTTTCTGTCTCTCTGTTAAAGTTCTCACTGAGTTCATCCACTCTTCTCTCAAGTCCAGTGAGCATCTTTAGGACCATTACTTTGAACTCTTTATTAGGTAAACTGCTTATCTTCATTTCACAGTTATTTTTTTGACGTTTTGTCTCATTCTTTCATATGGAGCATATTTTTCTGTCTCCTTGTTTTGTTTGACTTTCTGTGCTTGTTTCTATGAATTACATAGAATAGCTATTTATCTTAGTTTTAAAGGGAAAGCCTTGTGTAGGAACATCTCCATGTGTGCCTGGTTGCTTTGGCTGGCTGCCTGCAGCTATAGCAGGCACTGAATGTGGGACTTGGGGCAATATGCACCAGGGCCACCCTAGTGGGAGGTTGGAGTTGAAGTGGGTTAGGGGTCCCAGGGAGGGTGGGGTGGGACATAGGGCATCTTGGTGGAACAGCTGGAGCCAAAGCAAGTGCAGGTTGGGGTGCCTGGGGCATTCCTCCTAGGGGGAACCCTGGCAAGTTGGCTGGAGTAGAAGCAGGCATGGGCCAGGAGGTACCAAGATGTTCTATCCAGGCAGCTTCCTGGCTGGATAGCAGGAGCTACAGCAGGAATGAGCTAGGTGATCCTGGGGTGCTCCATGCAGGAGGTATCCTGCTGGAATGGCTGGAACTTAGGTGGGCAAAGGCCAGGATGTCTTAGTGCAACTCCAGGCAGGGGGTCCCTGGCTGGGAGGTCCTCAGATGCTCCATTAATGGGGTGTCCTGGCAAGTCCTCTGGAGTTGAACTGAGCGCAGGCATTCCGTCTCCCAGTATATACTTCACTGGCGTCACACTGGGGGTAAGGCTGAGGCTAATGTGGGCTATGGGCATAGGACTCACTGAGGTGGGAAGCCAGCTAGGGTAGCTGGACCTTGCTTCTGTCTGCATATCAAAGTGGAGAGGAAATGTAAATGGCAGTTGGCCAGTACCTCTGACCCCAGAGAGAACATTCCACCAAGCTTCCCTGCCATTTGGCAGATGCTCTAGGGCTGGCTCCTTTATATTCTAGTTTCCCTTTTAAACTGGAGCTTTTATTCTGTGCCCCAGAGTGGAGGAATCCTCTCCAAGGCCCTGAGTACTATCCCTCCCCATTGCAGTTTGCAGCATCAGAGGTGGGGTTCTCGTAATTACCATGCTTCCATCTCTTATGTTATTCTTTTGTTGTGCATAAGTTGTTCAGTCAGCCTTTAGTTCTTCAGGAGGAACTGCTCTGTATGTAGACATAGATTCAATGTGTCTACGCAGGAGGTGAGTTCAGGGTCTTCCAATACAACTATCTCAGACTAGAACTCATTTTTATTCTTTCTATGTAGCTAAATCTATTGATCTTTTACACTGTGATCTGTCCCTTTATTTTTAAGTTTAGAAAGGCTTTCTCCAGCCAGAGACATCTGATTAACATTCAACTGTCTCTTCTGTTTTGTAAGGTTACTTTTTTTTCCACATTAATCTACTTAAATGATCTAGAATTTATTTTGTTGTACAATGTCAGGTAAGTTTCCACATTGATTTTTTGTTTTCATTCTTTCTTTTTCTTCCGGAGAGAAAATGGGTTATCCCAGAACCCTTTGTTGAATAATCATGAATTTCTATACTGATTCATGCAACCTCTTTTCATATGTTAAATGATCTATACTCATGTACATTTCTGTTTCATTGACCTAAACATCTTTCCAACTACTTTGTGCCAATACCTTCTCCCCTCCCCCAAGGTTATTTTTATTTTTTTAAATACTTTTTCAGTGTTCCAAGATTCATTGTGAATGCACCACACCCAGTGCTCCATGAAATACATGTCCTCCTTAATACCCACCACCAGGCTCACCCAGCCCCCCACCCCTCTCCCCTCCAAAACCCTCAGTTTGTTTCTCAGAATTTACCATGTCTCTCATGGTTCGTTTCCCCCTCTGATTTCTTCCAGCTCACTTCTCCTCTCCTTCTTGCAATGTCCTCTGTCATTCCTTACACTCCACAAGTAAGTGAAACCATATGATAATTGACTCTCTCTGCTGTGCCAATACCTTCTGATTTCATTCAAAATATATTTTAATATCTGGTGGAGGTAATCTTCCATAATTTATACTTTATTCAACATGTATTTTTAGGAAATATTTTGGAACTCTACAGCATGTTATAATCACACATCTTGAAAACAACACAGCTTGAAATATTAACCCAATGGGTACTAACTAGTCTATCACAGTAAGGATAGGCAGATGTCTGTTTGTTGAGTGCCAATGAGTCAGGTGACGCTAAAGTCCCTAATGATGTTTTTTTGTTTGTTTGTTTGTTTTTATCCTAATGATGTTTTTAAGAGTTCTTTTCATGTTCTTCATTTTCTTAAAAACTTAAAAAGCCTCCTTCCCTGTCTTCTTATCACTTTTTCTGCCAGCTGACCACTTTTCTTCTGGAAATACAGCACAGGCCAGCACTAAGGAAAAGAGCAAAACCAATTCTATAAGAGATTTTTAATATGCTTATTCTCATTATTTTTGCCCTGTCAAAAAATTGAATTGGAATTAAGGATATAGTTTCATTGGCTGTTGATAAAGTCTAGTGCTTCAAGTTTGTAAACCTTATTTTATCACACATTTTATACTGTTTCATAAATTTGGCTTCCACCAGGTACCACCAGTGTTAAACTATATCAGCTTATTTTGTTCCAACAAAATTGTATATATAGGTCACTGTGCAAAAATGGATGTCTAGAAGGCAATCAAATACCTCTACTTAAAAATTAAATAGTTCTAGCCCTATTCTAATCTCAGTGACATCATAATGTTCTTAAAGCTAGAATCAGATCATATTGTGTAATCTATACCCTTTACCACATGCAAATTAATGAACACAAGGAAAACAGAAACCCAGATTACTGTGGTAGTTCGTGTTGGGAGAAGAGATAAAAAGCTATTTTAACAAGAATGGTAATAGAAAGCAATAATATTAAAGTAGTTCAGAGGCTATTGTGACTATAAGTACACAACTCCCATTAAATGTAATTGGAGTTAAGCACATGTAATGATAACAAAATAGACCCCTAAATGTCTTTCCAATTCTATGGAAAATACAGTATTCTAATTGAGAGGCACAAATTCTTTTCATACTGATACTGCTCAGGGTACAATGTTGGTATTTTTCCTATGCTTAGGGATATAGATCTGTGAGCGGTAACATCTGTACAAAGAATATGTTTCTTTTTCTCTTCTTAATGCTCAGCATTCATTATGTTATTAAAGGAAAAGTCTCAATAGTTGCAATGGATTTATTAATCCAGTAGCTTGTTATCAGCATGAAATTCTGCTGTGCTAGGGGAAAAACAAATTATATTTTACAATACTGCAGTAGTGAGATAAAATCACTTTTCTATATTTCACTTTCTTCTTATCCTCCCTACCAGGTAGTAACGCTATTCTTTATCTCTATTATGAACCTCATGTTTTGCAAACTATCAAGTCCTGTAGTAATATAAAGGTACATTATCAAATAAACTCAATTATAGCAACTTTAGAAGAATTGAAATCTGTGATAAAAGTAAAACCACTGAGTACAGTATTTCAAGGCATTAAAAACTTAATCCATATTAAGCTACAAATGTGGGAAATATGCAATACTTACTTTTACCTATCACAAACATGATATTTTCATAACATGTATAACCAACCTCCTGGGATTTTAAATGACTAGCATTTACATAATTCATAACTTGAGTATTTCAAGGGATTTTACAAAAATTGTGGCTCAGAAGAAAAATCAGCATATTGTTCAGTATTTCAACTACCACAAACCTTGCTATTGATGATCTTTGGACTCAATGTCAAACCTAGCAAATAATTTTTTAAAAAGTCCTTGGTTTTGTACATTAGCCATGCATTATGTTTGCTTCTTTACTACGAAATGCAAAAATGCAATTGGGCTTTAAGACAGTTTTTCTTTCTATGAGGTTGAAAGTCTGATAATGATGCCTACATATCTGGAAAATATGGGGAAAGGTAATATATAAAAATATGAATAGTGTTAGAAACTAGAAAAATCTCCAAGTAAATCATATATGTGAAACTTACACTGAAGAACAAACCAACAGAAACCACACAAATAACAGAGCTGCTCAGGTGTCTTTCACAGTGGATTACACATAGTGATTTCTCAAAAACTGTCCATTAAGTAATCATCCAATCTTTAGCAATGAATCAGGAACTGACCCCTCAATTCACTTTCTGCTACACTGCTTAACACAGGGGATATAATTTGCCATTAATACAAAGAAAGGAAAGGAAATCATTTCTCCCTTTCTCCTTCCCTTCCTTCCATCCACCTACGCATTTTTATTGCATAAATTATCTACAGAGTACCATAAAAGACACTCTTATAAGTTATTAGAGAAGAAAGGATAAACTTACAAACAACTATAACATAAAAATATATGTCTCTTATAGCATCTATTACAGTTTAAGTATGATGGCAGTTTAGAGCAGAGAAAAATCGTAACTCCTTCAGTGAAGGAGTTGGGGGCCAGGGAAAACTTCATCCCAATAAGGCCTTAAAATATAGGTGGTATCTTAACAAGGAGAAATAGAAAGATAGCTACTAGTTTTTGATTAGAAAAAATGAGTTCCAGTTTCTTCTACTGCTGACTAACAAATTTTTTTCTAGTTGGGTGAGCATAAAAAACAATGGATGTTTAAGGCGGGAATCAGAATGTCTACACATATTTAATCTTTTTTCTAGGAAAAGGAAGAAAATAATAAAAGGACATATATTGAACTGGCCAGATTTGTAGTGATAGTTGTTTCTATAAACACATGATTTTAATTTTAGTAATGGCTTGCAATGACAGCAATTCTGTTTTGAAAAACAAAACAAAACCCCAGAAGAAAAACAAAAAAACAAAAAAACAACGACCCAGCAGAAGTGAAATGGGGCTCTCTGGAATCATCTGGTTAGGTTCTGCTGTTGAAGCCTAGATAGCACTACCAAGACTGGCAGGATAAGAGCTGATTAAGGCATACACAGATTTCAGTGACCTGGGCCAAGAGAACTTGGCAAGGATGAGAGCTTGAGCAATCATTTGGGTTGGTGCAAATAAACCATCTTTGAAATGACATGGATACAGGGTCAATTCATTCCTACCATCTGTCATCTCTGTGCCTTTCTATTCCATGCCTGACATAGATCCCTATGACTAAGATTATTAGGTATCAGCCATTTCTCTAACTTTGATTATATGATGACCAATACTCTGACATTTTCTGTGGCAGTCTGTGATCTGCCTAAGTTCTGTTGCTGATATGCTAACCTAGAATATACTTACCTGTCATCTGCTTTTGTTTCTCAATCACTGCAAGATTACATATCTATTCCTTTTGTTTTTAAAATGTATAACCTATCTCTTTGGTCTGGACTATCTACTTCTTGTTGAGGCTGGAAGTTTTAGAGTAATCAGCCCAACTCCACAGGTTCAGTAGCCCCAGGTAAAGGCTCCTGCAGTAAGGTAAGAATGGCAGACTTTCCCCTGCGTGATGCCTCTATTTCCCAAAGCACCAGATTATAGAAATATGCCACTGGCTATGATTTTGAGAAGATCTTAATCTACAACTTAACCATTTACAGGTCTATAAACAGGTGCTTCCCATTAGTTGTGTTCCCCATGTTAGCTTATGCTTAATTACTTAACCAGTTTTATGGAGAAAGGCAACCTGTATGGTTAGTATCACAGACATTTTAGCAGCTGTCAGTGCCATTGTTTTAAAACATAAACTGTCCCATGAGATAGAAGCCACTCAGCAGTTGTTCTAAATATGAGCAATTGGGACAGAGTTAAAACACAGCTTGTTAATGTCATACTCATAACGGACAGAAGCTCCTTTGTAATTTTAGTTTCTAAGACAAGCTATGCACAACCTCAGTGCAGGCCAAGCCTATAGATGAGTAAAAATGGCTACTCACTGCAACTTCCTTCTCATATAAGAATTCTCAAAAAATATTTCCTAAGTCTTAAGTCTACTGGATAAAGCCAGTACTTGCATTACCAGACAAACACATAAACAGGTATTATTGTACATCAGCGTTCTTTGTAACATTGTTTATACTAGTGAAAAGTATAAATAGCCTATCTATCCATCATGAAATTAGTAAATAAAGGATGGAACCCACATACATGAGGATCCAATGCAGCCATTCAAAATTATCATATAAATCTATACATGCTTGACAGAAAGAGGTCCACATTATAAAGTGCAAAAGGCAAGTTACAAAAGAGTAAATTCTATTCTTTTTTTTTTTTTAAGATCTTATTTATTTATTTAGAGAGAGCGAGCATGCATGAGCTGGGTTAAGTGCAGAAGGAGAGGAGAGAGAGAATCTAAGCAGACTCTACACTGAAGGCAGAGCCAGACACGGGGCTCAACCCCACAATCCTGAGATCGTGATATGAACTGAAATCAGGAGTCTGATGCTTAACCAACCGAGCCACCAGGTGCCACTCGTATTTTTATTTTTGAAAGTAAGAATTACAACTTTTAGGAGTTTGGAAGAATATACACCAATAAAAGCAGTGGTTATCTCTGCATGGTGAAATCATGATTTTTTTTTTCTCTTTTCTATTTTTCCTTATCTGAATTTTTGGCATTGAGCATGATTAAATTGGAAAATTAGAGTCACAAACTATGTGGGATATAAAATCTTCAGGTTTCAGATAAAAAGCACATACTGTTTTCAACTTGTCTAGAGATAATGTCTAGGTTTACTTAAGAATAGAACTTTTAGAATTTTGAATATAAAATTCATGAAATACTATTATAAATGACAACAGTGTATAAAGACAAGTGACGGGGGGGTGGGAGGTTGGGGTACCAGGTGGTGGGTATTATAGAGGGCACGGATTGCATGGAGCACGGGGTGTGGTGCAAAAATAATGAATACTGTTATGCTGGAAATAAAAAAAAAATTAAAAAAAAAAAAAAAAAAGAGACAAGTGTATTTGTGCTCTAAAACCAGCAAACTTGTAAGTCATTACTTTCCGAACAGGAAACAGTCTGTGGCCCTTATTTAAGCAGGACAGAAAATGGTACCCAATTTGTCTTTTTTTTTTCCATTATAGTATACCTAGTGATGGTATTTCAACAATGGTAATTCAACAATGAATTAATTCAGATTTCCTAAACTTATTTAACCGTTTGTGAACATGAAAATAATACTTAAAGACGTCTTAAGAGAATAGTTACAAGGACTAAATGAGGTAATAATATAAAAGGACCAGAATGACACCTGATACAGACTAAATTTACATTTGCTATTATAACAGCCACATAACAAAGATTTCAGTATCAAGCTCTTATCCTTTTAAAAATCTAAAAAGCTTCATTATGAAGATGATGACATATTTTAGTCACTTTTGGAACAATGAGAAAAAATTAAAAAACAGAAAGTCTTTTCCACATTAGCCTATAAAAACAAAGACTAAAGATCAGTTAGGAAATCAGAATTTAACAACGCTCAGAATTTTTATTTATTTCATAAAACATCATGGTCTGGGATACTTTTATGCCCTTGGGAAGCAACGAAAATCTTGTATAACAATTTATTTTTCTTACTGTCACCCAGTGGGTACAGAAATACTGCTGGGCTGCTTTCTATTACTTCTCTGCTTTAGGATGCCAGCTGTCTAGACAGATTTGTAGAAAGAGATTATTTCTAGAGATTCTAGCCTGTCTTGAATCATGTATCTAGTAAAACTGGTCACTCATTTTTTTTTCTAGAAGTTATCCAATGATCTTTAATTTGGTTTCCTAAGTAGACCTATTCACTGGAAAAAGGGAGCCCTGCCCTCATAACCTGGGTCTATTCCCATGTCAGGTATATTTCCCTCTGCCCAAAAACTGGCCTGAAATTTAGTTCAATTATCCTTTCTTGAATAGTGACTCTGTGCCTCACATAGTGCCAAAGATGAATGAGGCAGTCTCTTCTTTCATGCAGATAGTATAAAGTGATTTTGGCCTTTTCACATAAAAGTTAGTCTGATGAAATGTGTTAGGGTTTCTTTTGTAGTCCGCTACACAATCGTCAGTGAGTCAGTTTTAGAACCCAGATTATATTATATCCCCTGACATAAAACTGAAAAGTCTCAGCCATTTTTCTCAAGATATTGTGGGGTAATTTGTAAACCTATCTAGAACACAGTTACAGTGAGTACTATGATTACGGATATACTCTTTAGGAGGACAGAAAAGGAACACTTAGCTAAGCATTAGGGGAAGCACCTCTGGGAAGCCTTTCTAGGGAAGGCAATGCCATAACTGATCCCAGGACCCTGGGAACATGACCCAAGCCGAAGGCAGAGGCTTTAACCCACTGATGATGGTATTTGAAGATGGTAATTGAAGCTGTCACTCAGAAAAGTATGTAGAGTGAGAAGATCAGTGGGCTGATAATTATTTCCTGGAAAACACTAATATTTAAGAGATGACCATACAAAGAGAAGTCCATGAAGAAAACAGCGAGTAATCACAGAGGTACAGAATGAAACGTTTGAGCACATGTTATGGAACCCAAGTTGAAAAATGCAATAAGCAATAGTATAAAATGCTGTAGAAGGATGCAATAAAATAAAAACTGAGAACTACCAGCTTTATAACAGAAATATGAACATCATTAGAGGCCATAATGACAACAATTTCAGTAAAACAGGGGGAGGAGAGGCCCTATTGCAGAAGGTTGAAGAGTAAGGGGAGGTAATAAATCTATGTTTTACTTCCATTTCCTATGACCATGAAAGAGGTGATACATTCATAGAGGAAAAACACTTCTCTCAGGTCACTATATCTGATATGTCCGACACCACTTCTAGGTAAAAATGTGCTCATAGTTTTGTTTTTTGGTTTTGTTTTGTTTTTTGTTTTTTTTTTTTTTTACTTAGGGAAGCAGCACTGAATAGGCTTTCTTCCCCTCCTCCCCCGCAAAAAGCCACTGAATGGACAATGGTGGACATCTGACCACCTCAATGACAACTAATTCATATGCTGGCTAGTAACACATGACATACCTTGTGATGAAAGGTACTACTCAACAGGGTGACAAACAGCTGAAAGACAAATAGGAAAGAACAGACACACAGAAAGAAGAGAAACCCACTGGTTTTTTAAGGTGTCCTGAGTAAGTTTTTGCTCTAAGAGTTCACTATAACAAAGAAATGATTTACATGATACAATTCCTAATGTTGGGGTCAACTTCATTCAAAAAATAGTCAGTAAAGCTTCCTAGGCCATTATTTCTTAATGCAAGATATGTTTAAGTTTTGTGCATTCTTTTTTTTTTTTTAAAGATTTTATTTATTTATTTGACACATAGAGGTCACAAGTAGGCAGAGAGGCAGGGAGAGAGAGAGAGGAGGAAGCAGGCTCCCCGCTGAGCAGAGAGCCCGATGTGGGGCTCGATCCCAGGACCCTGGGAACATGACCCAAGCCGAAGGCAGAGGCTTTAACCCACTGAGCCACCCAGGTGCCCCTGTGCATTCTTTTTTATGTAAAAAATGTTGACATAAGTGTATTCTGCATTATCACCTTATAAGTAACCAGTGTATTGCTCATAGATATACACATTTGTTTGTTTTTACATTACATGAAAGCCAAGCAACATCATGGTGTACTGAACTAAAGAAATTTCATAACTATATGATAAAGAAAAATTTTCAGATTTGAGTCATCCCAGAGTATGATACTATTTTCACACCATGGCATAGGTAAGCTGGACATATAAAGACCTGTGACAAAGAAGTCAATGCCATCTTCATGATGTAAGCAGAGGTACAATGAGAATGTGGTCTCTGTAGAGCAACTTGCAATTGTTTATTAGCTGTAAATAGAGGGGTAAATGTGTACTTAATCATTTTTTTCCCAATTCTAGCAATAAATGGATATCTATATTATAAAAATTTCAATCCTAGCTTTATCTTCACATGAGCAAGGCATCTTTACAAAATTATCAAGTTGACACTACCAGTTTTTATTTAATGTGGTGTCTGATTATCCTGAGGAAGATGAGAAAGACTTAGTTATTAATATCATTTTGTTCAGTCTACTTCTACAACAGTGACTCTGCATTAGTATCAGTGAAGTCAAAATATATAACTGGATCCAAATCTAAATCTTTCTACTACAAAATCTAGCATTGGGGTGCCCAAGTGGTGCAGTTGGTGAGGATTCAACTCTTGTTTTCAGCTCAGGTCGTGATCCAAGGATTGTGAGATCAAGCCCTGAGTCAGGCCCTGCGCTCAGTGCAGAGACTGCTTGAGTTTCTCTCTACCTTGTCCTCTGCTCCTCCCTGCCTAAAATTAATACATAAATCTTAAAAAAAAACTAGCATCAGTAGATATATTAATGTTAATTTTATTTTTATCTGTTTTATAGTTTTATTAAAATTGTTAAAGCAGCTTTTGCCTATTTTTATATTCGTTGATGTTTAAGAAACAATATATTAAGCAGTTTTAACTCAATCACCAAAGACTCAAACTAGATTCCCATTAAAATGAATCTATAGATTTCACCACTAAAATCTGAGAAACAAGGTACTGCCTAGACTAACCCCTATCTATACCCAGACTTTCTTCCATTCAACTCATCCTCCAACCCACCTTTGAGAACTGTCTTCCCAAAGAGGCCTTACTCCCTAACTCAAAAAGCTACAGTAAATTTAAAACAAGACTAACTCGGCTCAACTGAAATTTGAAATGGTGGGGGAAAAAAAAGATGACAACACTAAAAACTGTAACCAGTTAAGTTCCAAAAAGACTTCAGGGGCTCATAGATTAAAATTCACTGCAAAGGCAGATGAACATAAAAGTCAACAGATTCATTCTAAAGGAAGTAGCTCAGGGAGATTAGAATATATGTTGGACACCGGAAACTAATGTAGTAATATATGTCAACTATACTTCAATTTAAAAAAAAAATGTGCATAATACATGTGACTCTAAAATTTGTGACAGCTACGTAAAGGAGAAATTTATGGATGATATACTTTCTGGATTTGTTTGTTTTACACAAATCCTACTATACCCAATCAGATTTTCCTCTCTTTTCTACTACTCACCCTTACAACTAGTTAGGTTGGCTTTATAATTGTTCCATGAAGACACCTATACATATTCCAGATTTTTATGTACCCACGTCTGCCTTCTCCCTCCTCTCTGTTAAAGTCCACCCACCCTTCAAAGCTCAGTTCAAACCCCACCTTCCTGACCTCTTTGGCCTTCACTGATCTTTCTTTCCTCTAGACTCTGATATCATACAACTTAGCTTTTAATGTTAGCCAGTTTCATACTTTTCACTATCATTTTGTATACTGCATTTTCAAGAATGTATCTCATTTATCTCTTTATTAGCCTTCTCAATACTAAATAGCCATTCAACATATACCTATTGTTTCTTTTTCTGAACAAAACTTTTATTGAGGACTTAAAGACATAAATATACCATTTGTTCCTATATACACATATTTAAATGAGCCAATATAGTCTCAGAAGTCTACCTTACCTTTTCAATACTTTCTTTTACTAAGGATCTAATTGTAACTCTTTGAAATTGATTCTAGGGATAGCTTTGTGTTTTTAGGGGATTTGAGGCAAAAGGCTATGTATGGTTAGACTGGGGAGGGGTACGTAAAAGGACATTTAGCAGTACTGAGACCTCCAACGTGGAAGACATAAAAACAGACGACTTGATGTCATCTGTTTGACAGATAATTATCTGTTGTCTGATGACAGATAATTCCTTAGAAGGCTCTCTTCTGACCAACCACATTATAATCTCATTCTGAGAGGCTCTATTTTATCCTATTCTGAGCACTAGCCACAAAATTCAATAACTGTAAGTATCAGAATTTCATTTCAAATGCACACTTTGTATGCATTACTTCTAAAATAGTTTTTCAGGATTATTTAGCTATCTTTTGAAAGATACTCCAGCAGCGAATACTTTCCTATAGATTAAAATATACTTTCTTATAGTGTAAAAAATATAATTTCTATAAGTATAAAATGTCATACTATGTAAGTAAATTTATTCTTTTACTTTCCCTAGTAATACAAATAGAGTGAAATTCTATTGAAAATATTAGGTGTGTTCCTTGATGCCTGTATATATGAAAAGGTCCATTCTGAATGAACATCACATTCGTGCCTTAAGGATTAGGACTTTTTTTTCAGATGGTATTTTCCTTGACCTCACATGATATTGTTGACAATTATTTCTTCCACAAAACTCTCTCCTCTCTTGGCTTGCATATTACCACTTTTCTTAATTTTCAAATTGCCTCCTTGACTGTTCCTTTCTGTTTCTTTTACAAACTACTATTCTTTTCCTTGTTCGTTATACATTAGTAATTTTCAGGCTTTTATCCTTTATGCTTTCCCATATTACTCTATATACTTTCCATAAGCAATTCTCTATGGGTATATTCATCCACTTATAAAACTCCAACTACTCAACCTCCTTTATGCTAATGGATCTCAATCCTATATTCCTTGGGCTCTAGGCTACAGACTCATTCACCTTCTAAATATTTTTCCTGATTGCTTTGAACCTAATTCACTTTCAAGATCCAAGCCAAGATGATTTCCTTTTCTTTGATCCTATCCTCTCCTTTTCATGTCTCCTTATTTTGATGAAAGGAACCATGAAATGGATTGAATTGGGTCCCCACCCCCAAGTTCTTATGTTGAAGCCCTAGTCCCCCATATTACTTTAGTATGTGGCTTTATTTTAAAATAGGGTCTTTACAGAGGCAGTCAATTTAAAATGAAATCATCAGGGTAGGCTACAATAAAAAATGACTGGTGTTCTTATAAAAAGGAGGAATTTGGAAGGCAATACTCACAGAGAACACCATGTGAAAATGAAGGCAGAGATCGGGGAGATGCTTCTATAAGCCAAAGGATGTGAAAGATTGCCAGCAAACCACCAGAAGCTAAGAGAGTGACCTGGAAAAGATCTTTCCTTAGCACCTTCAGCGGGAGCCTGGCCCTGCCAACACCTTGATCTTGGACTTCTATCCTTCCAAAGCATGAGACAATTAATTTCTGTTGTTTAAACCATTTAGTTTGTGGTACTTTGTGATAACAGGCTTAGAAAACTAATAGAGCCATCATACACCAAGTCATAAAAATGAAAACAAGAAACCAAAAAACCTCAAACCATCACCCTGGACTCCTTCCTTTTTTTTCACCCTTATATTCAAGTAAGTGTTCAGTAAGTTCAGTTCCTTCTAACTCCATAAGTATTCTTGGATCAATTTCTTCAACATTGTCATCATCATCTCCACTGCCATTTTTCCAGGGCAGGCCTTCTTCCATTGCCTAGGCTCTTAGAATAAATCCCTTTTGAGTCTCTCCTGCCTCTAGCCTCATCCCCACCCCATCAACCTTACATGTTGTAAGGAGATTCTGGAAAAGAAACTGGAAATGGCTCTTTATCACCCACTCAATAAAAAAAAAAAATCAAACCCTTTAGTATCCAAGGTCTTTTAAGACAATTCATTTTACTAGCTTCTCATACCTGTACTTCAGTAATGCTGAGCTGCTTGCTCATCCTTGAATATACCACGCTCTCCCCTTGCCTCCAGAAATGCTGTTTGCTTTCTTGAAACATGCTTCTCTTCCTTTTTTCCTTCCTGCCCAAGAAACTCCTACTACTCTGTTAAGATTAAGCTTGAACTTTACACTGTGACTGCCCTTGTGCTGTTTCCCCCACTTTACTGTGAGCTCTAGAAAGGCAGGAATTGCCATTTGCATCTGTTTCCTTAATACTTGGAAATATATTAGAATGAATACAAAAATGAATATGTCCTTTTGTTTATCCACAAAGTGAAAATATTAGAGCATAATATTCACGAGTAAGTTTGTGCATGTGTGTTAACACTATTCTTTAGGTGAGTTAATTCAGTTATGATTGTCTTTTTTGGTAAAGAGGACTGGCCATATCTGTCTTTCATAGTTCAGTATACACTGCAAATCTTTTATTTGTTTTTCTGTGTGCTTTGAAGCCTCCAGTGAGAGAGTTCATTGAAGATCTGTTAGCTCAATGGTCACTATAGGGCAGAGTTAAATTCATCTTTCCACTCTTTGGATCTTCAACATTTTTTTTTTAGATCTGTCAACTCTCCTCAGGTATCTTGTGAAAGAATCAAAAGCAATTTGCTACAATAGTCATATAGTGATATAGGAGAAATCAAACACTGCATTACTACACAGAATGTCTAGTTGCTACTTTCTACTTGAATAACCCAAATCATGTTTGATACCACTTTATTTTATGAAGGGAAAGGGTTAAATGATCCTCATTTCTACTAGGTTGCAAAGGTTGTTTAATAAAACTCCACTCTCCCCCAATCCAGTGAGTTCCCTTATCTTGTATTATTGCCTCCAGGTAGCTAATGCTTGAGAACTTTTATTATCTTTAAATAGTTAAGAAAACCATTCCCAGTTATGCATAGCTCCCTTTTCTTTCTCCCTAGGTAGGGACAGAGCACCAACCTACACACATAGAGCTTAGTTAACACATCACAACAAAACATATTGCCAAAAAATATTTGGTGTTTTCTTGTGAAACGGTAGCAAGTCCCTTCACACCACAGCACAGAAAGTGTTCTACTAAAGCTTTAATGTGAATTTGCTCATTGGGACTGTGCATACAGGTGTAGAACAACTATTAGATTTGATATCTGAATGAGCTCAGGTTCCCTTTAGAGCCTGACTGCTTCAATGACCCCATTATTTTGTTTCCACTGCTCCCAGAACTGATCAATTTAATTACTCTGACTAACAAAACATTTAGGACATGAATTTCTGATTTGTTTTAAACCATATGGGACATCTAAAAGTGCTTTACTTAAAAAAAAATCACAACATAGAAGAAATGACTATGAGAATATGTTAGACACTTAGAAGAAGGGCGGGGCCAAGATCCATGTTAGGTACACAGATACTGTCTTTCCTGGAACGGTCCTCTGTTTAGACTGCTCCTTATGACCAGTTATATCTTAGCAATTTCATTCTTCTCTGGAATACTAAAACAGAAAGCATTAATTTATCAATAGGGGTAAGGGCACAGAGGCAGTCAAATTAAAATCATTGCTCCCTGCTATAATATAGATCCTTAAAACAGCTAATGTCCACAAGGGCAAATAAAACACTTTGAAGAGCATTTGGCAAGGAGAATAAAGAACAAGAAAAGGAAGAAAACGGAACTAACTTTAGAGCTGATGTATAAAGACTATGGCCTTTTATAGGTAGAAAGTAAGATCAAATTATATTTCTATTTTTGCAATTTTTTTTCAGTGTTCCAAATTGTATTTCTTAATAAAAAGCATATCAACTTTGAAATACTGGATTTTGACATTAACTTTAGCTGAAGTGGTATATTAGGAATAGTATGTACCTTGGTAAAGAAAAAATATACTGTTTCAATACAGAAATACACTGATTTCAGTAACTGTGACTTATATCCAACAACATCCATTCTTTCAGTTTACATTAACGAGTATTAAAAAGTTACATGTTTACCTACAGGAATTACCTACAGGAAAAGAAGGCATAAAAGTATTATTGGCCTCTAAAATTTTGCGGATGTCAGTTTATTTCTCATCAGTGAATGCATCTGTCTTTAAAAAGAATGAAAGTGACATCAAAATGGTCCCCTTTACCCCTTGCATCCTTTCATTAATGATATGTAATGGCTGCTGAGCCCACAATAAATGTGTTTGTGTCCAACCCTATTTCCATCATTTTACAATTCAATCTGATTTCTTTAAAAAAAAAAAAAAAGATGGGAGTCATAGGAGATGAGCACAAGTTGCTGCTTTGAGGCATTCCCTGACATTGGCCTTCATGTCATACTTCTGCTCCAAGCACCTATTTTGACAAAGTACACAGAGGGAGGAGACAATTCTCTTGAGCTCCTCTCCAAAACTGTCCGACAGGAGTCAACAGTGATGCTTTCCAACAGCTACCCTCTAACAATTTTAGATGAAAGTCTGGGGAAGCTTTCTAGCTATTCCTTACATTATTTTATTAAAGAAGGGTGTAAAAATGCATTTGCCTCAGTGGGCCTATTTTCCTTCTTTGGTTCAACTCCATCCAATTTATGGCACAGACGCTTTGCATGCCACTTGAAAGCAAAGAATTTAGAGATGGAAACAAAAAAGGAAAGAAAAAAAGCAGCTTCTCTTCTACAAAAGAATGCCTTTAATAACAGCAGCTGGAAAAATATTCTCTGAGCTTGTGTCCTTCTCCTACTGTTTTATATATAGCAGCTATCATACTTTTCTTCCTAGACTATATCTACTGACAGACTGTCAAAAGCAAACAACTTTTCCCCTTATATTGCAATAATCATGCACTGAATTTTTAATGCACTCAAAACAAATTTTCTTATTATAATATCACAGTGACAATCCTCACAAAATGCTCAATGTAAAATGATATATTTTACATATGACCATCATAAAAGCAGCCTATCCATAATTACTATTTTTAGTTAAATAAAATATCAACATTTTTATTTCATGTTTAGGTTAATATTTGCAATTCAGCTTTTTGTAATATTTAAATGGAATTGAATGCATTATGGAAAATCTTTTAAGAAAAGAGCAAACTTTAAAATTTCTTCTTACTTGAGGAAGGTGCCATCCTTTTTTTTTTTTTTTTAAGATTTTTATCCATCTACCTGACAGACAGAGATCACAAGCGGGCAGAGAGGCAGGCAGAGAGAGAGGAAGGGAAGCAGGCTCCCCGCTGAGCAGAGATCCTGACGTGGAGCTTGATCCCAGGACCCCGGGATCATGACCTGAGCCAAAGGCAGAGGCCCTAACCCACTGAGCCACCCAGGTGCCCTGGAGGTTGCCATCCTTACTGTCTACCTATGACTTTCATCATTTAACATTAGAGAAGAACTCAGACTTGATGCAAACTGGATGAGCCCATTATTTATTACATGTTAGCTAAGTCTCTATGTCCACTAACTGTGACTTGACTCAATTTTGAATTTACTTAATGATTATTTAGAAAGAATGTTTATTTTTATACAATATGCTACAATTATAAGGATTAATAGACATAATCCACAAGCGTCTGATACATTCAGATTGTAAACTGGTTAGTGTGAAAGAAGGGGAGGGATCAAATCAGTCACTGCATCTTGATACATAAAAACTAACTACATATACATTTGTGCATATAAACTAGTAACTTTGGGAGCAATGATGATGTTGGTATCTTAAAATGCCAATATTCTATAGGCTAGATCTGAGGGGAGACATAGTTCAGAAAAATAAGTTATTAATAAATATATAAATAAATACCCAAAGTGCCTTCCTATTGACTTATGAGAAACAGCTCTAATTCTGCTTTGCACTCCTTCCTCACCACCTCAGTTTTTGACTCCCTGGCTTTAAAACACTCTAGAGAGGAAGTTAGTTGATATTTTTAACCACATGGTTACCCTACCTAAGCATCTCCAGCTTTGACAGCATTTTCAGATGCACCATTACATTATCTACTCCAGGATTTGGTAGTTTGCTCCATCTTTGTCTGTCCTAGTTACCATTTTATCATGAACCTGAAGACCAGTTATCATTGTACCTTAGCTTTTCCTATGATAAACATTTTCAAACATTTCCATCCCTCATCACAGATTCAAGCAAAAGGGGCACCTAGGTGGCTCAGTTGGTTAAAGTGCCTGCCTTTGGCTCCGGTCATGATCCAAGGGTCATGGGATCGAGCCCCTCACCAGGCTCTCTGCTCAGTGGGGAGCCGGCTTCTCCCTCTCCCTCTGCCTGCTGCTCCCCCTGCTCAGCTTTCTCTCTTTCTCTCTGTCAAGTAAATAAATAAGAACTTTGAGGAAGTCTAGGAGTTAAGATGGCAGAGAAGGAGCAGGCTGAGACAACATCAGGTAGCAGGAGATCAACTAGATGGCTTATCAAACCATTGAGAACACCTACAAATCCAACTGGAGATTGAAGAGAAGAAGAGCAACAGTTCTAGAAACAGAAAATTGACCACTTCTGAAAGGTAGGACCGGCAGAGAAGTGAATCCAAAGCAATGGGAAGATAGACCGTGGAGGGAGGGTCCTGCTCCCGGCAAGTGGCAGAGCAAAGGAGCACAAAACCAGAACTTTTAAAAGTCTGCTCCACTGAGGGACATCACTCCAGAGGCTAAACCAGGTTGGAGCTGACACGGGGACAGTGTGGCCTCAGGTCCCGTGGGATCACAAAGGATCAGGGGTGTCTGAGTGTCATAGAGCTCACAGGTATTAGAGCAGGGAAGCCGGCTACAGAGACAGAGCCGAGGAGTGAGCTCTCAACTTGGGGTTACCATGAACCATAATATGTGGCACAGGCCACTGCTCTGTGAGTGGGGTCCCCACAAGATCCGGCAAGACACCCCCGGAAGAGCTCAGGGATCTGCGGGGTTCAGAGACTCCAGGTCAAGCTGTGTGCCAGAGACAGGCTTGGTCAAAGGCTGGGTGAGATCAGAGCACAGCCAGAGGCCAGGGAGACGGTACTGATTGACCGCTTTTCACCAAGCGTGGCCAGAGGCCAGGGAGATGGGAATGATTGAGTGCTTTTCTCTGAGGGAGCACTGAGGAGTGGGGCCCCGAGCTCTTGTCTCCCCAGGGCCGGAGATTGGGAGACCACCATTTTCATTCCTGTCCTCTGGAACTCTACGGAAAGCATTCAGGGAAAAAAAGCTCCCGAAAGCGGACCTGAGCGGATTACTCAGCCCCACCCCTGGAAAGGGTGGTGCATTTCTGCCTCAGGAAGAGACTTGAAAATCACTACAACAGGCCCCTCCCCCAGAAGATCAACAAGAAATCCAGCCAAGACCAAAGTCACTTACCAAGGAGAACAGCGGAATTCCAGAGGAGGAGAAAGCAAAGCATGGAATTCATGGCTTTCTCCCCATGATTCATTAGTCTTGCAAAGATAATTTTTTTAAATTTTATTTTTTTCTTCTGTTATTTTTTTAACTTTTACCCTTTCCTCTTTTAACATTTTTTAACTAGTTTATCTTAACAATACCTTTCATAAAAAATATACTTTTTTGAACCTTCATTATATTATAGTCATATTTTATCCTTTATTGTATCTAACTTTATTTTTGTATACACATAGGGTTTTTTCTTCTAAAAAATTTGGGGTACAACTTCTTCTAATAGATCAAAATACACCCTAAATCTAGCATCAGGCTTGTTCTAGTCTCCAGCCCGAGCAAATTCTCTCCACTTTCTTTATTTTTATTGTACAAACCAACTTATTTTATCAACTCCTTTTTTTGAAATTAAGAAAAATTTTTTTATTCCATCTTTATAGTCATATTCCATCCTTTCATTGTTTTTACCCTTATATACGTTTTTCATTCTTTAAAATTTTGGGAGGTAGTTTCTTCTAAGAGACCAAAATACTCCCAAAATTAAGTGGGTAACCTTGTTCTAGTCACCAGTCTAATATATTCTTTTTTATATTTCTTTATTATTTGTTTTCTTTTTAAAATTTTTCTTCTGAACTTTACCCTCTTTCCCCCCCGCCCCACGATTTGGGGTCTCTTCTGATTTGGTTAAAGCACATTGTCCTGGGGTCTTTGCCACACATTTATTATTTCATTTGCTCTTTCATATATCCTTATCTGGACAAAATGACAAGGCGGAAAAATTCACCAAAAAAAAAGAAAAGAAAAGAAAAGAAAAAGAGGCAGTACTGAAGGTTAAGGACCTAATCAACATGGACATGGGTAATATGTCAGATCTAGAGTTCAGAATGACAATTCTCAAGGTTCTAGCCAGGCTTGAAAAAGGCATGGGAGATATTAGAGAAACCCTGTCTGGAGAAATAAAAGCCCTTAAATCTAACCAAGTCAAAATTAAAAAAAAAAACTATTTATGAGGTTCAGTACAAAATGGAGGCTCTTACTGCTAGGACAAATGAGGCAGAAGAAAGAATTCGTGATATAGAAGACCAAAGTACAGAGAATAAAGAAGCTTAGCAAAAGAGAGACAAACAACTACTGGACCATGAGGGGAGAATTTGAGAGATAAGTGATACCATAAGACAAAACAACATTAGAATAATTGGGATTCCAGAAGAAGAAGAAAGAGGGGAGCCGAGGTATATCAGAGAGAATTATTGCAGAGAATTTCCCTATAATGGCAAAGGGAACAAGCATCAAAATCGAGGACATGCAGAGAACCCTCCTCAAAATCAATAAGAATAGGTCCATACCCCATCATCTAATAGTAAAATTTACAAGTCGTAGCGACAAAGAAAAAGTCGTGAAAGCAGCCCGGGACAAGAAGTCTGTAACATACAATGGTAAGAATATGAGATTGGCAGAAGACTTATCCACAGAGACCTGACAGGCCAGACAGAACTGGCATGATATATTCAGAGCACTAAACAAGAAAAACATGCAACCAAGAATACTATATCCAGCTAGGCTATCATTGAAATTGGAAGGAGAGATAAAAAGCTTCCAGGATAAACAAAAACTGAAAGAATTTGCAAACACCAAACCAGCTCTACAGGAAATATTGAAAGGGGTCCTCTAAGCAAAGAGAGACCCTACTTTTAGGGACAGAGACAATATACAGTAACAGTCACCTTACAGGCAATACAATGGCTAAATTCATATCTCTCAATAGTTACCCTGAATGTAAGTGGGCTAAATACCCCAATCAAAAGACACTGGGTATCAGAATGGATTAAAAAAAAACACAACAACACATCAATATGCTGCCTACAAGAAACTCATTCTAGAACAGAAGACACATCCAGATTTAAAACAAGGGGGTGGAAAACAATTTACCATGCTAATGGACATCAAAAGAAAGCTGGGGTGGCAATCCATATATCAGATCAATTGGACTTTAAGCCAAAGACTATAATAAGAAATGAGGAAGGACACCGTATCATACTCAAAGGGTCTCTCCAACAAGAAGATCTAACAATTTTAAATATCTATGCCCCTAACATGGGAGAAGCCAACTACATAAACCAATTAATAACAAAATTAAAGAAATACATCGACCATAATACAATAATAGTAGGGGACTTTAACGCTCCCCTCACTGAAATGGACAAATGACACAAACAAAAGATCGACAAGGAAATAAAGGCTTTAAATGACACACTGGACCAGATGGACATCACAGATACATTAAACATTCCATTCCAGAGCAAGAGAATACACATTCTTTCCTAGTGCACATGGAACATTCTCCAGAATAGATCACATCCTGGGTCATAAATCAGGTCTCAACTGGTATCAAAAGATGGGGATCATTCCCTGCATCTTTTCAGACCACAATGCCCTGAAGCTAGAACTCAATCACAAGAGGAAAGTTGGAAAGAACCCAAATACATGGAGACTAAACAGCATCCTTCTAAAGAATGAATGGGTCAACCAAGAGATTAAAGAAGAATTGGAAAAATTCATGGAAACAAATGATAATGAAAACACAATGGTTCAAAATCTGTGGGACACAGCAAAGGCAGTCCTGAGAGGAAAATATGTAGCAATACAAGCCTTTCTCAAGAAACAAGAAAGGGGGACACCTGGGTGGCTCAGTCGGTTAAGCCACTGCCTTCGGCTCAAGTCATGATCCCAGGGTCCTGGGATCGAGTCCCACATCAGGCTCCTTGCTCAGCAGGGAGCCTGCTTCTCTCTCTGCCTCTGTCTACTTGTGTGTGCTCTCTTTCTCGCTCTTTCCTCTGATAGATTAATGAATAAAATCTTAAAAAAAAAAAAGAAACAAGAAAGGTCTCAAATACACAACCTAACCTGCACCTAAAGGAGCTAAAGAAAGAACGACAAAGGAAGCCTAAACCCAGCAGGAGAAGAGAAATCATAAAGATCATAGCAGAAATCAATGAAATAGAAACCAAAAAAACCCCCCAAAAAACAATAGAACAAATCTACAAAACTAGGAGCTGGTTCTTTGAAGGAATTAATAAGATTGATAAACAACTGCCCAGACTTATCAAAAAGAAAAGAGAAAGGACCAAATAAATAAAATCATGAATGAAAGAGGAGAGATCATAACCAACATCAAAGACATAAAAACAATTGTAAGAACATACTATGCGCAACTCTACGCCAACAAATTTGACAATCTGGAAGAAATGGATGCATTCCTAGAGACATATAAACTACCAAAACTGAACCAGGAAGAAACAGAAAACCTGAACAGACCCATAACCAGTAAGGAGATTGAAACAGTCATCAAAAATCTTGAACAAACAAAAGCCCAGGACCAGATGTCTTACCAGGGGAATTCTACCAAACACTTAAAGAAGAATTAATTCCTAGTCTCCTGAAACTGTTCCAAAAAACAGAAATGGAAGGAAAACTTCCAAACTCATTTTATGAGGGCAGCATCACCTTGATCCCAAAACCAGACAAGGATCCCATCAAAAAAAAAAAAAAAAAAAAAGAAAGAAAAAAAGAAAGAAAAGTAAAGTAAAAAAAAAAAAAAAGAATTACAGACCAATATCCTTGATGAACACAGATGTGAAAATTCTCACCAAAATACTAGCCAATAGGATCCAACAGTACATTAAAAGGCTTATTCACCACGGCTAAGTGGGATTTATTCCAGGGCTGCAAGGTTGTTACAACATCTGCAAATCAATGAATGTGACACAGTACATTAATAAAAGAAAGAACAAGAACCATACAATATTCTCAATTAATGCTAAAAAAGCATTTGACAAAGTACAGCATCCCTTCCTGATCAAAACTCTTCAAAGTGTAGGGATAGAGGGCACACACTACAGTATCATCAAAGCCGTCTATGAAAAACCCACCTCAAATATCATTTTTTTTTTTTTAATTTTTTTTTTTTTAATTTTTTTTTTATTTTTATTTATTTTTTTTTATTTTTATTTATTTTTTTTTTAAAAGATTTTATTTATTTTTCAGAGACAGAGGGAGAGAGCGCGAACGAGCACAGGCAGACAGAGAGGCAGGCAGAGGCAGAGGGAGAAGCAGGCTCCCTGCCGAGCAAGGAGCCCGATGTGGGACTCGATCCCAGGACCCTGGGATCATGACCTGAGCCGAAGGCAGCTGCTTAACCAACTGAGCCACCCAGGCGTCCCCAAATATCATTTTCAATGGGAAAAAAAAAAAAGAAATTAAAGGGATCCAAATCAGCAAAGAAGAAGTCAAACTATCACTCTTTGCAGATGATGTGATACTATGTGTGGAAAACCCAAAGGACTTCAATCCAAACCTGCAAGAACTTGTACAGGAATTCAGTAAAGTGTCAGGATATAAAATCAATGCACAGAAATCAGTTGCATTTCTTTACACCAACAAGACAGAAGAAAGAGAAATTAAGGAGTCAATCCCATTTACAATTGTACCCCAAACCGTAAGATACCTAGGAATAAACCTAACCAAAGAGGCAAAGAATCCATACTCATAAAACTATAAAGTACTCATGAAAGAAATTGAGGAAGACACAAAGAAATGGAAAAATGTTCCATGCTCATGGATTCGAAGAACAAATATCATGAAATGTCTATGCTACCTAAAGCAATCTACACATTTAATGCAATTCCTATCAAAATCCTATCCATTTATTTCATAGAAATGGAACAAATAATCCTAAAATTCAGATGGAACCAGAAAAGACCTTGACTAGACAAAGGAATATTGAAAAAGAAAGCCAAAGTTGGTGGCATCACAATTGCAGACTTCAAGCTCTATTACAAAGCTATCATCATCAAGACAGCATGGTACTGTCACAAAAACAGACACATAGATCAATGGAACAGAATGGAGAGTCCAGAAATAGGCCCTCAACTCTATGGTCAACTAATCTTCGACATGGTAGGAAAGAATGTGCAATGGAAAAAAGCCTTTTCAACAAATGGTGTTGGGAAAATTGGACAGCCACATGCAGAAAAATGAAATTGGACCACTTCCTTACACCACACACGAAAAAACTCAAAATGGATGAAGGACCTCAATGAGAAAGGTATCCATCAAAACCCTTGAGGGGAACACAGGCAGGAACCTCTTCAACCTCAGCTGCAGAAACTTTTTCCTTGGAACATCGCCAAAGGCAAGGGAAGCAAGGGCAAAAATGAACTATTGGGACTTCATCTAGATCAAAAGCTTTTGCACAGCAAAGGAAATCGTTAACAAAACCAAAAGAAATCTGACAGAATGGGAGAAGATATTTGCAAATGACATATAAGATAAAGGGCTAGTATCCAAAATCTATAAAGAACTTAGCAAACCCAACACCCAAAGAACAAATAATCCAATCAAGAAATGGGCAGAGGACATGAACAGACATCTCTGCAAAGAAGACATCCAGATGGCCAACACACACATGAAAAAGTGCTCCGCATCACTCAGAATCAGGGAAGGACAAATCAAAACCACAGTGAGATAACACTTCACAGCAGACAGAATGGCTAAAATTAAAAAGTCAGGGGACAACAGATGTTGGTGAGAATGTGAGTAAAAGAGAACCCTCCTACACTGTTGGTGGGAATGGAAGCTGGTGCAGACACTCTGGAAAACAGCATGGAGGTTCCTCAAAAAGTTGAAAATAGAGCTACCTTAGGACCCAGCAATTGCACTACTGGGCATTTACCCTAAAGATACAAATGTAGTGGGGCACCTGGATGGCTCAGTGGGTTAAAGCCTCTGCCTCTGGCTCAGGTCGTGATCCTGGGGTCCTGGGATCGAGCCCCACATCGGGCTCTCTGCTCCACAAGCAGCCTGTTTCCTCCCCTCTCTTTGCCTGCCTCTCTGCCTACTTGTGATCTCTGTCTGTGAAATACATAAAAATCTTAAAAAAAAAAAGATACAAACGCAGTGATCCCAAGGGGCACGTGCTCCTGAATGTTTATAGCAGCAATGTCCACAACAGCCAAACTATGGAAAGAACCTAGATGTCCATCGACAGATGAATGTATAAAGAAGATCCAGTATATATACACAATGGAATACTATGCAGCCATCAAAAGAAATAAATCTTGCTATTTGCAATGACGTGGATGGAACTAGAGGGTATTATGCTTAGCAGAATAAGTCAATTGGAGTAAGACAATAATCATATGATCTCACTGATATGAGGAAGTGGAGATGCAACCTGGGTGGTTTGGGGAGTAGGAAAATGATAAATGAAACAAGATGGGATTGGGAGGGAGACAAACCACAAGAGACTCTTAATGTCACTAAACAAACTAAGGGTGGCCAGGTGGAGGTGGGTAGGGAGAGGGTGGTGGGGTTATGGACATTGGGAAGGGTATGTGCTATAGTGTGTGCTGTGAAGTGTGTAAAGCTGGTGATTCCCAGACCTGTACCCCTGGGGCTAATAATACATTATATGTTTATAAAAATTTGAAAAAAATTGTTTAAAAAATAAACAAATAAATAAATAAAATCTTTTCAAATAAGAGTCAAACAAAAAGGAGTTTTTCATGCCACGTGAGTTCTCAATTCATGCAGGTCACTAAAGTGTATGTGTTTTGTTTTTGTTTGTTTTTTAGATACTGTTTTTAAAAACAACCTCACAAACTTGTATAATAGTTTGGGGATAATCACTGGAACATGGAATTCTAGAGCCGGAAGGGAATTTATGGATTAAATGAAGATTAACCTCTCATTTTATGACAGAGAAGAGAATTAACTTATTGTAAATACTCTGCACAATGAAGATATGGAGCTGAAAATCTAACAGTAGGGAAAGGGATGTAAGATAATGAACCATATAACCGTAATTATTCTATCATTCATTTATTGGATAATATAAAATGATACTTTTATAAAATACGTAGTCATGAAGAAAGATATTATGACAGATCTTCTGATGACCTTGTATGATAACCACTCTAAAGAAAGTAATTAGGGAGTAACAGTAAGTTTAAAACTTTGTAATTTTGTAATATAACATTCAGTATTTCAGTTCTTTGGTAAGGAAAATCCACTGGATCCTAGATATAAATCCGATAATGGTGATGTTATATATATATACATATACATGTATATATATATAAATTTATATATATCTTATATATTCTATAATTTGCATTTCGATGGCCCTAAAACATATTCATATCATGTATTGCCCACAAAGTCCTTAAAGTACACATTTATACAAAAACCTGAGAAGAAAAGAACACAGTTTTCTGGGCTAATGTCTTGGTCAGATACCCTGTGGGATGGGTACACACCAACATATGTAAATATATATATATATATGTGTATATATATATATATATATATGTATATATATATATATATATATATGTTTGGCACCACATCTTTATTAAAAAGGCATTAGATATCTGTATAGTTTAGACTGAAAAGTTGAAAGCTCATCTACTTGCAAATTTAAGTTAGAAAAGTCACTGCACTGCCCTCTCTGGTAATTTCAACATGTTCCTCGTTGCTGATGGAAGGAGCTCAGAGCTCCTGGTATCACATTAATGTTACTGTCATTGCTTTTATCAATCTTTACCCTAACCTTAATGTTACTTACATAGAATATGTGTTTTAGTATTTCAGATACTGTTTGTATGGTCTTGCTGTGAGCTGGGTATCTTAATTTAGGTTGAATGGTGATAAAATATAATTCAAAGCCCAATGTCAGGTGAACAAGTTAAAGGAGAAGTCTGTTTCACAAAGTCTCTATTTCCAATTATTCTCTGGAATCTGAGTGAGCTGTACATTATCAATAGAAGTATTTAGAATTCAACTAGAAAGCAATAACTTTTTTGCATGCATTCTTTATGCCACTTACTTTTGGGTATCTGTTTTAAAATGCTGTTCCTTTCACTGATTTTAACTCAATTTCTTTTTCTGTAAAACTACCTTCTCATCAAGGTTTTTTACTCCTGTGAGCCATAGACACAGTGTGACTAAGATCAAAAGGAGATGGAAGTCTGTGTACACATGATTTACATATATGAATCTCATTACATTACAGTTACATTTCCTATTTCTAAAATATTTACCTTTTCTCCAAGACAAGACAAACAAGACAGTTTGTCAATTCATCTTTCTATGTGCTTCTTACAAATACCCCCTTTCACCCACCTTAAAATGTGGGCTATCATCTCATGTACATTTCCAACCTGAGTAACATTCCGGCAGTCTCAAAGAAGCCAGTACTGCAATCTCTCCAATACAGCCTTAATAATATTATATTATGAGTCAGAAAACATCCTCATAGTTAGTATACTTTATTTTATGGTCCTATTTAGTCCTTATAGCTTGTTATTTATGGTTTACCACACCTTTTCAAAAGTTTCCTTGTTTGCCTTATGCGCTGTATTATGTAATGCTATGTTAATTTTGTACTGTAATTAGTCAGCATGTTAACATCATGTACCAATTTAAATAAAACTTCAAATTTTTTATCAGCTTGTAAGTTTTATTTAATTGAAATCATTAAGTAGATAATCTTGCTTCATGTTTGGATTCTACTTAAATTGCTTATATAATTTTGAATTGCTTTGTAGCAAATTTTTTACATTCCCTTGTAATAATTTTTATAGCAACAGTATACATTAAAAAAGGAAAAACAACACACTTTAAAAAAAGTTTTCTTAAAATATGCAGCTTTCTAAAAAATTACTTTGTATGTTAAAAACTATACTATAAGCCATAACACACAGTGTGCCTTCTTTTTCTTGGGAACTTGCCCCATGAAAAACACCATGGCAGGAAAGAGCAATGTTCTAGGATCTGAAGAGAACTGCTTGCTGAACTGATGCCTAGTTTTTGTGAAACAAGGATAGGGATATTTCAGACCTCACATGGTTACTATCAAGATCAAATAAAATCTTCTCTGTAGAAAGCCAGGGAACGTGTGCCACATAGTAGGCATTCAATTCATCCAGTGTTAGCTGTTTATAAATCTGAACCTTACTGTGTGTGCCAATCTGGGGGAAGGGAGAATAAATATCAACTGACAGGTAAAGGTCAAGAATGACCTACTGAGTATTCAGAAAAAGGTAGAGAAAATAAGCAATAATAAGCTTACACTTTGTGTATTTATTTAGTGGGGGCAAAGAATTTATACTGACGAAAGATTTAAAATGCAGCTTGTCAGGATTTATGAGGAAAAGATTTCCTCTTTTCTCATTACGATAATAAGCAGTGATCAAAAAATGCCTCATCAGACTTATGGAAGATAATGAAGGGAAGTACAACTTCAGTTGCATCCCTGATTTATAGATAATGTTGCAACATCTCAAACACTGAACATCATATTTTACCACAATCTATTTGCAAAGATGTGTGTATGTACATGTGTTTTAGGGGTATGATGGGAAATCATTTTTCATTTCATTCTTTTCAAATTAGAATGCAGTTAAATAACTCTTCCAGAAAGAAAATGCTAAAGAACAAAAACTACATTCCTTCAAATTCTCTTCTAATATGTCTCAACATTATAGATATAATCAGTGTTTATATACTCTCTTGTGATCTAATTCTTTCATTTAACATTGTTTTGTGTATACATTTCCATGAATTGTCATGCAATGGAACCACCATCAAACATTACTTGTTACCCTACAGCTCTTCTAACACCTCATTTTGTGCTTAGACATTCTAATAGATATATGTTTCTACCTTACTATTATTTTATCTTTGAGAAAGAGAGCGAGAGAGTGCGCATGTGACTGGGCAGGGTGGAAGGAGTGGAGAGAGGGGGAGAGAGAGAGAGAATCTTAAGCAGGCTCTACACCCAGCACCGAGCCTGACATGGGGCTTGAACCCAGGCCCCTGAGATTATGACCCAAGCCAAAATCAAGAGTTGGACACTTAACCCACTGAGTCACCCAGGTACCCCTCTACCTTACTGTTATTTTCATTTGAGTTTCTTTACTTGATGGTGAAAAGTTTGTTTTTCCCTGTGATGAATTACTGTGTATGTTCTTTCCCTGCAGACTTGTTCTCTTCACCTTTCTTTCCGTATGTGAACTGCCTTCGGAACCATGTCTGCAATCCCTTTACACATTATGTGTAATATCAATATGGCCAAATTTGTTGATTACACCACCAAAACTGTACAACTAAATGGTATAGCTATACACCTTATCATTGCCAATACTTCAGTGCTTTAAAATCCAATATCCAAATGGCCTCCAATTCCTCTGATAAGTCTCTAAAATTTTTCTCAATCTCTTCTTCTCTCCCAGATGACTCTGGTCTTTTCTAAATTTTATTTATTTTTTAATTGTTTTTAAAATTATATTTTTAGCAAGAATTACTATCAAACTCCCTTCATTGGGCCAGAGAAACTTGTGGTGTTAATGAAAGACCTGTCCCTCATGTAGCACACTACCTATATTTGTGGGTTCATCAGCTAGCCAGTAGCCTCAGTTCTAAGCTCTAAGGATATGCAGCCACAGTTGGTTTTTACAGTCTAGCCTAATCTCATTCACAGCCCAGTCTTATATTCCCATTGTTCCCAGGAATTCTTTATTACATCTAAGTGGACTACTCATTGTTCCTGAATAATTCTTCTTGCTTTTCTTCTACCAGGCCTTTGTTCATGTCATTTCCTTTTCCTTATTAGGCTCTGGTCCCCTTTCTCACTACTTTACTCCTATCTTACACATACACAAATGCCTATCTTACACATCCTTTACACTTCATCTCAAATATGAATTGACTTCCTAAAGCTTTTTCTGATATTCCTCAACTAAATATGGCTTCACCTATCTAAGAACCCCAGAGCAGTCTATAGCTTCTTTACTTTCCCAGGTAAGAATTATTTGTTTGTTTTATTCCCTTGGAATAGTTTGTAAACTACTGAGGACAGAGGCTGCAACTCAATATTTTTCTGCAAATGCTTTGCACATAGTAGGTGTTCAATATTTTTTCTTGAATTAAATATTCTCCAAAGTATGAAAACTCATATGACACCAAGAACATTGTCTCATACATGTTTGGATCATCCTGGCACTTAACACATATATGGAATGAATTCTCCTATTTTCTTTTAAAAATAGGAAAACATGAATGCTCTTAAGGTTATGTAATTGGATATAATTTTCAAGAAAATATATATTCCTATCTTCCTAATATAAGGCATGTCTCCCGACTCATTATGTCTGAGGAAAAAAAGTGACAATCTTATAGTCAAGTACTTATAAATTCTTTAATTATAAGGGGCCTTATCTAAGTTATTTTCTTTTAATATTAAAGTACTCTAAAGGACACAGTCTGGGGCCTCAATTAATGTGAGTTTTAGGTGATTACAGAGGCAAATTTACAGAATTGGATTGGGAGTTTAAAAACAATGAAATGTAACATAGATCTAAGGATTATTTACAG
Source organism: Mustela erminea (assembly GCF_009829155.1). NCBI lineage: Eukaryota > Metazoa > Chordata > Mammalia > Carnivora > Mustelidae > Mustela > Mustela erminea. The sequence goes on along the minus strand of NC_045635.1, from coordinate 78,366,186 downwards.
GGTGTGACTTCACTGTATTAACTGTTTAATATCATTGTAAAAAAGACTTTGAAAGATCAGTTAAAATTGCAATATAGTAAGTACCTAGAGAAGATAAAAAATAAAACATTTAGAATGAATGGAATAATCAACTTACCTAGTGTTATGCAAATAGATATATGTGGCTTGAGATCAAAATTACAGTGATGTTAGCATACGCTGATTAGTGTTGTACCTTTACCTAACAACTTAGATGAACATGAATGTAGTGTCTTCCAGAAAACTGTTAGGTGACTCAAAATTGGTTCTCCATGCTTATAGAAACATTGATGTCAGAGATACTTGTGAAGAATTTAAACAAAACTGTTTTACAAAACGGGATAGTGGAGGAAGAAAACAGTAGTTCTTCATTAAGGTATTATTTCACACCATATGCAATTTGAATATATCTGTATAATTAAATTTGTTGTAATTAGGTATTTTACTGTGTCATCTACATTTCCAAAAGGCTATATATATTCAAGATGATCAAAAAACTTTAAGACAGCCATATTAGGAAAATGGAGGCACACCTTATCCATGACATCTGTTACAAGCTTTGGAATTCAGGATAACACACATGGCTCTAAAGCCCACAATAACAGTAAGAACTGCCATTTACTTAGCATTTACTAGGTGCCATGCACTTTTTTTGTTTGTTTTTTCCATTTTATTTTATTTCTTTTCAGTGTTCCAGAATTTGTTGTTTATGCACCACACCCAGTGTTCCATGCAATATGTGCCCTCTGTAATACCCACCACCAGGCTCACCCAACCCCCTACCAACCTCCCTTCCAAAAACATCAGTTTGTTTCTCAGAGTCCACAGTCTCTCATGGTTTGTCTCCCCCTTCAATTTCCTCCATCTGACTTCTCCATACTTGTGGAGCATAAGGAATAACACGGAGGACATTGGGAGATGGAGAGGAGCCACGCACTTTGTTTAGCGACTTGCTTATCAATGACTCTTCAAACAAACCTACAGGGTAGGTATTACAAAGCCATTTCACAAATGAGAAATGCGCCTCCAAGAAATTAAAAAGCTTGCTCAAGACCATGCAGTTAATAAGCAGTGGACACCAGTGAGGTTTCAAAGGCTATAACCTGAACCACTACACCATAGTGCCTCCACAAGCACTGAGCCTGAATTTCTACATCCATCATTTTGACATGATGGTGTTTTATACAAACAGATGTGAAGCCAAAAGTAGGAAAAGAACAAGGAATTTTGTAATCCATAAATGCATTACTATCTACAATACTAACCCTTTTAATACATTTTTATTTTTTTTAATAAATTTTTAAACTAAAAGCCTAAAGAATACCATACTCATTATCTATTTAGCCTTCCAATTCTATTTCTTGTGAAAGTCACCTCTGTAGAAAGGAATGATTTGTCCTCTGCTTCTCTAACCTTCTATTTGCCAACAATAGGTTTACAGTGCATGAATTGACCTGAATTACTTTACTTTTTAAAACGTGCTATTTCATTACAACTTCAGGGATAACTTATTCCATAAGGCACCTATAACACATCCCCTTCCCCACTGTTTACCTCTGCAATGTTTCAAGGATACTCCTTAGTTCCAATAATCTTGGGTTTGGTAAATAGGGTTGTGTCTCTCCTATCCAAACCTTTCATGATGTTATGATTTGATGGACTCTGAGCATAGCCTCACTCGACCATTATCTTTCCCAATAGAAGAGCTCTAATTTTTTAGCCGTTCTTAACAGGAAATCCTCACTATTTGCTGGTTCATTGCAAATGCGTTCCCTTATCTGATACAGCTTTTTAAAAAGAAGGAGCAACCAGAATTGTACGAAGTATGGAGGACCTTAATCCTGTACTAAGGAAGTAGGATGTCTTCTGTTTGGATGCCAATCTCTTTCCAGGTGTTGACCAGCAAAATGTTGACCTTTGTGGGTACAGTACCTTCCTGAAATAATTTTTTCAGGGAACAATTACCAGTCAGCTGTTAGATCCCTTTTTCAAGATGGGAACTGAGAAGTAGGAGCCTGCCAGCCTGTGAATGTGGCCTGGTTTATTTAACCTCCATTTTTTTTTTGTCCCCCCTCTAAATGCATTCCCTTACCTACAGATAACCTCATCTGCCACTTCTCAGCCCACTCACGAGCCTCAAGAGAGGTTCCTGCAGTTTATTCCTGACAGTTTGGCATTTTACTTTCAGTGAACCCAGAACAGTTGAGTGTCAACTGCAAACTTCTACTTCAGTTTCCTTAACTTTTTGATAGAATAAACTACTTCCTTGACATAATTAAAGTGATAATGTTTGAAACTGAAGGAGAAATATTAAATATAAAATTATCCTTCAATTAAAAAGATGCTCTGCACAGTGATAATTTTTTTTTTAACTTTACACTTCTTCACAGTGTTGATGAATAGTAGATGGTAATAGAAGCCTAGATTTAGACATGCTATTGGCCTCATATCATTGAAGGCATAAAAGTAAAGGACTGATCTGCCAAATATCCTAAAATGCATTTATTTTCATTGTCATCAATCCTTCCAATTGGTCCCCCCCCCCAGGTTGCTTTCTAATTCTATATCCCTCTTACATATTTAAAGAGCTTAATGTTTATTGTTACTTCATTTTTAAAACTTTTATTTCCTACTCTAGGAAGCCTTATTAATTTTTATAATACTCCCTTTACAGATTGTAAGATAAATAAAATAGATTTCTAGTCTTTTCATATATGCTTCAATTGTAGGAGAATTTAATATGGATTAAGAAAAAATTAATTAGGGACGCCTGGGTGGCTCAGTTGGTTAAGCAGCTGCCTTCGGCTCAGGTCATGATCCCAGCGTCCTGGGATCGAGTCCCACATCGGGCTCCTTGCTCCGCGGGGAGCCTGCTTCTCCCTCTGACTCTGCCTTCCACTCTGTCTGCCTGTGCTCGCTCTCTCTCTCTCTCTCTCTCTCTCACAAATAAATAAATAAAAAATCTTTAAAAAAATTAAAAAAAAAAGAAAAAATTAATTAGTGGAATTATAATTTTCCTGTAGACATTTCAACATAAAATAATGAAGGCTAGACTTTGAAATTTTGTTGTAAATAATTTACTATGTTAAGGAAATATGATTCTAAGGTTTGTGGTATTTTGGGGTCAATGCAAAATTAATTTGCAGAATTCAGTTATACTAACTTTTGGGTAGGTCTGTGTGAATGTATACCACCCAGTGGTTAAACTGGAGTAGGTAATTATTACCTAGGCATACCCCCTGCCTACAGCATAGACTAACATGAATTGAATAATTATAGTGTTTCTTTAATATCTACCTTAGTTTTAAGTTCTGTCCTGAATACAGGCTGCTTTGCCAATTAAACTTCCTGAAGGATCTGCCTCAAATTTCATGTCATAAGTATATGCAGCATGATACAGTGGAAAGAGCACAGAATGTGGACCAGAGATCCTAGGTTCAATTTTGCTTAGTATCATTCAAGCCAGGAAACTAAGAATGAGTCATTTAACCTTTCTAATCCTCAGTCTCCTCACCTGAAAAATGAGGAGAGAAGCTTTATCTTACTATATTCACAAGTTTCTTTGGAGGATGAAAAAAGATACTGTGAAATTAGTTAGTGAAGTTTTATTCTAATTCGTATTATTAACTGCAAAGCTTATCCAAAGATAAACCCTCTTTCAAATGAGCCACTTTGTATCTTTTCTACTGTTGGCGCTCTATTTTATACTGTGATCACTTGAAAACACATTTATGATTTTATGGTTGCATTCATAGTAAAAAGAAGTATTTTTTCCATGCCATCTTAATAAGCACAGAAGAAATAGCCTTGTTCTTTTTACCTTACCACTTTCTCTTTAGCTCAGGTTCTTCAGCACAAGCCACTCTGATGATGTTTAAAACCAAGATATCAAACGACACTGTCATGATCTGGAAATGTCTGCAAAGTCCAATGGGAAATCTTAGCAAATGTCAGAGTACCTCTAAGGCAAGGCAGATCTTCAGGATGGATAATGAGTCAAGAGTTCAGTACTAAAGATACAGCAGGGTTCTGGGGAAAGGCCTACTTGAGGCTCAAAGGTCAAGCAGTACAAGCTTAAGGCTGAGTAAAGTAAAAGGTCACTTAGCATTTTATGATTAGCATTGTTGAATGGATGCAGGGTGATGTAACAGATACAGTCAACTAACACTTCCATTTCAGGAGGTATCAGGATAGATATTTTCATCCTTTCCCCTTCCTTTCTGGAAAGTAATTACTTAGAAAAGCCAATCACTGAAAACACATCCAGGTTTGGTAGTCAGTAGTCTACCATTGTTGAGTAGCTTTTAAAAGGTATTGTAGTGGAGATAACTCACAGACTTTAAAGGAAGAGAAATTCCCTCTCCATATTTCTTACAAATGGTCCTACTGATGTGTCTATCACTGGTAATTTAATTTTTGATTTTTGTTTTAAAGCAAAACAAATAAATACATGCAGAAACCTGAAAAAGAAATTGATCCAAGTAGGTAACACTAAATCAAATAATACATGAATAATATATGACAGTTATATAATGATAAGCACTGCACCAAGGAATCCCCAATAACACTATCCCAATACTATCATCACCAATAACAAACTATTCATCAAAATAGAAAATTAAAGGTTCCCCCCATCTGCCTCAAACAATTATAAAGAATGCTGAGATATATGGTAATATATGAAAATTAGCCCTATATATTCATAATATGAAGGACTTGTTGCAATGGTTAGCATAATAATATACTTGTTAGTGTAACAGTACACTTAAAGTATAATTAGAGTTGAACCTAAGGGTTCTTCATGTGGCGTCATCAAGCGTTGAAGAAAGTGAAATAAAAAACGACACATTCGAGAAAGAGAATATATATTTTAATCTCCATTTAATCTAGTCAGAGCTTCCAAGGATTTGCTCTCACAGCCAACTGGTTGTTTATGTATATACTGTAGAAGACTGCTGGGGTTTATACAGGTTAGACTGCTGTGCTACTTGAGGACATCTTTCTATCCTTAACATCTAACATGGGCCCTGCACAAAGTTTGTGGCCAGTAAAACTATGTTGAATTAAACTTATAGAAATTTTGCTGTCATTAGGATTTACAGTCTTATATGTAGATGGAAAAAATGATTAGATTTCAAGTGAGTGAAAATAGATGCTAGGAATTTAGATGAGTGACTCTCTTTTTCATGTTTGTATCTCTGGCATCTAGTGCTGTTCCTGGCACGTGGGCAACCCTCACAAATGTTGAGATATCAGTGTGTCACACAGAGAAGGTAAAATTTGATCTGGGTCCTTAGAGGTACGTAGGATTTGAAGAGATTTGTTTCCAACACTTCTTAGCAGCATTTTCTAATGAAACTAGAGAGGTTGGGTGGCTCAATCATTGGATGTCTGCCTTCTTCTTGGGTCATGATCCCAGCTGCTTCTCAGGATCCCTGCTTCATGCTCCATGGGGAGCCCGCTTCTCCCTCTCCCACTCCCCCTGCTTGTGTTCCCTGTCTTGCTGTATCTCTGTCAAATGAATAAATAAAATCTTAAAAAAAAAAAAAAAGGGAAAAGAGACTAGAGAGGAGCATCCCTCCTCTAACCCCATACAGATTTATGAGTCTCTTCTTTGTTAAAGCATGACCTCTTCTACTATGATGTGATACCTATCCCAATTTTCTGGTAGGTCAGGTTTATATAAATCAGTGTTGGATATTGGACTACAGGACAAATGTCAGTGAATATCTGTCTTGCTCTAGAATAGGGCTACTTTTGACTTCAAATCTTCATGGATTCATATAACTTAAGTATTATTTTCTTGCTTAAATTTTTACTTTGTTCTTGATAATTTTAATTCAGCAAATATTTGCTATGTCTACTCTGCACATGGAAACAAAAAGTGAGGACAAAAAATAGAGATGAATTACAACAGTATGGATGAATTTAGCATTTTTAAAAAGCTTTGAATGCCTCTATTTATGGTAAATTATGTGAGATGTTGTCATTGTTGCCAGGGATTTTCTCCTGCAGATCTTTCCTTTTTATTTCTAGATCATTTCAACATAAGAATCCCCTGACATGGCATGGAGAGTTGCTTAAAACTTATTATTTATAACTTATCACTGCAAATCAGAATGGTCTCAATATGGTGCACTACTATATCAGATGCATTTGATGCTGAATCTAACATAACAAAGGAGCTGTAACCTGTAACCCCCAATTATACACACTTTAGTTTGAAGCAGTCTGTTTTCATTGGCCTCATAGTAAATAAAAGTTTTCTATTTGAATATATATGTTTTTCTAATAAAATACCATTCTTGTCTTATATGAACCTTAGTTAAATGTAAGATTTATTTGGAAAAGTTTTCTCTGCATAAAAGAAAACATGTTTGAAAACCACTTGCTCTAGTCTTTTCCTCCAAATTGCTTCCAGAGATCTCTCACTAAAACCTGAATTTGACCATGACCCTCTTCTGTTTAAAAACCTGTCCATAGATCCTATGCCATATAAAAGTCAAACCCCTTGATATCAGAACTCTTCTGGGCTACTGTCTAATTCCCCAACCCTATCCCTCTCCTTGCCCATTCACATTTCTACCATAAATAATATACTTTTGAAGTTCTAGGACCATGGCATAGCTTCATTTCTCCCAACTTTTTATTTAATTTGAGAAAGATCCTGCAAGTAGGGGAGGGGGAAAATGGGAAGAGAAGGAGAGAGAGAATCTTAGCTAAATGCTGGGTTTGATCTTATGACCCTGACATAATGACCTGAGCCAAAATTAAGAGTTGAATACTTAACTGAGTGAACCACCCAGGCACCTCTCTCCTAGCTTTTTAAAAACCTGTGCCCAATACCTAGGATACTGACTACACAGTCTGATAATCTTTATCTACTAAGAGAACCACTTTTTATCCTTCAAATTCGAACCTAAATATAAAGCCTTGCCTTATAGCCTGCTCCCTTCTGCCATAAAGAGTTAGTTTCTTTTGACATCGGCCACAGCTACTTCTTTCAAGACATGTGTCCAAAGGCAAAGGAAACAAAAGTGAAAATGAACTTTTGGGACATCATCAAGGTCAAAAGCGTCTGCACAGCAAAGGAAACAGTGAACAAAACAAAGAGACAACCCACGGAATGGGAGAAGATATTAGCAAATGACAATACAAAGGGCTGATATCCAAGATATATAAAGAAATCCTCAAGCTCAATGCTCAAAAAACAAATTATCACATTAAAAAATGGGCAGAAAATCCATTTGAACCTAAGGATACATCCAGACTCAAAGTAAAAGGATGAAGAAGCATCTGTCATGCCAAAAGGCCTCAAAAGAAGGCTGGGGTAGCAATTCTAATATCAGATAAATTAGATTTTAAACTAAAGACTGTAGTAAGAGACATGAAGGACACTACATAATTCTTAAAGGGTCAATCCACCAAGAAGATCTAAAAATTGTAAATATTTATGCCCCCAATACAGGAGCAGCCAACTACGTAAGAAAACTGTTAATCAATATAAAGAGTCATATTGATATGAATACATTAATAGTAGGAAATCGTTAACACAACACTGTCAGTAATAGACAGACCATCCAAGCAGAAAATCAATACAGAAACAGAGCACTGAACCACACATTGGACCAGATGGACCTCACAGATATATACAGAACATTCCACCCGAAAACAACAGAATACTCATTCTTCTTGAGTGTACATGGAACCTTCTCCAGAATAGACCACATAATGAGTCACAAATCAAGGCTCAACTGATACCAAAAGACTGAGATTATTCCCTGCGTATTCTCAGATCACAATGCTTTGAAGCTGCAGCTCAACCACAAGGAAAAGTTTGGAAGGAATTCAAACACCTGGAAGCTAAAGATCACCTTGCTTAAGAATGCTTGGATCAACCAGGAAATCAAAGAAGAACTGAAACAATTCATGGAAACCAATGAGAATGAAGACACTTCGGTCCAAAACCCATGGGATACAGCAAAGGCAGTCCTAAGGGGGAAATACATAGCCATCCAAGCCTCCCTCAAAAAAATTGAAAACCCAGAATACACCAGAGGTCTTTACACCTTAAAGAACTGGAGAATCAACAACAAATTAAGCCAACTCCACACAAGAGAAGGGAAATATTCAAGGTTAGAGCAGAGATCAATGAGATAGAAACTAGAGATACAACAGAACGCATCAAGGAAACTAGAAGCTGGTTGTTTGAAAGAATCTAAGATGGATAAACCATTGGCTACACTAATACAAAACAAAAGAGAGAAAGCCCAAATTAATAAAATTATGAATGAAAAGGGAGAGATCACAACTAATACCAAGGAAATAGAAACAATCATCAGAAATTATTATCAACAGTTATATGCCAATAAGCCAAGCAACCTGTATGAAATGGATGCATTCCTGGAAAACTATAAACTCCCAAAATTGAACCAGGAAGAAACTGACAACCTGAATAGACCAATATCTAGTAAAAAGATTGAAGCAGTGATTAAAAACCTCCCAAAAAACAAGAGCCCAGGACCTGATGGATTCCCTGGGGAATTCTACCAAACTTTCAAAGAAGAATACCTGTTCTCCTGAAGCTGTTTCAAAAAATTGAATCTGAAGGAAAACTTCCAGACTCTTTTTAGGAAGCCAACATTACCCTGATCCCCAAACCAGGCAAAGACCCCACCAAAAAGGAGAATTTCAGACCAATATCCCTGATGAATATGGATGCTAAGATTGATCCTAACTAACAGGATCCAACAGTACATTAAAAAGATTATCCACCATGACCAGGAAGGATTTATCCATGGGTTGCAAGTGTGGTTCAACATTTGCAAATCAATCAATGTGATGGAACAAATCAGTAAGTGAAGAGAGAAGAAACACGTGGTCCTCTCAGTTGATGCAGAAAAAGCATTTGACAAAATCCAGCATCCGTTCCTGATTAAAACTCTTCGAAGTATAGGGATAGAGGAAACATTCCTGAACTTCATAAAATCTACCTATGAAAAACCCATAGCAAATATCATCCTCAATGGGAAAAAGCTGACAGCCTTCCCTTTGAGATCAGGAACACAACAAGGATGCCCACTCTCTCCACTCTTGTTCAACATAGTATTAGAAGTCCTAGCAACAGGTCTGTGCCAGGATACAAAATCAATGTACATAAATCAGTTGCTTTCTTATACATTAACAATGAAATTACAGAAAGGGAAATTAGAGAATCGATTCCATTTACTATAGCACCATAAGATACCTGGGAATAAACCTAACCAAAGAGGGAAAGGATCTGTACTCGAGGAACTACAGAACACTCATGAAAGTAACTGAAGAAGACACAAAAAGATGGAAGACCATTCCATGCTCATGGATCAGAAAAATAAACATTGTTAAAATGTCTATACTGCCTAGAGCAATCTATACTTTCAAGGCATTTCTAATCAAAATTGCACTGGCATTTTTCAAAGAGCTGGAGCAAAAATCCTAAAATTTGTATAGAATCAGAATAGACCCTGAATTGCTAAGGAAACGCTGAAAAAGAAAAAAACAAAACTTGGGGCATCATGTTGCCTGATTTCAAGCTCTGCTTCAAAGCTGTGATTACCAAGACATCATGGTACTGGCATAAAAACAGACACATAGACCAGTAGAACAGAGTAGAGACGCCAGATATGGACCCTCAACTCTATGGTCAAATAATCTTTGACAAAACAGGAAAAAATATCCAGTGGAAAAAAGACAGTCTCTTCATTAAATGGTGCTGGGAAAATTTGACAGCTATATGTAGAAGAATGAAACCTGACCATTCTCTTATACCATAGACAAAGATAAACTCGAAATGGATAAAAGACCTCAACGTGAGGCAGGAATCCATCAGAATCCTAGAGGAGAACAGAGGCAGTAACCGTTATAACATCAGGCACAGCAACTTCTTTCAATATATGTCTCCAAAGGCAAAGGAAACAAAAGCGAAAATGAACTTTTGGGACTTCATCAAGATCAAAAGCTTCTGCACAGCAAAGGAAACAGTCAACAAAACAAAGAGGCAACCCACGGAATGGGAGAAGATATTCGCAAATGACAATACAGACAAAGGGCTGATATCCAGGATCTATAAAGAACTCAAACTCAACACACATAAAACAGATAATCACATCAAAAATAAGCAGAAGACATGAACAGACACTTCTCCAAGGAAGACATACAAATGATTTACAGACACATGAATAAATGATCATCATCACTAGCCATCAGGGAGATTCAAATCAAAACCACACCGAGATACCACCTTACACCAGTTAGAATGGCCAAAATTAATAAGACAGTAAACAACACGTGCTGGAGAGGATGTGGAGAAAGGGGAACCCTCTTACACTGTTGGTTAGAATGCAAATTGGTACAGCCACTTTGGAAAACAGTGTGGAGATTCCTTAAGAAATTAAAAATAGAGCTTCCCTATGACCCTGCAATTGCACTCCTGCATATTTACCCCAAAGATACAGATGTAGTGAAAAAAGAGCCATCTGTACCCCAATGTTCATAGCAGCAATGGCCACAGTCGCCAAACTATGGAAAGAACCAAGATGCCCTTCAAAGGACGAATGGATAAGGAAGATGTGGTCCATATACACTAAGGAGTATCATGCCTCCATCAGAAAGGATGAATACCCAACTTTTGTATCAACCTGGACGGGACTGGAAGAGATTATGCTGAGTGAAATAAGTCAAGCAGAGAGTCAATTATCATACGTTTTCACTTATTTGTGGAGCATAAGAAATAACATGGAGGACATGGGGAGATGGAGAGGAGAAGAGAGTTGGGGGAAATTGGAGGGGGAGATGAACCATGAGAGACCAGACTCTGAAAAACAATCTGAGGGTTTGGAGGGGCAGAGGGTGGGAGGTTGGGTGAGCCTGGTGGTGGGTATTATGGAGGGCACGTATTACATGGAACACTGGTTGTGCTATATAAACAATGAATTCTGGAACACTGAAAAGAAATTAAATAAGTAAATAAAAATTTTTTAGAAATGGGCAGAAAACACGAACAGACACTTCTCCAATGAAGACATACAAATGGCTATCAGACACATGAAAAAATGTTCATCCTCATTAGCAACCAGGGAGATTCAAATCAAAACCACTTTGAGATACCACCTTACACCAGTTAGAATGGCCAAAATTAACAAGACAGTAAACAACACCTGTTGGAGAGGATGTAGAGAAAGGGGAACCCTCTTTCACTGGGAATGCAAGTTGGTGCAGCCTCTTTGGAGAACAGTGTGGAGATTCCTCAGGAACTTAAAAATAGAACTTCCCTATGACCCTGCAATTGCACTACTGGGTATTTACCCCAAAGATACAGATGTAGTGAAAAGAAGGGGTATCTGTACCCCAATGTTCATAGCAACAATGGCCACAGTCACCAAAATGTGGAAAGAGCCAAGATGCCCTTCAACAGACGAATGGAGAAAGAAGATATGGTCCATATATACAATGGAGTATTATGCCTCCATCAAAAAGGATGAATACCCAACTTTTGTTATCAACCTGGATGGGACTGGAAGAGATTATGCTGAGTGAAATAAGTCAAGCAGAGAATCAATTATCATATGGTTTCTCTTACTTGTGGAGCATAAGGAAGAACATGGAGGACATTGGAAGAAGGAGAGGAGAAGTGAGTCGGGGGCAATTGTAGGGAGAGGAACCATGAGAGACTATGGACTCTGAGAAACAAACTGAGGGTTTTGGAGGGGAGAGGGGTGGGCAGTTGGGTGATAAACAAACAGGGTTTTGGAGTTCAGGGAGGTGAGCAGTTGTGTGAGTACTGAGGAGGGCATGTATTGCATGGAGCACTGGGTATGGTACATAAACAATGAATCTTGGAACACTGAAAAAAAATTAAATTAAATTTTTAAAAAAAGAAAGTTAGTTTCTTTCTTCCACTGCATTCACCCAGCAACCTGTATACACCATCATTATCCAATTCAACAAATTTTAATATGACCATTTGTTTCCAACTTGATTTCCTCAACAAAACCAGGAATTATATAGGAGTAGTGATGTATCCTATCGTATCTTTGAATCCCTTGATGTTGTGTAATATATACTTGCTAAATAAATACAAAGTAGCTAACTTAGAATTCATCCATTGCCCTGGGACTAGGATTGATGTTTACCTTTGTTTAGCAAACTCCTTCCTTGCAGTATAAAATTAATAGTATAAATAAGATTGTAAGGAAAATATTTAAAATGCTTAAGAGAACAAACTTTTCAAATTCCTTCAAGTACTTTATAAGCATTCATTTACACGTAATTGATATGCTAATTCCAATTTAGCCATATTTGCTCATTAATATTGGGTTCTTAAGGACCTCTACTAGACAATGGTTTGAATAACTGAACATGTTAACTTAAAGCTCCTGAACATATTAGAGAGAAGTAAAAATGCTTATTTTAAAAATTATTCTATAATTCAAATAGTTTTCTCTAAATCAAAATGGCCTTTCCAATTTTGCAAGATACTTTATTAACTAATATTCATTTCTTTCTATACTACTTAAATCCATTCATTGTTACTTTAAGGATAAGAAATATTCACAAGGGTACTGATAGAGGCTTTCTATTATATATTACAAAACCCAAATTTTGGCATGAAATAGAAGGCCCTCTACCATCTACTGCCTGTTCAGTCTCTCATATGTATTCTACTTGTGTATCCTACCACTCTCTACAACTAACCCTATAGTCCAGCTACACCAACTCCCTTTTCTTAAAGGATGGTAGGTCTTTCCATGACATCATATTTTTACACATATTCTTGCTTTTCTCTGGAATGTCCTTTGTACACTCATGGCCATGAATTCACCAAAGAACTCCAATACCCTTCATCCCATGCCTCAGAAGACAGTTCCATAACAAAACTTTTTTTGTCACCCTTTTCTCTGTGTTCCCACAGCATTTTGTTGAGACATTCACCTATTTACAACTATAGTCCAACACATTTTGCATAATGGTGTCTCCATAAAAATATTTCAACTCTCACCTTTGCTGCTAGCTCTCTTTTCTTTTCTCCTTCACTTGAATACTATAGAGTGAAATAAAACATAAAACTGAAGGTAAAGGCAGACTGAATTTCTTAAAGGTGGCCATATAACTACTTTCTTCAAGAATGTGGATCTGGTTTGCAGCCAATGGTCACACAAATATTTCTTTTTTGGCAGTATAGTTACCACCATAAAGAAGCATTATAACTCAATGAGACCCACATTTTTCCTCTCTTCCACTGACTGGTTTAAGTCAAAATAGACACAGATAAGTAATGACAATGTAATTCAGGAAAGAGACATACATTAATAATAATAGTGCAGACACTAGACACAGATTATAAAGCATCAAAGAAACATATACCAAATGTCCCACCAGTCTGATTTTTTTAAGCCTCTTTAGGAAGGGATTGGCTGACCAATTTAAAATATGCTGTCTACTGAAGAACCCCAACACAAATGCTAAGAGATCTACAGCTGCCATGTTTGGAGCTCTCTACTAGGTTTAGAGTGGCTTTTGGTCTAAGACCTATGTGGAAGAGACTAGTTTTGGGGTCACTGTTTTAAGTAGGTAGGAGATGCCAGGCATTATTAGATTTTATGTTGTACACACCTATAGTAAGTCCTGTAACTTACTTTGTGCCAGGAGCTAATTTAAGCATGTTACAAATACAAATTTACTTCATCACTCTATGAAGTATTTAATCGGATTGTGTCCATTTTATACATGAGGAAAATGTGGCACTGAGAAGCCAAACAACTTGCCTGAGTCATACAAATATTAAGTTGTGGAGCTAGGATTCAAATCCAGATTGTTTGTCCTCTATAATCCAATCACTAATCACTATTCTATCCTGCCTTCCAGCGATTAATATGGATCCAGAGTAGGGATGGCTTTAGCCTTTCCCAATTTCTTGGATTATAGGTTAGTTTCAGGATCTCATCAGACTTCATGATTTATTTAATGTCTAAAGTGTAAGAAGGCTTATAGCAGGTACTGTTGAAGTTGTATGAGGGAGGCACATAGTCTTTGAATGAGTTAAGCATAAAGGCCATATGTAGACCTAAGGAAAATTTAAGGACATTTAAAAAGCTTTATGGGGCGCCTGGGTGGCTCAGTGGGTTAAGCCTCTGCCTTCAGCTCAGGTCATGATCCCAGGGGCCTGGGATCGAGTCCCGCATTGGGCTCTCTGCTCAGCGGGGAGCCTGCTTCTCCTCATCTCTCTCTCTGTCTGTCTCTCTGCCTATTTGTGATCTCTCTCTCTGTCAAATAAATAAATAAAATCTTTAAAAAAATAAAATAAAAAATAAAAAGCTTTATATGTATCAAGAGGTTTCCCAAATACTGAAAGGAATGGAAGGTAGGGCTTTGGATTCTGTGCAACAATTCTCTTGTAGGTTAGAAGTAGCATCTGTGAGGCAATCACTAGACATGCTGCTATGGATCGTCTTGGCTACTCTATCCACCACAAGAGGACTAAGCATTAGTTGATCTATATATATTCTAGTAGTATACCAAAGGAAGGCTGAAGAATATGAAAATCAAGTTTAGTATGTGTCTATTATGTATGTGAATATATAACATATATACAAGTAAATGTATATAGAGGCACATTAACTAACATACAACTAGAAATATATAACTAGAAATTGTTGAGAATTTACTATATGCCAGACTCTGTGCTAAATGCTTTATGTAAATTATTAATCATCACACCAAGCCTATCCTATAGGTATCATTATTTACCCCCTTTTACAGATAAGAAAAATGAAGTACAAATAAGTATGGTAAGTTAGTAAGTGAGAATTTTCAGGATACAAACCCAGGCTGTCTAGCACCAAAGCCACATAATTTATTGCATATAATTTGAGTTAGGTCTCATGATTTCTAGTATTTTCTTAAAACTCTTCATCTTTACATTTTATCAATATTTTTTAACCTACTTATTACAAAATGTCTTTTAAAGTTGGCTGTAAAATAGAATTAAGAATTTGGTAAATTGTCAAAAGTTGCAATTTTGTGTTTCAGCATTGTGTTATGCTGAGTATTTTCCCTCTTAGTATTTCTATTTCAAGTTTTAAAAACTGCTACATATACAATA